>NC_133132.1:48428329-48734579 GCF_048418815.1 Hemitrygon akajei | reverse complement strand
TGGAAAATTGCAAGTGTTACTCCGCTATTTAGGAAGGGTGGGAGGCTGCAGGAAGGAAACTATAGACCTGTTAGCCTGACATCAGTGGTTGGGAAGTTGTTGGAATCGATTATTAGGGATGAGATTACGGAGTACCTGGAGGCACAATTCTTTGAGGAAATTACAATCAGGGTAGACAAAGGAGATGCAGTAGACGTGGTGTACTTGGATTTACAGAAGGCCTTTGACAAGGTGCCACACATGAGGCTGCTTAGCGTGATAAGAGTTCATGGAATTACAGGGAAGTTACTAGCGTGGGTGGAGCATTGGCTGATCGGCAGAAAACAGAGAGTAGGAATAAAGGGATCCTATTCTGGTTGGCTGCCAGTTACCAGTGGAGTTCCACAGGGGTCGGTGTTGGGACCGCTGCTTTTTACAATGTATGTCAATGATTTGGACTATGGTACTATATTAATGGATTTGTGGCTAAATTTGCTGATGACACAAAGATAGGTGGAGAAGCTGATAGTGTTGAGGAAACAGAGAGCCTGCAGAGAGACTTAGATAGTTTTGGGGAATGGGCAAAGAAGTGGCAAATGAAATACAATGTTGGAAAGTGTATGGTTATGCACTTTGGTGGAAGAAATAAACAGGCAGATTATTATTTAGATGGGGAGAGAATTCAAAATGCAGAGATGCAAAGGGACTTGGGAATCCTTGTGCAAGATACCCCAAAGATTAACCTCCAGGTTGAGTTGGTTGTGAAGAAGGCGAATGCAATGTTGGCATTTATTTCTAGAGGTGTAGAATATGAGAGCAGGGATGTGATGTTGAGGTTCTATAAGGCACTCATGAGACCACACTTGGAGTATTGTGTGCAGTTTGGGGTTTCTTATCTTAGAAAAGTTATATTCACATTGGAGAGAGTTCAGAAAAGATTCATGAGAACGATTCTAGGAATGAAAGGTTTACCGTATGAGGAACATCTGGCAGCTCTTGGGCTGTATTCCCTGGAGTTCAGGAGAATGAGGGGGGATCTCATAGAAACACTCCAAATGTTAAAAGGCCTGAACAGATTAGATATGGCAAAGTTATTTCCCATGGTAGGGGATTCTAGGACAAGAGGGCACGACTTCAGGATTGAAGGACATCCTTTTAGAACTGAGATGCGGAGAAATTACTTTAGTCAGAGGGTGGTAAATCTGTGGAAGTTGTTGCCACAAGTGGCTGTGGAGGCCAAGTCATTGGGTGTATTTAAGACAGAGATAGATAGGTTCTTGATTAGCCAGAGCATCATAGAGTATGGGGTGAAGGCAGGGGATTGGGGATGACTGGATGAAGTGGATCAGCCCAGGATTGAATGGTGGAGCAGACTCGATGGGCCAAATGGCCTACTTCTGTTGCTGAATTTTATGCTGATATGGTCTTATTTCAAATGATTTGTATCTGGTACTTGCCTGAGTGGATTGACTGGTGGTTATATAAATAAATTGCCCAGAAATACCCTGCGTACCCATGTTTGACTTTATAACTGTCCTCAAATTGAGGTTGTCGCAAATGGCCTCAGCTGTGGAAGAGATGAGCATATGGGATCGCAGCTGGTTGGGGGCTTAGCTTTTCCTCCCTTTCCTCTAGAGCACTAAGCCCCTCCTATGACACTCGAAACCCCATTCTCCATCTTCGGTCAGTCTGCCTCCCTGGTGAAAACACAGTTTGTGGCTATCCTTTCATGATGTGACCCTCTCCTTGGTGGCCAAGTGAATGCTGTACAGGACTCCTCGGTTCGTTCACAAGTTCCAGGCATGTGTTGCTGGGATTTTCTTCCCCACTCTCACCTCACACCCTCGGCCCTTGGGCTCCTGCATTTTCAACTTTCTGAAGTTTAGGTAAGAAGATCCCTGTTCTGAACCACAGTTCTGCCCCTCCTCAGAAGCTGCCTGACCAGCTGAGTATTTCCAGCATCTGCAGAATACTCCATTTCAATTTCTGCAGTCCTTCTTGTGACGACCGAGCTTCATTTACTTTTCATCACACTTACAAAGCTCTGAAGTGCTTTCTCCTGACATAGATGCAGTAAAACTCTCTCACCCTCCTCTGACAACCGTACTTCTGAAGCCATGGTCGCATTGTATGGAGAGGCTCTACCTGCGTGTATAAAAAAAAGACCTCAGACTTGTAAGGGGCTGACAGTCAGGTTGAACTGAAATGTTGCAGCAGCCTATATATGTTGCTCTAGATTTTAACGAATATTTTTGTTATTAATTTTTGGGTCAAATGAACGAGAGAAGGTGGGCTCTCACCATGTACTGACAACAATAGTGGCCTAAGGTTATCAATACCCTGGTAAGTTAAATCCTGAGCACCTTGGCGGATGTGATGCTGTTAATTTAAGCGGGGGGGGGGGGGGTGATCACCTGTCTTGTCCGCTGCTTACTTGCAGAAATTATCATAGAATTATGGGTGTTTATAGTGCAGGATGTGACCATTCAGGCTGTTCTATGTAACCCAGTTAATAAAGGGTTATATCCTGATCCCAGCCCTCAGTGTGTGATGCTGTCACTGCTTGGGTGTATATTTAAGTACGTTAAAGGTTTATACCTACATCATTCTTTCAGGCAGCAAGTTTCAGACCCACACCAAACTTTGAGTGATTTTCATTCACTTTCCAGCAACCTCCCCTCTAATTGCCTTGCGCCTCCAGCTATTTACCTCTCTGCCTCGTTCATATTCACTGTCCAAAGCTCTCAATCTAACGTACGCAATTAAATTTCTCCTCAATCTCCTTCAAGCTTGCTTTATTTAGGACAATCTTTTCCGTGTAACTAAAATCCTTTGACCCAAACATCATCTGCACCAGACAGAGCAAAGGAGATTTATGCCAGAATAAAAAAAAACACAAAATGCTGGCAGAACTCAGCAGGCCAGACAGCATCTATGGGAGGAGGTAATAATGACGTTTCGGGCGGAAACTCTTCATCAGGAGGGATGATTTATGCCAGCATGCCTTTCTGTGTTGTAGAGATCTCAGCAGGTTGCCATACTTTGACTGGGATCTAACAAGTCCATTTCCAGAATTGTAGCTCATTTAAAGCAAAATGAGTAAGATACTATGTACATTGCTACTGTCAGGCATATGTTGATTTACAGTTAAATTCCAACTGTTTGGAAACCTGATGGTTTAGCATCTGACTCATTGGGTCTCTGTTTCCTACAGACTTTTAAATTCACCAGGCTCCCTTTAAATCCAATTATATTTTAAAATTGCAGAGTGGTGGGTGTGTGGAATGCACTGCAGTGGAAGGCAGTGGTGAAAGCGGATACAACAGGGTCTTTTAAGAGCCTCTTGGATAGATACATGGAGCATAGAAAAATAGAGGGCTGTGCGCTAGGGAATTCCAGGCAGTCTCTAGAGTACATTGCATGGTTGGCACGACATTGTGGGCCGAAGGATGTTCTGGGGTTTAGATGTTTCAGAAGGAACAAGGAGGTGGGGAAAAGAAGTGGGAGAGTGGTGTTGCTAATCAGGGATAGTATCACAGCTGCAGAAAGGGAGGATGCCAAGGAGGGATTGTCTACTGAGTCAGTGTGGGTAGAAGTCAAAGAAGGAAGCACTCGTTTGAAAGTATTTTATTAGCCCACCTCCAATAGCAACAGAGACACCGAGGAGCAGTTTGGGATGTGGATTTTGAAAAGGTGCAAAAGATAACAGGGTTCTTCATGGGTGAGTTCAGCTTTCCTAATATTGATTGGCGCCTCCTCGGTGCAAACTGTGGAATTTGTTAGGTGCATGCTAGAAGGATTCCTGCCAGCTTATGTAGATTGGCAGAGTAGAGGATAGGCCATTCCAGATCTGGTACTAGGCAATGAACCTGATCAGATGGCAGATCCTCATGGTGGATGAGCATTCCTGGAGTCCATGATCACAACTCCCTGATGTTTACCATAGCCTTGAACAGGGATAGGAGTAGTTGGGACAGGAAAGTATTTAATTGGGGGAGGGTAAGTTACATTGTTAATAGGCAGGAACTTGGGTGTGTAAATTGGAGGCTCGGAGAAATGAGGAGGTTTTATAGGGGGCACTTACTTGGACTTCTGGATGGATTTGGCCCATTGAGGCCAAGAAAGGATGGTAGAATGAAGGAACCATGGTTGACAAGAGATGGGGAGCATCTAGTCAGGAGAAAGAAAAACGTGTTTAAGATTCAGGAAGGAAGCATCAGGCAGGGCTCTAGAGAATTACAAGACAGCCAAGAAGGAGTTTAAGCATGGACCCAGGAGGTCTAGAAGGGGACAGGGGACAGCCTTGGCAAGGAAGATTGAGGAAAAGCCCTACTGCAGAATGACTAGAGTGATGGTAGGATGGATCAGGAATAGAAGCAGAAACATATGCCTGGAGTTGGAAGAGGTAGGGGAGGTTCTTAATGAATACTTCAATATTCACCAGTGAGAGGGACCTTGACAAATGTGAGGTTAGTGTAGAGCAGATTGATGTGCTGGAACATGTCAACGTTAAGAAAGAGGATGTGCTGGAACTTTTGAAAGAGTCCCCGGGTCCCGACGGGATATACCCCAGGTTACAACGAGAAGCAAGGTAGGAGATTGCTGCACCTTTGTAGGTCATCTGTGCATCCTCACAGGCCACAGGGGTAGTAGCAAATGATCAGAGGTTATTCCTTTGTTCAGGAAAGGAAGTGGTGATAACCCTGGGACTTGCAGACCACTGAGTCTTACTTCGGTGGTAGGAAACTTATTGGAGAGGATTCATAAAGGCAGGATTTACGAGCATGTGGGCAACTCTGATTAGGGATAGTCAATTGGTTTTGTGATAGTCAACATGGTCTTGCCCCACGAGCTTGATAGAGTTCTTCAAGTGACAATAAATTGATGAAGGCAGACCAGTGGATGTGATGCAAATGGACAAGGTTTCCTTTGGTAAGCTCATTCAGGAGGCACGGGATCCAGGGAAGCATGGATTCAGAACAGGCTTGTCCACAGAAGACAGGGTGGTAGTAGGTGGAGTGGATTCTGCTTGGAGGTCGGTGACTGGTGGTGGTCCATAGGGATCTCTTCTGGGACTCCTGCTCTTTGTGATTTTTATAAATGACTTGGACGAGGAAATAGAAGGGTGAATTAATAAGTTTGCATGTGGCACGGAATTTGTTGGTGTTATGTATAGTCGTAGGTAACATTGGTGGGCTGAGAAATGGCAGATGCAGAGCTGGGTTGAGAAATGGCAGATTAAGCTCTATCTGGAAAAGTGTGAAGTGATTCGCTTTGGAAGATCACCCTTGAAGGCAGAATACAAGCTTAATGGTAGGATTCTTAACAGTGTCCAGGAACAGGGGGATCTTGGGATGCACATCCATAGATCCCTCAGAGTTGCAGAGCACGATGGTAGGGTTATTGTGAAGGCACATGGTGTGCTGGGCTTCACTAGTCAGGGGATTGAGTTCAAGAGCTGCGACAGTTCTATGAAACTCTGATTAGACCACATTTGGAATATCGTGTTCAGTTGTGGTGGACTCATTATAGGAAAGGCGTGAAAGCTTTCGAGTGGGTGCAGAGGAGAGGAGATTTACCAGGATGCTGCCTAGATTAGAGAGCATGCCTTAAGATGATAGGTTGAGCGAGCTAGGGTGAAGGAGGATGAGAGGCGACTTGATAGGCTGTAAAAGATGATAAAAGGCAGAGGTAGAGTAGACAGCCAAAGACTCTTTCCCCCCGCCCCCCCAGGTGTAAATGGCTAATATGAGGGGGCATAACTTTAAGGAGGAAAGTATGGAGAGAACCCCAGAGGTGGGATTTTTACACAGAGTGGAAAGTGCTGCGGGGTTGTGGTAGAGGTATATAAATTAGGGACATTTAAGGGACTCTTAGCTAGACACGTGGTTGAAGGAAAGTGACTGTTTATTTAGGAGGGAAGGGGTATATTGAAGTTAGAGCAGGTTAAACGATCGGCAGAACATCATGGGCCAAAGGGCCTGTGCTGTGCTGTACTATTCCACGTTGTACATCGCTGGACCAGCCAGGGAAGTACCTTGCCCTACAAATATGCAGGTCTCTGTTCCCATTGCTTATTTTTATAAAACCATTTCCAGTTTACCTTGCCCCTTTTCGATCTTTGTGACAAAATGTGACACTTTGATGCTCCTCCCTGCTGCGTTTCATTGGCTGCCCGTCAGCCCACTCCACCAACCCGTCTGTCGTCTCTGTGGTTTATTCCTGTCCTGCTCACATTTGCACTGTCGCTGTCCACTGTCCATTTGCGAACTGTGCCCTTTACACCCACGTGCAAATCATTAATAAAGGTGGGGAAGGCTCAGTATTTGAATCAGAGACAGGTTTATTACTGTTCTCTTTTTCTCACCTCTTCTACTTTGCTGTCCCTTTTTGATCACCCACGGAGCTTTTCTTTCATTTCCCCAACCTGCACCCTTGTGGAATTGTACCTCAGTTGTTTGTGAAACATCTCCGTCCTGTTGTTCAATTACAATTTTCCCCGCCTAGGTACCATTCCCATTTATTCAGGGCAAGTCTCCTCCTCAGCTCATTGAAATCAGCCCTTCTGCAGTTGGCGGTTTTCACCAGGAAATGGTCTGTGTCATTTTCCAAGGTTGCCTGCAGCCTTGTCGTCACCTTTTCCAAACATCTGCTTCCCAGGAGGCCTGCACCACCCCTTCCTCACTGAGTCGGGAGGTGTGCTGATCCAGGAGTTTTCACGAACACCAACACTACCTCCATTTGAGTGAAGTGATTGCTCACTCAGCCTACACTTTGAGCATTGAATTCCCCTGTTATCGCCATGTGGTTGTTGCGCCTCTCTGTAATTTCTCTACCAGCTTGCTCCCCGGCATCCTTCTCATCAATTGGTGGCCCATCAAGCAGTTCCAGTAGTGTAATCACACCTCTATTGTCTCTTAATTCTAAACAGACAGAATATAAAATCAGTGCTAATCTAGGAGTCTTTGAAACGTTGGATTTCTGCCAAGAAAGATGATGATGTTTTGGTAATGAACAAATATTAACAACTCAGCAGCAATGATTATTCCTTCACGCTTCCTAAGTACCCAGTGAATCTCCCAGTCTGCTTTGATGAACTAGAAAATAATCAAATTCCACCAGATCCAAACCTTAGCTTCACTCTTCCTTGCTGAGACATAGAATGCAGGCACCAACCATGGCAGTGGTTTCTGGATATGAAAACTATTAAGTCCCAGCATTTCTAAAATCTATTTCTCTGTCTCTCGTTCTATCTCTCTCTCTTATTTATTTATTCAATGCAGAATAGGCCCTTCCAGAACTTCGAGCCCTGCCGCTTAACAACCCACCTATTTAACCCTAGCCTAATCACAGGACTGTTTATGATGACCAATCAGCCTACTAACTGGTACACCTTTGGACTGTGGGAGGAAACCAGAGCACCCGGAGGAAACCCACACAGTCACGGGGAGAACGTGCAAACTCCTCACAGGCAGCAGCGGGAATCGAACCCAGGTTGTGAGCACGGTAAAGTGATGCGCTAACCGCTTCACCACTGTGCCAGCGACATTTTGATGACCTTATCATTTTCAGGGAAATTAATGTAGGAACGTACTGAAAGTGCTTGTGCTTAAAAGAAACCATTGCATGCATCTTAAATTATTAACGGTGCTGATTTCTGCATTGAAAAAAATAAAAATATTTCCTTCCTAGCCACACTGCATTGTTATTTTAAAATCTGACATTGGGGAGAAAAACTGGTGAGAAGAAAATGCTGCTGATAAAGGAGGTATGCTTTAAAAAAGATATAAAGTGGAAATATTTATGAGTGTTATATAAACTAACTTCTAAGATCTTGGACTGTAAGAGTCTAATGTTAAGTGACATAAGAACTGACTGAAAATACTGTGGAATGAGGACAAAATGTACAGCAGAGTGGTGCAGTTGGTAGAACACTGATTCAGGGGCTCTGCGCTGGATACCTCCCCAAGACCCCGCCAACTGGCGATTGGTTTCAGCCTCTGACATGGAGAAGTCGTGTGCTGCACTGTACTGATGAGTTTGCATTGCTGGTGCTCGGGTGTGGGGGAAGGACAATTCCCATGGTACAGGTGACGGTGAGGCATATGCCCTTGTCAGTCTTTTAATGCAGTTACTATGTACTCAGTAAAGGATCCTGAACGGAATGTTCCAAGAAGCTGAAGCAATAGTACTGATATTATCTCTTAATGTTTCAACCCAAGAATGTTTCAGTCTGAGCTGTTCAAAGCTTTTGGAAAATAGAATAACAAACTAAGGAACTTGATCCAGTGTTGACCAATTCTGGAGCCTCCCGACATCTGTGTGAACTGGAAACGTGCCTTGAAGAATTTGTGACTGGAGAAACATTGGTGTTGAAATTCCCCTGCCTTCCCCTTGGGGAGAGTGTATTAGCGTGGATTGTGTCAGACCGGAAGGGATAAATGTGTCATCTTTTTCTTACACTGGTGGGGGGGGGGGGGCCACACTGTCATGGGTATAGAGAGGGAGCAGAATAGTGGGCTAAGAGTGAATCCTAGAGGCTCACCAGTGTTGATTAACAATGAGAAGGAGAAGTTATTTCCAATCCACACAAGCTGTGGTTCTTGGAGAGGAAGTCAAGGATCCAGTGGTGGAGGGAGGTACAGGGGCTGAGGTTTTGGACCTTGTTGATTAGAAATGAGGCATGATTGCATTGAACAATAAGTTGTAGTGAATGGCCCGTTAAGCATGTCTCTGCCAGCTCTCGGATCATTTCCATGCACAGGACTGCAAGAAATTGTAGGTATTTGTGACCACACTCTGTCCATCATGTAAACCAGCCTCTCCTCCACGATACTCAATGGCTTAATTCCACCAACAATGTCTCATGGACTCTGTCTGCACTTCACACCACCTCGGGAAACAGCCAACACAATCACAGATCCTTCCCATCCCAGTCATTCCCACCTGTAGGGCAGAAGGTTCAAAAGCCTGATAGGATGTGCCACCAGGTTCAAAGACAATGTCTACCCCCACTGTTATATGACTCGAGTGGACATCCTAACACTGAAAATGAAATCTTCATCTCTCAAACTACCTTCCCCTGCCCCTTGCACTTTATTTGATTGCCTATACCCTGCATTTTCCCTCTAACGATAAGACTATTCTGTTTTTTTTGTTTTTCCTTGTATACTATCTCAATGTACTGTGCTTTGTGTATTCGGAAAGGCTGAATGAATTTAAATTACTGAACGGCTATAAAGCGTGGCTACCTGCCTAATTCTTCAGTTCAGAAAAAAATTGGAAGAATATGGCACAAATACAACGAGAATTCATTACCCTTTGAATCTGAAAGAGGAAGCAGTGGCAATGATGTACATTATTATCTTGAAAATGGAAATCTTGGCACTTCAGGGGAAAAAATATTCAAGCAAAAATGGCTGGATATAGTTGCTGTCTTTTTCTGCAGTTACCTAGTGTTCCTGCCGTTATATCATCATCACAAACTTCCTTCTCCGAGTATACTTTCTCCTGTTCTATTTTCTTGTTCGTTCTTCACAGAAATAATTATTCTGGCTGCCTGCAGTGAGGGTACAATAGCTCTCTAGGATGGAGATAATTGGATGATTTGTCTGTCAGTCAGGCTTGGTGGCCATCTGCTGCAGGTGATTGGTTTGACTTTGTACTTACCTCAGGCTCTCCAGCGGAAAGGAACAAATAGACGTTTGTTAATTTGGAAATCACTGGGAAAAATACTCACTCAGAAGCAAAGAGTACTTTGAACCTATAAAGATCAGCTGTATTTGTCACACGTACATTGAAACAAACGGTGAAATGCGCCTTTTGTGTCAATGGACAACATAGTCTGAGGATGTTCTGGGGTGGCCCACTGGTATTGCCACCCTTCTAGTGCCAACATAGCGTGCCTACAACTTACGAAGCCTAACCCGTTCGTCTTTGGAGTACGGGAGGAAACCCGTGCCCAGAGGAAACCCACGCGGTCACAGGGAGAATGTGCAAACTCATTCAGACGGCAGCAGGAACTGAGCCCTAACAGCTGATTGAGAATGTTCTGCCATTCAGAATGATCGTGCATCATGTCAATACCATATTCCTTCACGCCTTCTATGGCCCGTAGTGCCTTTTCTCCGTCAAGCTATTTGGTTCTGAGGGTGTACAATCTTATCTGTGCTGCATTTTGTCAAGAACCCTGCAAGATTGTTGTCTTTAATTTATTTCTATTGCTTAGCAACTACGGAGAGCTGCACGAGTCTTCGGGGAGGCTTACAGCATCATGCACAAATTAAATAACAATAACAGCAGTGTCTGTGACTTGTACAACTTTCAGACAGCATGTCATAAACTTGCCCTTCATGCGCTGGGAGTAATTGTTCTTCGTACCCTTGAGGACCTGAAAACCTCTGTAGCTGTTGAGTCTGGGCTGAACCACGATCCTCATCTATCTAAAGACCCTGCCTTGAAATTCAGTGTTGTAGATTTGATAGTAGTTGGAAGCAGTTTGGATTTTAAAGGCTCATGACTATCATAGACGTGAAAAGACTTGGTATTTATCTGCTCTGCTCATAGGCTGTGATGTCACAGGCAAGGCTAATATATTTTTAAAACATTTGGGTCCGAAACGCTGAAGTAATACTCTGATGGAGAGTCTTTGATTTCAAACATTAATTCTGTTTGTCTTCCCACAGATGCTGCCTGACCTGCCGAGTGTTTCTAATATTTTCTGCTTTTGGTCAGCAGTTGCTTTGTCCTCTAGCTTTATGGCTACTTGAGAGGAAAGCTGGGTAGTCGGCAAGTTATGGTTGGATGGTTAGTACTTTGTGTCGGTCTGGAGTGACCAGACTGGATAAAGGGACAGGTTCACGTCTTGGACTTTGGTGAATCTCACATGGTCACCATTTGAGAGGTCCTCTTTTGTTAAAAAGGCATTTAATTGGTTGACTTAATCAGTCGAGTTTATTGGCATGTGGACATGGGTTAAGGGCGAAAGAGGGAACGTTTAAAGGGAACACGAGGGGGGAGCTTCACTCAGAAGGTGGAACGAGCTTCCAGCGTAAGTGCTGAATGTGCATTGGATCTCAACACTTGAGAGGATTAGATCGGTATGTGGATGGGAGAGATATGGTCCAAGTGCAGGTTAATGGAACTCTAGGGACTGACGGGACTGCTTCTGTGCTGCGGTGAACTGTAACGCTACATGAACGAGTATGGTGAGGCAGAGTACGGTGAACCGCTAGCCGCAGCGTCACGGGCAAGTAGGTACAACACCCAGAATATACTGCAAGTTCATAATGCCAGGCACTGGGGGATATGGTGACCGTGCAAGAGTGCATCCTTAATGCACAGTAAGATCGAGGGCAGGTCAACGGCAGTGTACGATGTGTCCATTGGGTTCCGTTGCTGAAGAAAGGTTAAAGCTACGCAAGTCAGTCCAGGAACCTTGATGGTCGTCCTGAACTTGCTGGTGTGGGACTTCAGGCTTCTGTACCTCCTGCAGGACGGCAGCGGCAAATCGAAGGCACGGTCTGGATGGCGGGGATCCTCGGAAATGGAAGCCGCCGCCTTGAGATGGTGCTTCACTGTAGGCGCTGCCGGCGTTGGGGAAGGCCGTGTCCGTGGTGGACTAGGCTGCAGGGAAAGGAGTCAAAATGTTATGCTCGTACAGCACAGGAGGTGAGGTGCTGACGAGGCAGATGGGGCTGTGGAGTGGAAGTTGCAATCGGATCAGTCATCAATATCGCAAGCTGAAAGGCCCGCCCCTGCTTTTGGCTCACAGGTGTCTGTCTACTCAGTCCTCCTCTTGGGCAGTGTAGCCGTGACTCTCTAGATATGTCATCTGCCCCCTTCCTTTCCAGTCCTGGAGAAGTCCCTCGGCCCAGTGCGTTGACATTTCATTTTCATAGGTGCTGCCTGACCTGCTGAGCTCCTCCAGCACGTTTTTGTGTGTTTCTTTGGACATCCGATGGGACTGTGCCAGTGAGGGCATCCGAGGTGTTGGGGTCAGTCAAAGGGAGCCCGCACTAACTCGGTGGCTGCATTTGCAGTTGGGGTCGGATCGAGTATCATCGATGGAGTTCTCACGCCGGGCCAGCCTCGCTGGAGAGAGTAAGGGAGATGAGGAGTCCTGGTTGCTTGGCAAGGAGGATCACTGGGAAGCATGTGGCCGGGAGCTGGCCTGGAGTCAGAATCAGATTAGCACCGATTTAAACAGCATGAAATTTGTTGTTTTGTGCTGTTGTTACAGTGCAAAACCATAAAAATGGCTGTAAATTTCAAAAATAAGCAAATCGTGCTTTTAAGAAAAGAATAACAAGAAGTCGTGGACTGTTCAGCACTCCGATGGCGGAGGAAAAGATACTGTTTCTGAACTATTGAATCAGTCTTACAGCTCCCTTAGCTCCTCCATAATAGTAGAACGAGAGGAGGGCATTTCCCAGATGGTGAGGGCCTCCATTTGTGGATGCTGCCTTCCTTGGGCACCAGCTCTTGAAAATGTCCTCAGTGGTCGGGAGACGTGTCTGTGATAGAGCTGGCTGACTAACAGGCTGGAGTGTGAAATTGTGGAAGAACAGGTACTGCTCACAGTGAGGTCTTGAATATGAGGACTGTAAATCCGCAGGGCGTGATGGAACAGTGCAGAAAGAAGCAAGGGGGCAAATCCTCCTCCAGCAAGCAGGGTGCTGTGAAATGCGTTAAAGTAATAAACAGGTTTGGCTGTTTCTGATTGCTGGTGTGAAAAGGATGGGGTAGATCAGAAGCTCTTTAATGAAACGTTCGGTTCGGTCAGTATGAACGGCGCTCCATTGTTCCTGAGTAACATTTGCGAGTACAGCTCTAATGTACTGTAAATCATCAGTCTGGTCCATCTGATCGCCTCTGTTCATTGTTTCTGCCACACGCACGCAACCGTCCGACCGCTCCAGCGGGCAGTGTACTCGGAGTGTAACGCAGAGCGGGACAGTGCTCTGCTTGGAAACAGGGATGCCTGTGTTCACAAAGCTGCGTGCCTCGAGGCCCTGTGTTGTGGTTCTAGCATGTGACCGTGCCACAGTCGGTGAGATCTGTTTGATGGGTTGCCTCTGACCGCGGAGTCTTCAGTCGCGTTGCTCCGACAGATGCAACGCGTGTTCCACTCTTTTTCCTCGTTGCTGGCTGAGTGCACCCGGCCTAGCCTGTCCGGTTCAGGCATGCTTTCAATCTGCACTGCATCGTCAGTGTGCCTGTTAGCAGAAGCAAGGCTGCTCCCAAAGACGTCGGAAACAGGAGATCATTGTTGTATGGCCTGTCCGCACCAGCCTGGTCATTTCAGTTTGTACTTGGCTGCCTTTCTCCCCGCAATTACTCTGGGCCTTGAGAAAAATATTGTGTAGAACTAAAGGAAAAAGCAAAAATAGAATTGCCAGAATAACTGCTGACTGCTGGTACAGGCTCAATGGGCTGAATATCTTCCTCCTTTAACTGTCCATCCATAACTACTGCTGAATTGAGGAGGATGCCTTGCTGGGTCTGGAGTCACACGTAGGCCAGACCTGGTATGGAGGGTAGATTTCCACCCTTTAGTGAAATGATGGGTTTCTGAGTAAAACAGTAGCCCATTTCATTCAGGGATGCTTTTAGCAAAGGGAGACAGATCCCCCCCCCCCCCCCCCCATTTCCAGATTTAATTACTTGGATTTAAACTTCACGGATGCCATGGTGAGATCAGAATCCCATGTCTTTCCGTCAGTGATACAGAATTCCGATTGCAGTCCAATCACCTGATCACCGTGCTGCCTACTCTGGTGTGGTGGATTGAAGATGCCCCGGGGTGAGGGGATGCACGGTGTCTCTGTTGGGGGTGGAATGATGGGTGAGTGGTCAGCGGCTGGAACAGGGTGCTTGAGGACCAGGTACTAGTCTTGTGGAAGAGCTCTCGTGGTGCTCCCGTGGGAAGACGATGATCAGATAATACACCTGGCGATGTCGTACCTCCTATGATTACGTTCTCTATTTGTGTTGTTTTGTGGCTAAATACCGAGCTTTAGTATCGGGCGCGAGTTTAGTGTGAACATCACCGTGCAGGACGTGGCATCTCTTCGCAGCTACCAATGGGCAGGACGTACAGAAGCCTGAAGTCCCACACCACCAAGCACTGGAAAAGTTGCCTCCCTTCAATCATTCAGTTCTTGAACCAACCTGCACAACCATAATCAGTATCTCAGGGTAGCAGCACCGTAATCCTTTGATCACTTTGTGTTGCAATGGGGGGTTTTTTGTTCTAATTGTGTTCTTTCTTGGAAAAATTAGATTATTTTTTTCTTGTTAATGCTGCGTATGTGATGCTCTGTCGCAAAACTTTAATTGGACCTGTGCATGTGGGTACTTGCCCTTGACCTTGAACACACATTCTCTGTGATCTCCAGCTTCATGGTCATCGGGCAGCAGAAAGGAAGCTATAGACCTGTGGTTGGGAAGTTGTTGGGGATGAGATTATGGAGTACCTGGAAGCACATGGCAAGATAGGCCAAAGCCAGCATGGTTTCCTGAAAGGACAATCTTGCCTGACTAACCTACTGCAATTCTTTGAGGAAATTACAAGCAGGGTAGACAAAGGAGGTGCAGTAGATGTGGTGTACTTGGATTTTCAGAAAGCCTTTGACAAGGTGCCACACATGAGGCTGCTTAGCAAGATAAGAGCCCGTGGAATTACAGGGAAGTTACTAGCGTGGGTAGAGCATTGGCTGGTCAGCAGAAAACAGAGAGTGGAAATAAAGTGATCCTATTCTGGCTGGCTGCCGGTTACCAGTGGAGTTCCACAGGGGTCAGTGTTGGGACCGCTGCTTTTTACGATGCATGTCAATGATTTGGACTATGGGATTAATGGATTTGTGGCTAAATTTGCCGATGATACAAAGATAGGTGGAGGAGCAGATAGTGTTGAAGAAACAAAGAGACTTAGGTAGTGTAGGGGAATGGGCAAAGAAGTGGCAAATGAAATACAACATTGGAAAATGTATGGCCATGCACTTTGATGGAAGAAATAAATGGTCAGACTATTATTTAGATGGGAAGAGCATTCAAAATGCAGAGATGCAAAGGGACTTGGGAGTCCTTGTGCAGGATACCCTAAAGGTTAACCTCCAGGTTGAGTCACAAACCAATCTTCCGTCCTTGGACTCACTTTAAACCACACGCTGTCGGAGCAGTGCTGCCAGGATAATCAAGGACAAGACCCACCCAGCCAACACACTTTTTGTCCCTCTTCCCTCTGGGAGAAGGTTCAGGAGCATGAAGATTCATACGGCCAGATTTGGAAACAGCTTCTTTCCAACTGTGATAAGACTGCTGAACAGATCCTGACCCGGATCTGGGCCGTACCTTCCAAATATCTGGACCTTACTTGCACTACCTTACTTTCCCTTTTCTATTTTCTAATTATGATTTATAATTAAATTTTTTATTATATTTATTTTGATTTGTACTTCAGGGAGCGCGAAGCGCAGAAACAATTATCACTGTGATGATTGTACGCTCTAGTATCAATTGTTTGGTGACAATAAAGTAAAGTCGGTGGTGAAGAAGGCAAATGCAATGTTGGCATTCATTTCTAGAGGTGTAGAATACAAGAGTAGGGATGCGATGTTGAGGCTGTATAAGGCACTCGTGAGACTACACTTGGAGTATTGCGTGCAGTTTTGGGCTCCTTATTTTAGAAAGGATATACTGACATTGGAGAGGGTTCAGAGAAGATTCACGAGAATGAATCAGTGGAGGCCAAGTCATTGGGTGTATTTAAGGCAGCGATAGGTAGGTTTTTGATTAGCCGGTGCATCAAAGGGTATGGGGAGAAGGCAGGGGAGTATGGTTGACTGGAAGCCCGTGATTGAATGACAGAGCAGACTCAATGGGCCAAATAGCCTCCTTCTACTCCCTTGCCTTATGGTGACCATGGTCAGTGCAGCTTTTTGCTTACCCTTGCTGCACTTTATCCATAACAGTAACACCATATTCTGCATTCTGTTATTAATTTCCTCTTATACTGATGGGTTGAAATGATCTGTATGGATAACATACAAAACAAAGACATTCACTCTACTTTAGCACATCAAGACTTAGCCTTGCGTGTTCAGAGTTGAAGTTCATCGCATTGAAACTCAAGCTGAAAGTTAAGTAAGAGCAGGCAACATGTGATGTTTGTTGGAAGATCTTCAATTTTCAGAATTACCTAAAGGATCACTGGGACACTTTAAACATGAGGCTTTGTGGCAATAACATTTATGAAGGAAACTTGTCATGGGACATTAAGTACTTCATGACCCTGCTGGAGATTAGGATCTTCAAGTACTGCAGGGCTACCCCATCAGCGAGTTGCTCATTGGTGGAGAATCTGAGGGAGCTGGACTTGGTGTGGATCGTGCTGCTGCCTGCATCGGAGGGGTCGGTGCATAAAGGCGGCGTGCGGTCTAACAGCGAGAGACCTTCTTAGTCACTTTCCTTCTGATGGCAAGGCCCTGTTACTGTGGAATGCATCAGCTAACTTATTGGCGGACAGCAGAGGCAGATGGCAAGGGAGCTGTGTGGTCTTGGTCGTAGTAGTCAGGATTAGGCCTCAAGCCGTGGTGTCACCTGTTTACGGCCACCTGAGAGAGGGGTGTCAGAGTCGGCACACTCCGCCGGAGGTGACGTGGTGTCCAAGCTAGAGTCAGTACTACCCCTAGTGTTCATTTGGCAGGAGACGAGCTGTATTGTGTTCGACTGCAGTCTGCTACAACCTCCATCGACTCAGGGTCTTGGACAATTTTTTTTTGCGTGACTAGATTTTACCGATATCTTACATGCTCTGTGTGTCTTGTGCCGTGTGATAGTATTGGCGCTGTGTATTGCACCTTGGCCCCAGAGTATCACTGCTTTGTGTTCATGGGTATTCACACCGTATATGGTTGAATGACAATCGAATTTGAACTTGCTACATGGGAGAGAGAACCATGGAGAATGTGTGCACTGAGTCGTGCAAGGAAATGACGAGGCAACTTGACTCCAGCTCATTCAGAGACAAACTTGAAGGTGCCTAGGAAGAGAAGTTGCAAAACCTTGGCGGCTGCCAAGTGATCGAATTTAAGAATGCCCTGATGTTGGCCCTGGGTGAAAGTGGTAGGTTCCTTGTCTCTTTCAGCTCAGCATCTGATGGGGACCTCACTTAGACAGCAGGCTGCGTTATCCATTAAGGTGGCTGCCCTTGCTCAAGCACAACCTTTCCTAGAAAGGATATCAGCATCTAACATCCAATATCATGAATATTTTAAATCCCTGATCTCCTAATAAAATATACGGCTACTGTATATCATACAGAGCATTTTCAGAGCTATGGTGTCGCACAGCTCAGAAACAGTCCCTTAAGGCCACTACGTTCATATCAACTGTCAATTACCCATCAACATCATCCCATTTACCAGCATTTGACCCATAGCCTTCAACTTGCCAGTTCAAATAGTCACCTAAATGCTTAAGTATTGTGAGCCTCTGCATCTTCCTATCCATTAGGCAGTGCGTACAGATTCCAAATGCATCCTGGGTGAAAGATTGTTTCTCCGATCTCCCCCCCCCCCCCCCCACCCCCCGAACACCCTTACCTCAAACTACTGCCCTCCATTCTCTGGGACTATTAATAGCATATCCAATTTAGAGGGCAGGTCATTCAGATTCACAAAATACCAGCGTGACTTCTCTTTTTCTTTCGTGTATTGCGCAGATCTTTTCTGTGACTAAACAGCACAAGGTTTTTGTTCATGTGAATTCCAAATCGATCTGTGTGCTGGAAAGCACGGCTTTAAACATGAGCTGCAGCCCTTCCCCAGAAATCCTCTGCAGATGGTCGCGACCAATATCCAGGAACGTTGCCAACAGTTCTTTGATTGTATTGAAGTCTGAATCACAATAAAGCGCTGGAACTTGTCCATCTGCGTGGATTGGATTAGTTTGTAGAGGGAGTTAAAAAAAAAATCCACATTTTCCTTGAAAGAAATTTTCAGCAGTTACGAAAATAAGTAATTCTAATATAATTAGATGGGGTATTAACAGTTTAAATTGAAATGAAGAGCTGTCGATCGCGGTGACAGCAATGGCTGCGGAAATGGGGTTAATTTTAGTGTATTGTCATGGTTATATCTGTAGCCCTTTGCACCACATCAGCATTCAGTTTAATTCAGTGACTCATTTCTGTTGCATTCCTGGGCCAAAGCCAATCTGTTCATGAACAATGGCAGGGGAAACAGTTGCCAGGATTTGCTTTCAGAAGAGTCAGCGGTGTAACTCCAGGGTGTTCCTTGTCCTACACCATCCAGCAGTCGATAGGAAGAAAATGTCAACCTTCAGATAAGACAAGGGTTCCCATTCTGGGGTCCACTGACCCATTGCTTAATGGTGTTGGTCCATGGCATTGGAAGAAAAAGGATCTCAAGGGAACCCTTGAGATCAGATGATCAGAGGAATAGGTAGTGTGGACAGCCAGCACCAGCTTCTCAAGGCAGCAATGGCTAATACAAGTGGGTGTAATGTTAAGATGCCGAAAGGAGGTATGAGGGGATGTCAGAGATAAGTTTTTAGTGCAGACTGGTAAGTGCGCGGAACTCGCTGTAGGGATGGTGGCAGAGGCCGATACCTGAGTGATTTTTAAGAAATTCTTAGGCACGTGGATAAAGGAAAAATGGAGTTCGATATGGAAAGGAAGGGTTAGATTAATGTTTGAGTAGTTTAAAAGGTACAAAACTGTGGGTCAATGGGCCCGTATTGTGCTGTACTGTTCCATGGTGACCAATTTTTGTTGCCATTCTGTCCTTTAGTTCGTTTCTTGAATTATGCCAAATGCAACCTGCTTCGTTCTGCTGGGACAGGTGTCGGCTCCAAGTGGTTTGTGCCCTGTTTTTGGCTTTGAATGTTGGCATTTGGCACCATGATAATGACCTCTGTAGGGTTGGTTCTCCCAGCCCTGCGTTCCCATGGGGTCCTGTACTTTCGAAAGACCTACAGGACTTTGAGGGACTGAGTTATGGAGAAGTTGGCACCGTTTTCAATGGTGCAGGTGGGTGGGACTAGCGCAGACTGGATGGGCTGAATGGCCTGTTTCTGTGCTGTAGTTTTCTATGAATCTATTGTTATTGATTGGTCTTCTGCAAATATGTGTGACATCTCTGAATATCTTAATCAACTTCAAGCTTATTGCCATTCAACTACATATATGTATTACGTGCATATTGTCAAATGAAAGAAACAATGTTCCTCTGGATCAAGGTGTACAACACAGTGCATATAACCTACACAAGTAATGATGGTTTCATCACTTGTCCTTCTGCATTCGGCACCCTGATCCCTCTCTCACACTGCATTGTCTTCCTTTACCATTGGAAAGCAAGCAAGTACTTATCAAACAGCTTATTCCTTCCAGTTGTGTGTATCCAACATTTTATAACTATTAAACTGAACCAGGTGTCAGGATGGAGAGGAGGTGTGAGGTGCTCCTTCCATCCACTAGCCTGCTGGACACCCTTGGGCAAGGCGTAGCACCTGCTTAGCCCCCCGATCAGGGTCACATGAAGCCACGGGAGCAGGTCTTATGAGCAGCCGGTGCCTATCACAAGTCCTGGTTATGTGACCGCTGACGCCAGGCAGACAATCTTTGAAGAGTATTGATAATGGCTGGGGTCAGCTGAATTGTAAGGGCACTGCCCAGAAGGCAAAGGCAGACCACTTGCCCGGAACAATCATGGTGATGACTAGAGCCACAGGTAACAATCCCTCACTCAGTCGACAGCTAAAAAACAGATGAAAGGCAATGATCACCCACATCATACGACTCGGCACATGATGATTAAACCGAAACATGGAAAGTATCCAATCAATATTTTTAAAGCCTGTTGGACTTTTCTCCTTCATTGCTTTATAACACTGTCCAGGGGATTAATTTTTAATTCCTGGGAACTACAAATCATTGAAAGCGGATTGAACACGTTCACAGAGAAATAGATTCCCAAGAACAATACGTTTCTGCTTTTATTAGATTCCGTTTCCTCAATTATTTAACTTCTGGTACATTTATTCCCAAAGGAAAAGCAGTTAATCAAGCCCATTAATTGTACTTTGCATCAACCCCATCAAACAAAGCATGCTTTTTAACAGAACCAATAAAAGTCCTCCTGATTGGTTGTCGACCACTATGCAGTCTTTCTCATTAATAACCACGGAGCTTCTATTCATGTCTTGAAATCACAAATGGGCAGGAGTTGAAGGTACATTTGCTCAAAAAAATTACTGCAGTGGAACCTTCAAACTGAAGATGGGATTCAGTGCCCTTACATTTAGAGTTGCGAAAGTAATTGGTGCGAGACTGAGCTTGGGATATGGGGAACAATTTCCACTTGAGAGGGACAGTGGAATTAGGGTCAATAAATAGAAGATGGTGACTCGACTCCAGAGCCACATGTATAAAATGCTGGAAGAACTCAGCGGGTCAGGCATCTGCTATGGAGGGTAATGACCGTTGACGTTTCAGGGTGAAACCCTTCATCAGGACTCATCTCAAAATGCTAACTGTTCACTTCCCTCCAGAGATGCTGCCTGATCTGTTGAGTTCCTCCATCATTTTATGTGTGTTGCTTAAGATTTCCAGCATCTGCAGAATTTCCTGTGCACATCAACTCAAAGCAGAATCCATGTGTAAGAGTAACTTTAGTGTGGCTGCTCTTTAATAGGACAGGAAACGCTGTATAGATATATAATATCCCAAATCGTATTAGGGAGCTTAACGTAAAGGAACCCTTAGGAGGCAGTGATCATGATGTGATTGAATTCACACTGCAGTTTGAGAGGGAGAAGCTTAAGTCACATGTATCAGTATCAGAATTACAGAGACCTGAGAGAGGAGTTTGCCCAGGTGGATTTGAGGAGAATACTTGTGGGGATGAAGGTAGAGCAGAGGTGGCTGAAGATTCTGGAAATAGCTTACAAGGTGCAGGATAGATATGTCCCACAGGAAGTTGTTCTCAAATGGCAGGGGTAGGAAAGCATGGCTGACAAGGGAAGTTAAGGACTGCATAAAAGCCAAGGAGAGGGCATATAGGTAGCAAAAGTGAATGGGAAGTTGGATAATTGGGAAGCTTAAAATCCAACAAAAGGGAACTAAAAAAGCTACAAGAAGGGAAAAGATGAAATATGAGGCAAACCAGCCAATATTATAAAGCAGCATACTAAAATATATTTTTCAGTTATGTAAAGAGCAAAAGGGTGGTGAAAGTTGATATTAGACCACTGGGAAATGATACTGGTGTGGTAGTAATGGGGAATAAAGAAATGGCAGATGAACTTAAGCATCTGTCTTCACCGTGGAAGACACTAACTGTGTGCCAGAGGCCACTGGGTGTCTAGGGGCCCGAGTGAGTGCCATTGTAATTACAAAGAAAAAAAGCGCAAGGCAAACTCAAAAGTCTTGAGGGGCATAAGTCACTGGATAAGATGGACTACATCCCAGAGTCCTGAGAGAGGCTACTGACAAGATAACGGATGCATTGGTCATGATCTTCTGATAATCATTTCTACACACACACACACACACACGCGCGAAGGGGAATGAGATAGGAAGGAGCACACGTGAAAGTCGGTAAACGTTTATAGCTCTGCAAGAGGCGTTGTATCTATGCTGGCATAGAGTTAGAGGATTTAAATTTCTGAAGATCTACCACTGTGTGTGCGGCAAACTTGTAATGTAGCAATTGCCTCTATCCAGCAAGCTCAGCATGACTTGGGGAAAAAAATATATTTTCGGCTCTAAAAACAGAAACCTAGAAACACATTTGGAGGCTTGTATGATGGCTAATGATAGGTTGTAATGGGCTTTTCAAAACAAAATATGCAAGTTTATTGTAAGGAGATGAATAAAAACATTTATCTGTAACAATGAGGAACCCTCGTGCATTCTTTGCAATATTATAGGCAGCTCAAGGACATATTTCCAGAGCTGCTTTAACTGAAGCTGCCAGGAAGGCACCAAATAAGCATCGTGTTTCGCAGCCATCCAGATTTATTTGAATTAAAAGAAATCTCTGGTTGTTTCCCACTTTCCTCTGCCCACCATACCAGGCCTGACGTTCTGAAAGTCCGGCATACTTCCTCCTGTCTGTTTGGCACTAACCATTTCAGTTTGGCTGCAACTTTATGGTAAGTGTTCATATCTGACACTGTTGCTGTGTTTGTACTCTACGGAGAGATTTCTCATCTACTTCCATCCAGATTTATTATCAGCTTGCTCTTGCTTCCTGATATCAGCACTGTTTCACAACAATGAAATGGCAGTCAATGATGCACGCTGCCAGATTCCAGCATCTGCATCCTCTCGAGTCTGCATGGTTTCATGCTAGCTCCTTACGGTATCTGCATATTGCAATGAGTGATAATACAGTGAACAGTTTCTGTATAGAGAACAAGTTGAGGGGAGGAATCGGGGAAGATTAAAGTCCGTGGTTGTCACAGGAATCTCTGGAATTTTGCTTCATATTGGCTTAGCAGTAAATCACCATAAGAACAACTTTAAGTTGGGTGCAGTTTGGTAGGCTGGACCATCGTAATTCTAGACATAGAGCCATGGAGAAGTACAGCACAGAAACAGGCCCTTCGGCCCATCTAGTCCATACCAAAACCATTTAAACTGCCTACTCCATCGATCTGCACTGGGAACATAGCCCTCTATATCTGTACTGTCCATGTACCTATCCAAACTTCACTTACACGTTGAAATCAAGCTTGCACGCACCAATTCTGTTACTACTGTATTGGACCACAGTAGTGAATCCTGGCCCGACCCCTTTCCTTCCAACTCATTCTCCCGCCCTGATGGGATGACATCCTTCAGACATCCCATTCTTCGGTGCTTGTAACGGAGAGCAGCATTTCCTTCCCTGACATTAGCCCACTGTTGTCACGTTGTCCCTCGTGTCTGGTCTCCTGCTCCGTGGCGGGACTGCTGTCTTCGATTACGCAAGCGCCTCACGACACATGGATAATACGGGACTCCTTCACTGCCTGATCGCCCACCTGAGCAAATTAAACCATTCCTCTAACCCAGGGCTGTGATTGGCACCAGTGTCAAACGAAGTAGGTGACTTTCTCCTACCCCCTTCTAAGGCTTCTGACATAAGCTTGCTCTTGCCCACACTTCATACAGATAAGAGTTCCTGGGATTACACTGCTTTCTACCATCAGCACTACAGAGCATGGATACCGTGCCTCCTCCAACGTGTCCCTCTGTCGCACTTCTGCTTACACAATTGCAGTTCCATGCAATTAATTCACTTGGATTATTTTAAACTGGCTGATTGCTTCCTTCCCCCTCTGCACCTCCTTCCCACTTGTTCGCAGAGCACTCTGGTTTTGTGCCTCAGCTGCATTGTGTCAAGTGTGACTGTCAAAGGCTCATTGTGCACTTGCTTCATGAAATGCACACAACTTGGCATTTAACCTCTTCGGAATTTGGGTGACTAGATCATAACACCATATATTTGCATATAGCACTTGAATCATAGAATAGGGTTTGGTGGGGGTTGTGACGGAGACAAGGTCTCCTTTGATATTCTGCTCCCTTCGAATTTGGCTGGACTGGCTGATGTGTACATCTGGTGATCTGTCCCGGGACTCCCCCTTGGTCATTTTTTAAAGTCCTGGATGCACTTAACCCTTCTTCTGCCCCGTGCGCAGGTTGATGTGGGTGCTTCACGTCTGACAACCGTTCAGATTCCTCTTTCCATCACCAAAGTAGTTAATGGATTCACGTTGGCAGCAGGAGAGAGAGGCTGCTTTGTACTAAGCTCATTATTATTATGCCGTGTGTAAAATGTTCTGTTGTCAGTGCTACAGAGCAGAAGGTTTTCCAGTTTAATGTCTGTTGCGTTGAATGATGAATAGTCTGTCGTTTCCTCGTCTGTCATCCATGACAGAGTTAAGTGCTCCTCTCCAAAGTCAGCAGAGTTCACTCTGCCTGACCCAAGGGCTTTAATGCAACTTTATTATGATGTTTTCTTACTGATCGTACCATTTAACATAGAGCCAAGAACATTACAACACTCGAGAGGCCATTAGGCCCACAGTATTATGCCAACCTTGATACCAACTTTTACTAAATGTCCTCTTCCCGCATATCATATGTATACCTCCATTCTCTTTCTAAAATCTCTTATGGTGCACCAAACTGCCTGCTTCCAGAACCATTCCATACCACTCTCCATTCTATTCTACTATTTGACCTCTCTCTCTGTGTAAAAAAAACAAACTTGCTCCTTATGTTACCTCTAAACTACGCCCCCGTGCACAGTCAGGCACACGTGCCAACCTTAAAAGCATGTCCTCTGGTTTTGGCATTTCTGATATCATGGGTGATGGGGTTAGATTTGTCTCTGCCTCCACTAGGTCACACTTGGGCGAGGTGTAGCACCTCTTAGCCCCCCCCCCACCCCCCAAAATCAGGGTCACGTGAAGCCACAGGAGCAGGTGGTGGATGGTCGTACGAGCAGCTGATGCATATCACAATTCCTGGTTATGTGACCACTGACCCCAGGCAGACAACCTCTGAAGAGTATTGATAATGGCTGAGGTCACCCGTTTTGTAAAGACGCTGCCCAGAAGAAGGTAATGGCAAACCACTTCTGTAGAAAAATTTGCCAAGAGCAAGCATTGTCAATAGACCATGAGCACCCAAGTCATACAACACAGCACATGATGATGATGATGATATCTGGGTGATGTGATCAGTAATGCGTAAAGCTGTGCCATGTACCACGTTTCCTAAATGACCATGGATGACTGAGAGGACTTGAGGTTACTATCGATGCAATGCTCCTCAGACAGGATGAAGAGGTCAATACTCCCCAATGCCATTAGGCTTTACAATTCAACCGCCAGGACTTAAGAACCTTTTAAAAGCTATTATTAATGCTTTTTGAGATAGTGATTTAGATGCATTTCATATTTTTTACTGAGTTAAGTATAATATGTAATTAGTTTTGCTACAACAAGTGTATGGGACATTGGAAAAAAAGTTGAATTTCCCCTTGGGGATGAATAAAGTATCTATCTATCTATCTATCTATCTATCTATCTAATCTAGAGAATTGTCCAAGTACCATCCTCACACTTGCGAGCATTTGAGGTCAGTTGCAAAGAATAGTGTAAAATAAAAATATATCATTGGCTGCAAAGCAATTTAGTCTGGGGGCTGAATTGATGCAGATGTCTTGTTCTTAAGTGGAAGTTGTGAGGAATCCCATTGACAAGTTCTGCAAGATGAGATTACTCACTCTTTCCAGTAGCTGAAGTGTTTCTTTGCATGAAAGTGCTGCTCAGTGTTGTGAACTAAAGACCTTTCAATAGCTCCGTGTAAGTACTGTTGTTGACGTTTGTGCCAGCAACTTATCACAGTCTAATTAACCACAGCATCCCTTCTCGTGTTTTACTTGGATATCATTAAGTTCAAGCAAAATCGTACATCGGATTGTCTGTGAGATTAGTTTATAATCTGCTCATGTGAAATGTCGGCAATGGACCATGATTCAAAAAGGAGTCTAAGAGGCAGGCATTGAAGGTGGGGGTGGGGTAGGTTCGATGGGATGTTTTTTACTCAGAGAGTGGTGGATGCCCGGAAGGCCCTGATAGAGGCAGATACGTTAGAGGCTTTTAAGAGACCTTTGGATGGGCACATGGAGGTGAGGAAGATGGAGGGATAGGGGCATTGTGCAGGTAGGGTGGATTAGTTTTGGGGGGGGCTTTTGATTTACTTTTTAGCAGCACAACATTGTGGGCTGAAAGTTCAGTGTTATAACTTCATAAACCAAAAAGTACATAAGAAATCTCCCAGGCTGCCAAAATGAAATTTGGATTTTAAGTCTCTCTTAATTTCATAGACCGCCAGGCAGGGATATAACAAGCAGCACACACAAAATGCTGGTGGAACGCAGCAGGCCAGGCAGCATCTACAGGGAGAAGCACCGTCGACGTTTTGGGGCCGAGACCCTTCGCCAGGATGTAACAACATCTTCATATTTATTAGAATTCGAGACACGATGCAAAGACTGCACATACTTGGTGTGTGCTTCTCGCCCCTGTGGTGTTGATGCATTCGACATCATCTAAAGCCATAGTTAATTATGCTGGAGCCCTCTGTCCTCAAAACTAAATCGGGTAAAACCCCGATTCCAAAGGTGCTGAATGGGTTAATGGTGTCGTGGGAGGCAGTGGTCTGAACAGCTGGTGCTGCCCGTGGGTCAGTGGACACGAGGAGGTGTAATGGTGTGAGGTGAGGAGGTAAAGCTGGTGCCTGGGGCTGGGCTGAGAGGGCTGACTGGCGACTGGGCTCAGTGAGAGACGAGCATTCAGGATCAGAGTCAGGTCTCACATCGGCATATGTTGTGAAATTTGTAATACATAACAATAGAGAAAAAATTGTGAATTACTGTAAATATATATTTATTGTATAGTTAAAATAAATTAGAGCAAAAATAGAAATTAAAGTAGTGAGTTCAAGGGTTCAGTGGCCTTTCGGAAGTTGGACGGTAGATGGAAGTCGTTCCTGATTCATTCAGTGTGTGCCTTCAGGCTTCTGTGCCTCCTTCCCGATGGCAGCAATGAGAACAAGACGTGACCTGGGTGATGGGGGTCTGCCTTTCTGAGGCATCGCTCCTTGAAGATCTGCTGGATACAGTGGAGGCCAGTGCCCATGATGGAGCTGACTACGTTTACAATTTGAGGGGTGAAGGGTAGACTGGACGGGTGTTCGGGGTCAGTATGGGGTCAAGGATAGATTAGAGATTGGGAGTTGGTGTGAGTTGAGGGGTAGGTGGTCAGCTTGGGGTAGATTGATAATAGGGGTGAGTTGTCAGGGTGGGGATTGAGAGGTCGATATGCTAAGGGATAGGACGAGGTAGACTGATGATTGATGGCGTGAGCATATTCAGTTCCCTTCCATCGTGCAGACCCTTGCCCCCAGAAGATTGGTGCCAATTGGTTTGAGTGTGTCTCTGCCTTCAAATTAATCTGCTGGACTGTAGAGGAAGGAAATCCTTGAACCATAATCATTGACTTTGAAACTGACTACTTTATTTCTGCCTTTTAATGTTTCATTCGAGCAGAAGAGAGAGATCCTGAGAGAAGAGGGCTGAGCCCGAACCACCAGGATTGTCTCTGGGGATTTTGGGAAATGGAGATAATCTGCAGAAAAATTGTGCATGCTTTCCAGCAGTGTTATGTTTTATTAATTTCTTGAACACTTTTATTTGTTAATTAAACACAGAAGTATTTATATAAGTAATTATAAATAATTGGGAGGTGCCTCAGTTTGGCAGCAAGAATAAAGAGGTCACTATTGCAAGCAAAACCACTCAACTGTGCTTGTTCCATCAGCCACTAATCACAAAGTACTTTAAACATCATGAATGCTGCTTCAGAAATCTCTGGTTTCCAGCTTGACTGAACCAGGCAGACAATATGCAGCTTAGAGGGTACGGTGTATTGCTGGGGGGAGCACAGTAGCATAGTGGTTAGCACAACACTCTACAGTACCAGCGACCTAGGTTCAATTCCCGCTGCTGCCTGGAAGGAATTTGCATGTTCTCCCTGTGGCCACATGAGTTTCCTCTGGGTGCTCTGTTTTCCAAAGATCTGTCGGTTGATCACTTAATTGGTCTTTGTAAATAGTTCTGTGATTGAGCTGGAGTTAAACTGGGGGTTGTTGGGCGGAGCGGCTCGAGGGGCCAATTTATCAATAAATAAATAAAACAATAAATACATATTTCAAAAATTAGTTGTACCAGCATTTTGTCCACTTGGAAATGGAATAAACACGAACTTCTCCTGGTTCACTTTTTTTTTTCCATTCAGCCCAACTCTAGTACGGAAAACGTTGTCTGTCCGTTTGCTCTCAATGGAAAGCAGATCAGCACAGGAACAAGCCCTTCAGCCAAGCTAAACTAATCCCTCCTGCTTGCATGTGAACTGTATCCCTGCATCCCTATGTATTTAGCTATTTATCTAAAATGGGGGTTCCCAATTGATGGTAAAACTCCATGGCATAAAAATGGTTGAGAACCCCTGCTCTAGAAGCTTCTCGAATGTCATTGTCACATCAGCTTCCACCACCACTCCTGGCAATCTGTTACAGGCACTTACCACTCCCACACATCCCCTGTAAACTTTCCCCTTCTCTCCTTAAATGCATGCCCTCCAGTATTTGACATTTCCACCCTAGGGAAATCTTAAGTTTGCCTCTCGTAACTTTATATACTTCTATTGGGTCTCCTCCCAGCCTTGACACTCCAGAGAAAATAATCCAATTTTGGCGACCCATCAGGAATGTATTATTGTGACACTGCAGTTAAGTTACTGAACCAGTAACATAGAGATCTGAGTTCAAGGCCCACAATGGAATTGAATCAATTTTTAAAGAAAACTATTATTTAAATGATGATTGGCCAAAACTCGGGACCACCCCGTCATAATTTTTATCAGGAATTTGCCATTTTTACCCAAATGTAGCTCAAGATATTGACCTCCAAAAACCGGGTCCTACAATGTTAATTACCCACACTGCATATATTAGCTCGACAAACTCTACGCAGAAGGGGAAGTCGTGTGTTAATGCTAAAGCTGCCTCTGTTTCTCTGTAGGCAGTCTGTACCTTTGTGGGGACTTGATGAAGCTCGTGTCCCGAGGTTGGCACCTACATTCTTTTTCCAGCGGCTGACCTTTAACACGGCAAGTGCAGAGAGTCCAACTGCACACACGTAACATGGACCGAGCTGTAAAAGAGCCGACTAGCATACCCTGTGCCAACTTTAATCCAGAACTTTTGCAAGAAGGCCCAAGAGATGCTGGCCTCTGGAATAATTAACAAAATGCTGGAAAGGTTCAGAGGGTCAGGCAACATCTATGGAGGAAGATGGACAGTCAGTGTTTCTGGTCAAGGCCCTTTATCAGCACTCCAAGGAGTGTCCCCTAAGCTGAATCTCCAGTGTCCCATTGGTCTAAAGCTCAATCACCTCTCCCTCAGAATCAGAACAACTGCTGATGCTGGGAGTATGAAACAGAAGTAGGAATGCTGTACACTCTCAGCAGGTCAGGCAGTGTTTTTCAGGCTGAGATGCTAATTCTTGTTTCCCATCTCTTCCTGAAGGTCATTTGATAGATGGGACAGGGCTACTGTCTGAGGCACAAAAGGCTGATTAATCCAATCTCTGGACTCCATTTCTTTCGGGAAGATATTTCTCTGAGCTGTTTCTGAGAGATTTCAGTGGATTGTAATGGCTCCATAACATATTCCGTAGTTCTGATTTTGCCTATACAAGTCAAAAAGTGTAGACGGGGCAAATGAAACAGATTGGCCACAGTTATGGCTTATTATCTTGTAGCTTGCTTATGTGTTTATTTATTTATTTATTGTGCTATATTGCGGAGTAGGCTCTTCCAAACCTTCAAGCCATGCCGCTCAGCATTCCCCCAATTTAATCCCACCCTAATCACGGGACACTATACAATAGTCAACTAACCTACCAATCAGAGCACCCGGAGGAAACCCACACAGTCACGGGTAGAATGTACAAACTCCTTACAGGCAGCGATGGGAATTGAAACAGGATCGTAAAGCATTGTGCTAACCACTACACTTCTGTGCCACCTTTGGACTGTAGGCCTTGGAGGTTAAGGGAATGAGGAGTGGCCTGTTTTAAGTTTCTGAGGAGAATTGGCAGGGTAAAGCCATCACTCATGCTATTGGGACCATTGGGAGGAGCCGTTGGGACCAGGTCTGGTCTTATTAATGGAGGTAAAGCAGAGAACAAGGATGAGAGGTTTCCTTTTGTTTTGGTGGCCAGGTTGTTCTTTTCATCTTTCCCTTTTCTTGCCTCTCCTCTTTCTTCATTTAGCATTCCCTCCCTCTAACTCTCCAGGCCTCCTCGCCTCCCTCAGCCGCATGCCCTGCTGCTCCTGCTGCACAGGCTCAGCATTTGAAGCCCATGAGTGGACTGGTATGCAGATAGCCTCATGGATCACTCCTCTCCCCTACCGTACCCAATTAGGGTGGACTGTTGAATAGTGAAATAGGTGAGGGGCAGCTCAGACTGGGCCTGCTAGAGGTGGTTGCTGAGCAGGTCCTGGCAGAGGGAACTATTTTGTTCTTAGTGACCCACAACTTCCAAATCCCCTTCCTCTTGCACTGGAAGACCTCTGTTTTACCATATATAGAAGCCGATTGTCATAACTCCATGACAAATCCACTGGAAAATGCCTTTCCTGCCCGGTATTTTATTGCTTAGTCAAGTTTCCATTTCCACATTGTTGTTCATGGGAGCTTGCTGTGGGAATGTGCTCTGTCCAATTGCCTGCATTACAACAAAGACAACACTTCAAAATCACTCAATGCCTTGTGAAGCACATTAGAACATTCTGTAAGGTACGTGAAAGCACCATTGAAATTTCTTTACTCCAGTGGTAGAGGTTGTTCTGTGAGGGATATTCAACTGAATTTTAATTGCATAATAATTTCCAACATCTAGGATACAAGCGCTCATTTTAATAAAATAAATGTGGCTGTAAAATCGCACAAACTAAATGTGAGGTTTGTAATAAAATGTCTCTAATTTATCATCTGAGCACTTTTTTCCACATTCTAATATTCTGGAAATAATCCCAATAGTCGTCCCTGTCTAATAGAGATGATGAAGAGAAACCAGCAGGTGTTTATCATGATCAAAGGTTTAATAATCAGGGATGTTAAAACAACCTGCATGTTAGACCATTAGATATAGGAGCAGAATTAGGCCATTGGCCCATCGAGCCTGCTTTGCCATTTCATCATTTTCCCCAATCTCCTGCATTCCCTCCATATCCCTTCATGCCTGACTAATGAAGAGCCAGCCAACCTCTGCCTTAAATATACCCAATGATTTGCTATCCACAGCTGCCTGTAGCAATGAGTTCCACAGATGAAGGGGTTGTTTTAATTTCTTTCACAGATTATTTTTCTTGCAGTACATTGTTTTTGTAATTACGATTTTAGGCTGTTAGACTGGAGTACTGTCAGATCTTGTGCAATGTCAGAGGTCTTACCAAAAAGAGGCAGAATGAAAATGATCCATTTGCTTTTACTAGCCTGCATGATGTAAGACAATAAAATAGTGGTTGGACTTTCTTAAGCAATTATTCTTTCTGCAGTAGTGATCGTTCTTAAAATTCTACTGATAGCTTCTAGAATCTTGGAAGGGCCAATTGTCAACCACAACGATTTCAGTGCGTTGAAGGAAGTTAGTGCTAGGGATTCCCTGGCCTTAATTCTTTGCCCTGTGTTTGTATCACTGTAAGGAGTTAGATTTCCACAGTCACAATTTGCCTTCTGGATCACAGCCCATCACTCCTAGCTCCCGTTGTCTCTCTATCTACGACAAAGCATCATACGGTATAAACTGTCTCTGGGATCCAAGCACTTCTGAAAACTCTTTAATAAAAAATAGTTCTTTCTGTTGTGCTGTCACCCAGTCCAGTCTTTATTTTTTGCCTTACTTTTCACATCAGCCTCAAAAACCACCATCTCCAACTCCCAACCCTGGCCCACATCTCCCCACCAGGTCCGCGGAGTCCTCGCTCTCCCTGCCAGGTCTCCACTCCTGTCCCTCTCCCCCAGCAGGTCTCCACTCCTGTCCCTCTCCCCCAGCAGGTCTCCATCCTATCTCTCTCTCCCCCCCCCCCCCCGCCAGGTCCCCCTCTCTCAACTCGCCTGGTACCTCCTCCCCCCTCACCCGCCAGGTCCCCCACTCTCTCCCTGCCAGGTCTCCACTCCTGTCCCTCTCCCCCAGCAGGTCTCCACTCCTGTCCCTCTCCCCCAGCAGGTCTCCACTCCTATCTCTCTCTCTCCCCCCCCCCCCCCCGCCAGGTCCCCCACTCTCTCCCTACCAGGTCTCCACTCCTGTCCCTCTCCCCCAGCAGGTCTCCACTCCTATCTCTCTCTCTCCCCCCCCCCCCCCGCCAGGTCCCCCACTCTCTCCCTACCAGGTCTCCACTCCTGTCCCTCTCCCCCAGCAGGTCTCCACTCCTATCTCTCTCTCTCCCCCCCCCCCCCCCCCGCCAGGTCCCCCACTCTCTCCCTACCAGGTCTCCACTCCTGTCCCTCTCCCCCAGCAGGTCTCCACTCCTATCTCTCTCTCTCCCCCCCCCCCCCCGCCGCCAGGTCCCCCTCTCTCAACTCGCCTGGTACCTCCTCCCCCCTCACCCGCCAGGTCCCCCTCTCTCTCCCTACCAGGCCTCCTTGCCGTTTTGGGATTTAGTGGGCAAGTCATCAATTATTTAATTGCATCATGCCCGGACCCTGAGCGTTAACTCATTTATCCACTGTATAAGCAAAATGCAACTTGACACGCTGGTGGCGGCAAGCTTTTATTGGAGTGTTGCCAAGGATTAGAAGGCTGGAGTACTGCTTAGGATACGGAGGGTTAAGAAGAGATTTAGCGGAAGTTCATGAAAGGTTTCAAAGAGATAAATGTGGTGAAACTGCTTGAGGAGGATCAGTAAGCTGAGAACAGAGATTTAAGATGATTAACAGAAGATCAATAAATAAGAGAAGGAAAGTATTGTTTAATCAGTGACTTTAATCTGGATTGCATGGTTTAAACAGATCCTTGGCCAGACTGAAAGGTAGCTTGGATATCTGCTAGAAAACCAAATTTCTGTGATACTATACGTGAGCCGGGGTGAAAGCTAATGGTGCAGCCGCTTCAAAGAGCCAGCGTTGCCAGGTCGGCCTCACGCCTCCTCGGAGATGCGCGGCAGGTTAAAAACTGCGTTCAAAGGCACAGCCACAGCTGAGCAGGACCACTTCGCTAAGAGCTTTCGGACACGGTAGGGTGAGTGACATGCCCTACGAGCAAAGGGTGTGATCCACAACACAGGGTGAGATGGCAGAAACGTCGAGGAAATTGCTCCCCTAGTGATGATGTTGAAGCCAAGGAAGGCCCTCATGGAGGTAAGGAGCCAATGCCAGTGATTCACCAGAGATCTCAATGTATTGATGAAAGTTATGGTTGATCATTGGCCCTTCTAATAAGATATGTAAAAGTATGAAGCTTTATGCCCTGCATTGCTCAATGTTAGTCACCCTCTCGATGAAGCTGTTGGGCCTTGCTGCGTACAAATGGAGTGGTGTTTCCTCCGTTACTGCCGCCGTCGCGCAGTCAAGTTCTCTGCCCGAAGCGAATGCAACCGCAGGTACAGTACGGGAGTCAGGAGTAACGGCTGCGGAACTCTGGGGCAGGCAGCGTCTATAGGAGGAAATAGTTGGCATTTCAAGTCATCCAGTTCGAATGAAGGGTTTTGACCCAAAACAGTGATTCTGTAGATGGTGCCTGACCTGCTGGGTTCCTCCAACATCTTGTGTGTTAGAGAAAACTACAGATGCTGCTAACAGAAATGCGTTACGAACTCAGCCAGTCAGCATCATCTTTAGGACAAGTCAGTTCTAGTTCTGGGTCTGTGGCCTTTCCTCGGAAGCAGTTGAGTGCTTTTCTCTTTCCACAGATGCTGCTCGACTGTCCGAGTTCCAGCGGCATTTCTGTTTTTTCAAATCCGTTGTTCGGGGGGCAGCGACCTGGGGTCTGAAACTCTGCTCTGAGCTCCCCAAGCGCTTTGGAAGTGTCTGGCATCTGCCCTGAGGAAGCGTTTTGTGAAGGGCACCTTTTCACACTCTCTGCTGATCCCAGGAATGACACAAAGCCTTCCTTTCACGCTGCTAGACCAAAAACAAAATTGGCTGGCACAGTTGTACAAAAATTACTACCCCAGCCCACTCATTGTAATGAGGTTTTTCACATTAACACAGGAGGAAGTGATGCAATATATCTATTTAATGCTTTATATGTAGGGAAAGGACTCCAAATAGTGCAGCATCTTTATCGCTTTATAATGGGCTAAAGGCGATATCATGTCAGCCCAAGTGATTTGTAGGAATTCGATAATTAACTAAATCTTGCACGTGGCAGGAAAAGCTGATTTAACTTTTCATGACAGAAGTACTCAAATGAAATTGAGAACTGTGTGAAGACGGATGTAAGTACTTGGTGGAGGCACACTTTAAATCACAACACTCTCATGTACAATACGGTAATTGTTTACAGGAATGTTTCCAGAGGTGAATGAACTGGCCCCTCCCTCAGGCTGCTGTCAGTGCTCAGCAGGGTTGTTAAGCATTCCTCGCTGTTGGGGAGTCTGTAGGATCGTCGACTCTCAGGCCTGCTCGAGCCATTGCATCTGTACCGGTTCCTGGGAGAATAGTCCAGCTAATATTATTCCTTAGTTCTTGCAAATGGCTGACCACTGGCCGATCAGATGGTAACAGGAAACCTGGCACGCCTGAACCTCAGGAGATCTTCACGAGGGATTTCCCAAGCTTATTTTGGAGGCATTTAAGGGTGAGGGTCACAGTGGCCTGTCCTGTCCATTGGGAAGAGTTCTACTTGGGTTTAGTTCCGCAGCCCCTTCATCGCCCGGTGAAGTAGAATTCATTTGTATCACGAAAAGGGATATGGCTGATACATCAGGAACATTTAAGAAACTCTTAGGCAGCCACGTGAATGATGGAAAAATGAAGAGCTGTGTAGGAGGGAAGGATTAGACCAGGGGCTCTCAACCTTGTTTTTTATGCCATGGACCCCCTACCATTAACTGAGGGGTCCGTGGACCCCAGGTTGGGGACCCCTGACATACGTGATCTTATACAACACCAATGGTCATGTGATGCCAGAGCAAAGTGGGCTGAGTGGCCTCCCTTACTCCTGTACCTGTAGCTAGAAGGGCAGGTGCGGGCTCTGCTCCAGCATACGGCCCCAGCCCCTGGTAACCATTTGTGTCTGGTGGTGCAGTCTGTGACTGGTGTGGGCAAACCTCGAATTTGACTTCAGCCAGTATTGGTGGGGATTCTGTCAGTGGGTGGGATCAGGGAGAAGCGGGCATTGTGTTGATAATGATGGGAAATAACAACGTCACGTTGCGATCCTGAGAAGCTGAGGGGTAAGAGGTCACCACTGACAGTATTATGACTTTGTATGCAGCAGTGTGTGTGGAGATTCCCAGCTAATGCTCGCTGAGCTGCATTTCTGTGGATGGGTTTTTGTGGTGCTTTTGGCTTACCGCTGTGAAGGGGCGACTAAGTGTCAGAGGTGTGATGTTCAGGCGCGGTAAATTGGGGCATCCAGGACAGATTTCTGCATCTTGGAGGACGAGGCAGGATCGGAGACCACCATCTTACTGGACGGCAGAGAGGTTTGCAGTGGCCTTGTGGTCTGTGCTCTCCCGCTCTTAAAATTTTCTGTAGGAGCCGGTCTCTCCCAGACTGAGCTGTTTTGCAGAGGGTAACAAGGACTGTGACAGCAGCCTCCCACACAGCTCCCAGAACATGGTCCTCAGCCAAGGCTCAGAGGGTGGGCCAGCCACCCTTTCATTTACCAAAGAAAGGAAGCTTTTGATTGCAATGGCCCCTATCAGGCTTTGTGCTATTGTGTTTCCGTGCCAGCTGACCTTTAACCCCTTGGCTTTAAGCCAGAGGCACCACAACAATTGTCCCTCAGATAAGTGTGGTCAATTTTAAATGCAGCCTGGGTTCAACAGCAACTTTCCTGTTCCTGTGAACTGGTTTCTCTTTTCTTTCCCCTCCGTGTGCTGGGTCGGGCGGGAGCGGTGAAGTGGGCGGTAGGCAGAAAGGATGTTCGGAAAGTGACGCTGCCAGGATTAGCTGGGTGCCAGCACTCTGTTGGGACTGGGCAGTAACGCCAGTGCAGGCCCTGCAGTGAAGGGAATCTTTTTTGCGAATAGTTGGATCTCTGTAATAGAGTGATTTCTCAGCCTAAATGCACGCCGATACTTGGGGAGGTGAGTTGTAGACAGAGATTGAACTCGGTCTTAACTTTCTCTTCTCTCTCACCCCTCCAATTCCGACTGGCCTCCCCGAGCCAGGCATGCCCATGAAATCCTCCTTTATCAACTCAGCTGCTAACAACACAGCTTTCTGGTCTTCTTAAGTTAACTGATGTTGTCTTCAGTTCTGTCATCACAGAGGCTGTGTCCATCAGTCTTTCATATGACTACTACCATCACCTTAAAGCCAATTCGCGGTCCACCTGCCCTTGCATACTGTTTCCCCATATAACCATAGAGTCAGTCAGCATGCAAACAGGCCACCAATTGTGTATTTACTTCGACCCACTGTTTTAGTAGCTTCCCCATTTTGCCACTGACAGGCAAGGATCTCACCTCCCTGCTCTGTGATTTACTGAAGACTGGTGCGCAAGTACTGCAAGGGAATTGAAAAGCTGATTAAGTACAAAGCATCATTGCAAGTGGAGTTGAATATATGAGGATGGAAGCTGTGCTTCAGTTACATGGAGCGCCAGTGAGTCTACGTCTGCAAAAATGCGTCAAGAATTTGTCTCCTAGCTTAAGGAAGGATATCAATGTGTTGGAAGCAGCCTGCGAAGATTTAGTGGACTGATGCTGAAATGGGTGGATTGGCTTGTGAGGGTGTCTGAGCTTGTATCATTGGAGGTGGCAGGGGGAGGGGGGCTTGATTCAAACGTTTAAGGGGCATTAATTGGTTGGATGCGAAAAGAATGTTTCCTTTCATGAGGCAACCAAGAACTAGGAATCACCGTTTGAAAATGAAGGTGAGGCAAATCTTTTACTGGGGGATGTGTGACTTTGGAGCCTGCTCCTCAACAGACAGAGGGATCAGAGCCTTTGGATATTGTAGGGCAGTGAGAAGAGGGTGGATGTCAATGGCAGATGGAAAGTGGAGCGAAAGTTACTTGTCATATCATGATCTTCGTTAAAAGTTGTAAAGAACCATGTGGCCCAGTTCTACTCATGATCACAGTATTATGTTTCAGGTACTTATGTGCCTCTTTCCTTAACACCAGAGGATCTAATTACATTTCAGCTAGAACTCAACTCAATAGCTATTACTGACTCTTCAGGCTCCCCATTTTGAATTTGACATCATAACAGAAGTCACGTTATCTGCTGACATCACTTTCAGTGAAGTATTGCTGAATGGCATTGCAATGGTAGACAATGCCTCTCGTGTCTTCAGAACCTGGTTCACTGTTCACTGACAATTTCGTGATGTTTAATTCTATTTGTCATGTTGAACGTAGGTGGTTAGATTCTCACCTGATGGAGATGATCATCCTTCTGGTGCAAATGTTGTTCGCCACTCCGCAGCCCAATCCTGAATGTTGTCCCAAGTCTTACAAAGAAGCCAGGCACCGTTTATCCCCAGCAGGGGCCTGATCAATGGCATTATCATTGGCAAATCACCCGTCAATACTGTGGGGCTCTGTAAACACCTCAGTTCAACTGGATACTGTGCTCACAAGAGCAAAAATACTACAGCATGTGACCTGCCCCCGACACACTAAAGGTTTTCCGCCATTCTACAAGGCATAAGTCTGGAAGTGGTGAGTGTGGCTCCGTTAATGTTCAAGATGCTCCAGAGCATCCAGATCAAAGTAGCCTGTTTGATAGGTACCCCTTGCGCCACCTTAAGCACAAAAGAGCTCTACCACCAAGTATGGCGAGGGCAACAGGTGCAGGGAACACCACAGCATGCAGCTCCCTTTCTAGTCAGTGTTCCTTCTTCGAAGCTGGGTCTAAACCCTGAGGCTCCCTACCCAACAGCACCATTACCGGCAAGACTGCAGTGGTTTATCAAGGAGGCCAGCCATCTCCTCCTTGAGGGCTGTTGAAGATGAGCAATTAACACCGGCCATTTCCAAAAGATTAAAAAAAAATGCGTGCTGATGTTTACCAAGGGCAATTCACTCCAAAGTTTTGGCAGTAATCACACAATTGCAAACTCTTCCAGTGAGGAGAGCAGAAATGAGGGCTACATGCACCTCATGCCCCCCCACCGTTCAATGTGATCATGGCTGATCTGCCCCAGGCCTGACCTCTTTTGTCTCAGATCTCCACAGCTCGCATTCGTCTGGAGGGTCAGGGTGGGTGTTGGAAGTGAAACAGTTCATGGTACCAAGGCTTGTGAACCAAGGGTAAGGGTTAGGGTACCAAGGCTTGTGAAACAGTTAACGGTACCAAGGGTTAGGGTACCAAGGCTTGTGAACCAAGGGTTAGGGTTAGGGTACCAAGGCTTGTGAAACAGTTAATGGTACCAAGGCTTGTGAACCAAGGGTTGGGGTTAGGGTACCAAGGCTTGTGAACCAAGGGTTGGGGTTAGGGTATCAAGGCTTGTGAAACAGTTAACAGTACCAAGGCTTGTGAACCAAGGGTTAGGGTACCAAGGCTTGTGAACCAAGGGTTAGGGTTAGGGTACTAAGGCTTGTGAAACAGTTAATGGTACCAAGGCTTGTGAACCAAGGGTTAGGGTACCAAGGCTTGTGAACCAAGGGTTAGGGTACCAAGGCTTGTGAACCAAGGGTTAGGGTTAGGGTACTAAGGCTTGTGAACCAAGGGTTAGGGTTAGGGTACCAAGGCTTGTGAAACAGTTAATGGTACCAAGGCTTGTGAACCAAGGGTTAGGGTTAGGGTACCAAGGCTTGTGAACCAAGGGTTAGGGTTAGGGTACCAAGGCTTGTGAACCAAGGGTTAGGGTACTAAGGCTTGTGAACCAAGGGTTGGGGTTAGGGTTAGGGTTAGGGTACCAAGGCTTGTGAAACAGTTAACAGTACCAAGGCTTGTGAACCAAGGGTTAGGGTACCAAGGCTTGTGAACCAAGGGTTAGGGTTAGGGTACCAAGGCTTGTGAAACAGTTAACAGTACCAAGGCTTGTGAACCAGGGGTTAGGGTTAGGGTACTAAGGCTTGTGAACCAAGGGTTAGGGTTAGGGTACCAAGGCTTGTGAAACAGTTAACAGTACCAAGGCTTGTGAACCAAGGGTTAGGGTACCAAGGCTTGTGAACCAAGGGTTAGGGTACTAAGGCTTGTGAAACAGTTAATGGTACCAAGGCTTGTGAACCAAGGGTTAGGGTACTAAGGCTTGTGAACCAAGGGTTGGGGTTAGGGTTAGGGTTAGGGTACCAAGGCTTGTGAAACAGTTAATGGTACCAAGGCTTGTGAACCAAGGGTTAGGGTTAGGGTACTAAGGCTTGTGAACCAAGGGTTAGGGTTAGGGTACCAAGGCTTGTGAATCTAGGGTTAGGGTACTAAGGCTTGTGAACCAAGGGTTAGGGTTAGGGTACCAAGGCTTGTGAAACAGTTAATGGTACCAAGGCTTGTGAACCAAGGGTTAGGGTTAGGGTACCAAGGCTTGTGAAACAGTTAATGGTACCAAGGCTTGTGAACCAAGGGTTAGGGTTAGGGTACTAAGGCTTGTGAACCAAGGGTTAGGGTTAGGGTACCAAGGCTTGTGAACCAAGGGTTAGGGTTAGGGTACCAAGGCTTGTGAACCAAGGATTAGGGTTAGGGTACTAAGGCTTGTGAACCAAGGGTTAGGGTTAGGGTACCAAGGCTTGTGAACCAAGGGTTAGGGTTAGGGTACTAAGGCTTGTGAACCAAGGGTTAGGGTTAGGGTACCAAGGCTTGTGAATCTAGGGTTAGGGTACTAAGGCTTGTGAACCAAGGGTTAGGGTTAGGGTACCAAGGCTTGTGAAACAGTTAATGGTACCAAGGCTTGTGAACCAAGGGTTAGGGTTAGGGTACTAAGGCTTGTGAACCAAGGGTTAGGGTTAGGGTACCAAGGCTTGTGAACCAAGGGTTAGGGTTAGGGTACCAAGGCTTGTGAACCAAGGATTAGGGTTAGGGTACTAAGGCTTGTGAACCAAGGGTTAGGGTTAGGGTACCAAGGCTTGTGAACCAAGGGTTAGGGTTAGGGTACTAAGGCTTGTGAACCAAGGGTTAGGGTTAGGGTACCAAGGCTTGTGAATCTAGGGTTAGGGTACTAAGGCTTGTGAACCAAGGGTTAGGGTTAGGGTACCAAGGCTTGTGAAACAGTTAATGGTACCAAGGCTTGTGAACCAAGGGTTAGGGTTAGGGTACTAAGGCTTGTGAACCAAGGGTTAGGGTTAGGGTACCAAGGCTTGTGAATCTAGGGTTAGGGTACTAAGGCTTGTGAACCAAGGGTTAGGGTTAGGGTACCAAGGCTTGTGAAACAGTTAATGGTACCAAGGCTTGTGAACCAAGGGTTAGGGTTAGGGTACTAAGGCTTGTGAACCAAGGGTTAGGGTTAGGGTACCAAGGCTTGTGAACCAAGGGTTAGGGTACCAAGGCTTGTGAAACAGTTAATGGTACCAAGGCTTGTGAACCAAGGGTTAGGGTTAGGGTACCAAGGCTTGTGAATCTAGGGTTAGGGTACTAAGGCTTGTGAACCAAGGGTTAGGGTTAGGGTACCAAGGCTTGTGAAACAGTTAATGGTACCAAGGCTTGTGAACCAAGGGTTAGGGTTAGGGTACTAAGGCTTGTGAACCAAGGGTTAGGGTTAGGGTACTAAGGCTTGTGAACCAAGGGTTAGGGTTAGGGTACCAAGGCTTGTGAACCAAGGATTAGGGTTAGGGTACTAAGGCTTGTGAAACAGTTAATGGTACCAAGGCTTGTGAACCAAGGGTTAGGGTTAGGGTACCAAGGCTTGTGAACCAAGGGTTAGGGTTAGGGTTAGGGTCAGGGTCAGGGTCAGGGTTAGGGTACCAAGGTTTGCGGCATCACCGCCTCATATGGAAGCTCCAACTTGTAAGATCGTAAGAGTCTGCAGCAAGTTGTAGACTCGGCCAGTCCCATCACAGACACAACCCTTGCCGCCATGAAGTACATCACCAAAAGGCCGTGCCTCAAGAAGGCAGCACCCATCACTAATGGCCCTCACCATCTGTGACATGTCCTCTTCACATTACTACCAGCTTCAGGAACCTGCAGTGCTGCACTCAATGTATTCGGAACAACACCTTCTGCTCCACAGTCAGGTTTCTGAACAGCCCACGGACATGACCTCTGTGCTCCCTTCTTCACTTATTTGTAGTAACTTTATGTCTTGCATTGTACTGCTGCCGCTAAACAGGAAGTTTTGCGACATAGGTCAGTTATAATAAACCCTCTTCTAATTCAGCGCTTAATAAATGAAAACCATCTCACCCAGCGGAAGGAGGAGAGCGGTACAACCAGTGAAAATCCCGTGCAGATGAAACCGCATCATGCAAGATTGACAACTGGTACAAGTCTGCTTTTGCTACGCCGACCATGTCGTGGATGGAAACTATGACTCTGCTAACCGATTAGTTTTGTGGCTGCAGTTCAGAAAGACATGCAGCAGTGGCGGCCAGCAAGAAAGCCACAATAATCACCGTCTCTGGCTTCATTCGTGGCCTTTACAGCCGGTTTTATGGTGCTCTGACGACGGAGCCAAAGAGAGTGCGTGGAGCAGCAGAGGGTTCGACCCTTTACTCTTGGGGGGTCGCACATGAAAGATGTGTGAGGTGAGAATCCTGCTCTAATTCAGTGGAAACTGTCGGAGATCTAAGCCATACACCAGAGATCAGTGTGAAAACTGAGGAACTGAATTATAGAAATGTGAAGTGGTACCTTTGGTGGGAGGAATGAGAAGAGGCAATATGAACTAGAGGATGCAATTCTGTAGGTCTGCAGGGATAGGGATCTTGGGGGTGAATGTGTGGAATTCATTCAGAGTGGTATAGCAAGATGAGAAAGTGCATTTGGGGCAAAAGAAAGAAATCCATGGTGATTCTCTATAACACTCTGGCTACTGCTAGAGTACTTGGAAGCTACTCTTTAGGAAAGATATAAAGGCTTTGGGAAGGGTGCCAAAGAAATGCACTGAAATTATTCCAGGGCTGAGGGATTCAAATTGTGTGGAGAGATGAGGTTATTTGCCTTCGAACGGAGGAGGTTACCAGGGCACCTGATGTATTTAAAATCAGGCAGAACCATTCCCATTGTCAAGTGTCAGGCGGCTGAAATAGGACGCGTGTGATTGCTCTGGTGTAAAGTTAGCACAGGCGTGGCAGGCTGAGTGGCCTTCTCTGTTGTAACCGTTCTGCGATGCATGAAAGAAATAATGTAGAGACAAGAAATTGCTGGTGATCTGGAACAAGGGGGAAAACCCCCCCAAAAATGCCAGAAGTACTCAGCAGCTGAGGTAATCTATCTTGGTTACCTCTTAAAACAATTGGTTATTATCACTGCAGTCTTAAATGTGGATTATGAATAAAAATTGACAGTGCAGCTCCCTGATTCTGAGTGTAGTAATGGGCAAATTGCATGGGGGGGGAACCGGACAGAATCAGGTGGTCTGTCTGATCCTGGTGTCAGAGTGCCCATTCAGAACCTTCGTGGATCAACGGCACAGGCCACATCAGGACTGTACAGTCTCCTGTGTCTTCCCCTGTCCTACCCTTGGTCCAGATCTGAAAGTTGGCCTCGGTAGCGTCAACAGCTGGTGAAATCTTCAATAGCCAAATTGCCCTGGCTCCAGATATCCTGTTATCTTTGCAAGCTTCCCATGTCCAGATGAATATTTGTTGCTCGTTTGTTATACAGTGGGCTTTCTCCACAGGTCGGGGTGGAAAGAGGTGAGAAATGCTGGTTCCCAATCTCATCAGGTTGCTTTCACTTATGGCGAGTGTGTGTACGCGTTTCTAACTTGTACCAAAGCCCACGTCGCCCCTAGATTTGCTGGCCAGCTCTGGGTTTCAGTTGAGCAGCATGCCTGGTTTAATTCTCTCCTGCTTCTCCACTGTCTCAGCTCTACCTTCGCTGCAGTTCCTCCAGCCCCACAAACCTCTGATACCTAGTTACTCCACCTCGACAGCTAGATCGCCACCTGCCAAAGCCACGAGCAGGCGGATTCACTCAGCCTCACCTCTCCACCTGCCTTCATTCCCTCAGAACAACCTTTCTCACCAAGTGAAAGCTCCTGAGAAGCTCCCTGCAAACCGAAGTGGTGGTGATTTGTTAGAGATGGGATTGCCGCCAAGCAGTAATTGAGGTCCGTTATCAGAGGAAGCTTGCTCGGAGGAAGCCAGTATTTCATGAATAGTTAAAGAGACATTGCCATAGCAAGAGGGCAAGACAGCTTCGTCCCCAGGCTGTGAGACCGCTGAGCACCCTGCCGCCATCCAGGTCTCATCACATGTGAAGTGCTAGTCGTGTAATGTTGTTTACTCGTATATGCACCTTCTTTGTTAATTTATTTGTGGTAATATTACTTTGCGTGCTGTGTGTGAGTCACTTGTGCACCATGGACCAGCGGAGCGTTGCCTCATTTGGCGGTATACGTGTCTACAGTTGAAGGGCAATAAAATTGGACCTGAGCTTCTCTTTGAGATGTTCTCTCCTGTCTGATGGTGTGCACTTACGCCGCAGAAGTTACAGTGTGATGTTGCCTTGGGGACAGTCGTGGGGTCTGGTGTGTTTTGTAACACAAAACCTAATTGAAAGAAAAACAAGGGAACCGGGAGATGAACCTGCATACTTTGTTTTTACTTTAAGTGAGGCGCGTACATATCATGTGGTGGCGTGATAACGTATGTCATGTGCATGCTTTTACACATAATCTACAAGGTACTATTTAAACGAACAAGAATGCTTAATTAAATGGATATATTTACAATATTACGCAAATATCACTGAAATATCAAATGCACAACAGAGTCATTGTTCACTCTGTGCACTTCTGAGATTTAGCAAGTTTAATGGGAAGTTTCATTCCGAAATCTCCTTGGGATTTATTTTGCCATTATTCACACTTTCAGTTGCAATCTTGGTGATACATTCTCACCGCGTTTTGTGTTGGCAGTGTTATTAATAATTTAATAGTTAACACAGTTGATGGAAAACCTAATTCATTTAATTTACTCAGTGTGTCAAGGGTGAAGTGCTTGCGGGGAAGTATGCGGAGCAGTGAAGATCATGTGTCAGGTTCTGGTCTGAGCACGTGATGACTCCCTTACGTTCCAGACATAAGTGATCCACAGACTGACCCAGTCAGAGAGTGTTCAGTTCACAATTGCCTATGTCTTTATGGAGCTCCGTAGGAGGTTCATGTGATGTTAAAGATGATATTCCCATCAGGAGTTCAAAGCAAATTGAAAATAAATAGTAAAATGTTCTTTTTTAATGTTAATCAGCTCCACCGTGAAATTGTCTTGTCTTGATGTCGGGAGGTCAAGGGTTCAAACCCCAGTCCAGGAGCCCAAGGATAGAATCTAGCTTGACCCTCCAGCGTAGTACTGACGGTGCACTACACCATTTGAACTTCCTCCTGTTGACGCCGATGTTAAATCCAGGGCCCTAGCTGCATCGTGAGAGTGGACATAATTGGAACTTGTTGATGTAGAAAAGCAACATCCATCACCAGGGACCCCCTCCGCCCAGCTTATGCCAGTGCTGTGATCAGGAGCCTCGTGACTCACACCACCAGGTTCAGGAACAGTTATCACCTGAACCAAGGGCGATAACTTCACTTACCCCCATCGATGAAATGTTCCCACAACCCATGGACTCGTCATTTCCTGTTCTCAGTACTTGTTGCTTATTCATTTATTATTATTATTCTGCCCTTACTCAAGAGTTTTCCTGGTTTTCTCAAGCTGCGCAGACCGGTAGCTCCAGTCCCAGAGAGGCTGTAGCTGAAGGTGCTTTCATTGTTCGCCAGCGCGTCGCAGTGCACAAGGAGCCGGCGTAAAAAGACAGTGCTACTGGACTTAGCATTGTGAATGAAAGGCAGATTCAAACACCGATCAAAGCTCCTTCACTTCCAACAAATTCCTTCTAACTGACTGAAATGTACCAACAATATAAAATGGCCTCCCTGATGACAAAAGGTAATTGGTAAACAATGTGATAATGAGTAATCAACAGCTGTGAATTTACAATTAGTAAGATCCAGTCACTAGCGATAAGGTAACAAACCAGATCAGGGACGACATAACAATTATCCTTTCTTCCTTTTTTGTATTTTCTTATAATTTGATGTCTTTCTCACGCTGGGTGAATGTGCAAGTGGTCTTCCATTGATTCTGTTGTGGTTATTATTCTATGATGAATTTATTGAGTATGCCCATGTAATGCCCTGGTTCATAATTTTACTGTTGTGCTGAATGTGCAGTATTTCATTCTGGCAGCTCTGTAAGAACACTCTGTTCTGGTTTCATGTTTGTTTGGGTTACTGTTGAAGATGAGAGGGAGGAGAAGCGTGTGCCATGCAATTAGGGTGGTGAGATTAAGAGGAGCTTTCTCTGGTGAGGGACACTAAGGTTGGGCTTGGAGCTTTTGTTTGAAAGGAGATGAAGGTAGAAGACACTAGGAAGCACGTGATCCGGTGGGAGACCCGTTCCTTCAGGATGGATTGCGAGCCACGTTCGGAAGGTGGTGTGTGATTTCACGCTGACCGAGGGTCCAGCCAGCGTGTGAGTGACAGAGAAGTTCAAGATGAGCTCCAACTTGTGCAAAATGTGACTGTTTAATTAGAATGGGCCCTTTTCTCCTTGTTATCTTTACTAACACTTCAGGTTAAGATTCTTAAATCTAATTCCTTTAATCGTATGCAGTGTACTGTCTGTTATTTCGTGGCATTAATTTGTCACGGGGCAGTGAATTGCACAGCATCCACACAAACCGGGGTTTGGGGTGGGGTCGAGCACAACTCGATCTCACAAGTTTTGCGGGGCCGGAGGTTGTCTTCCCTAGACTCAGACAGCCAAGGAAACCGGGTTGTTTCACCCGCAAGACAAAATGAATCTTGGGGTTGTATATGGTGACAAGTATGTACTTTGAACATTGAATTCTGGTCGAAACTTGCCCGTCAGCCAGTCTCACCACCTATAAAATCCAAATGTTTTATAACATTGTTTTAGAGATCTTATTGTGCACAGAGATCAGTTGCAGAGTCTGTCTATGAAATTATAGAAATCATGAAGCAAAAAAAAACCGTACGTACGTGTGTGTGTGTGTGTTTTGCCTACATACTCTGCACTGGAACAGCTGATGTCCATATAATGGTTACTTGTTATGGCACCAGACAAATCCTGCAAACTTGTAATCCACACTATTTTGCTCAGAAAAATGAGCCTGTATGGTTGCAGCGGTTGTGAGTGTTGGGCTTGTATTTTTCAGTTGTAATTTCAGCTGTAGACTGAGGGAATAGTCTCACGATTTTTGTAACATTTCAGAAAATAGAATTTATTTATAAACATTTCTACAGGAAGTACATGCTGTACAATCAGCATGTTTCTACATTCATCCTGCTATCATGCTGATATCATTCTCTTTACAAAGCATTAATGCCCCTTGTAGTCTCTTTGCACAATATACCCCACAGAGCATTTGCGAGCCGGTTGCGCAGGACCCAGCCCGTCGGAGTGCATCCCGCGATTATGGTGCCGAGAGCCCGATCCCTGGAGACAGTTTGCTTCTGACTGATGGGAACTGGATCTCCATGGATCTTTAGTCGGCCAGGCTGTCCTCGGCCCCCGCATGGACACCACCAGCAAACAGCAACAGCGATCACAACGCACTAAAGCAATACACTCAGAAATTGAGTGTTAAGCCATCTCCACATTCTCTGATGAGTAAGGATAGAAGGCGGGAGTCCACATTACGCAAGCCCCAGCAAAACAAATGTTTGTGATGCTAATCTTTGATGACTTGTGCCTGTGACTTTTTTTTAAATCGTGGTATTTGTTGACCGGGCCAGTGTATGCGGACCATCCAAGTTGAGGAGTGGAAAATCTGTAATGCAGATACACGTAACTTTGCCCTTGTATGTGTGTTAAATGAAACTCTGGCACCATCTACCTGATGCAAAATGGTTTATTCCCATCCTCAGCATCTCCTGAGCTTTGTGCAAAATGACTCAATTCTCCTTTGACAGGTTATAATTGGAAGGAAAGGCGTGCGGTTATCCTCTGCAGAGAGGAGAGCAGTAAAACTGGAAATATTCACTGTTTACAGAACACTGAAATAATTATCTTTTTTAATCTTTCTAATTGCAATTGGTAGTCCAACGGTAGAATCTCCCAGTGCTAGGAAAGGACGGCCAAAGAGCATTAGGTGCTTGTAACCACTTGATCTTCACTAAATCTCTACGGCAACGTTTGAAATTGAAGTACTCCCATGTGTGCTTTCCCTCAGAACTCGATTTATTCGGTGCCGATGGAGAGGCACGTTCCAACAGCTCTGACAGATTGACGGCCGGAATTTGCTGCTGCTGTTGGGATTGGCTAGGGAGGAAGGAGGGACAAAGAGAGTAGCCAATAGCTTTGCCCCAGTGGTGAGACATCGCGCCTCTCATTCCCCTGGAGGTTGGATCTGGATCCGGTGTTGCGTTCTCTGGCTGCCGTGCGCTTGGCATGGGATCCTAGGTGCTCGTTATTGGCAAGCATTGTCATTGTGGATATGACGAAACCCGGGAGTACCTCTGTCCCTGCTGGTTGACCGTATTTTGCTGAACCCCTGCCTACCAATTGAAAACCAGAATCATGACTGAAGTGGTTCTACTTAGCTGGCCTCGGGTTCGGAACGTACAGACATAAGAAGTAGAGGGTTGGGGTAGGCCATTCGGCCCCTTGTACCTGTTCTACCATTCTTCCCGAGCAGAAGTCATTGTTGCCGCAGGCACAAGCTCATTGAGGGACAGATACAGATTTACAGCAGCAGCACCACCACAGACACAGCACAAAATAAATCATACACAAATTATGCATTCAGGTATACCATTATGTTGGGAGGAGAAAATCTGCGAAAGCAAGATCTTAGTGCAAAGAAAAAGAATGAAGGTGTAATTGTAGACAAGTCCATGGTAGTGCAGAGAGGTGTTCAGAGCAGGGGTTCCCAACCCTTTTTTACATCATGGACCAACACCATTAAATAAGGGGGTCTGTGGATCCCAGGTTGGGAACCCCTGGTCTGGAGACTTATTGATCTGTGTTCTGGATAAATGTGACTGACAGCTCTGCGATAAAGTAAACTCCATAGGGTTCACCTGACTGAGTTTTTTAAAAAAATTCTCCTCATCTCAGTCCAGTTTGATTAAGTCCTTATTCTGAAACAATGCCCCTTGTTCCTCGACTCCTCAGTCTCAGGAAACATCCTACCCACATCTAGTCTGCTGTCTCCCTCAGTGGAAGGACTGTTTCCTTGGGCTGGCGTGTCTAGCACAAAGTAGGTGATGAGGTGCCCAGGTGCCAGAAAGATCAGGAGGCTGTTCATTCACAGTCAGATTTAATATCACTGGCATATGTCGTGAAATTTGTTGTTGTGCAGTACAATGCAATACAGTCCATAATAAAAGCAGTAACTTACAGTTAAAAATATATATAAAAATGTTAAATTAAAATTACATTTTAAAAACTCCTTGGAATTTTGTCTCCCAGTGGACTGTGGGCGATCCAGTATTGCTCATGTTCTGAGCTGATATTATTCCAAGTAGCAAAATTGAGGATTAGGGGATCTGACGATCGGAGCCAGAGTTTTCCACTCCTGCGACCCTTGCTGTGAATATTTTGCCCTTTAGTAACTAGCAGGGGCTTTAGGGACCAATAAATGTTGTGTCAAGCAGAGTGACACATCTCCATCTCCTCACCCCCCCTCAAGATTTTCCTCCCTCTCCCCAAAATTAATGGTTCTGTTCAGCTTGAGAGGCTTTATGACCAGTTTCAGCTGCTATTTCTGGTGTGCCTTTCTCTTCTTCCTGGAGTGTGGGTGGAACAGAGATTGCCCCGTGGCAGTGTGTAACTGGCTGCTCCATCAGACTGCAGAAAGTTGTAGTGCAATATTCTGTAACCGAAAATCTTAGCCTCTCCTTCCTTCTGTTTGAAATATTTTTGCACTTGTATGGTAGATTGTGTGCCCCCGCAGGTGTTTTTTTTCAAAAAAAAACTATATGCACTCTCCCTTTATTAAAATCATTATTCAAAGAGTCGGTGCCATTGACAGGATGCATAAAAAATAAGATCAGTTTCCACCCACCCAAATGTGGCTGTGGAATATCTTGTAATAAATGCTGAACATCCCCTTCAATAAACACTCTTGTGATTTGGTTATCATCTTGTAGTTAACAATTGCAGGTACTCTTGTTTAATTGGCTGCAGAGAAACCTGATAACCAGTCTGGAGCTCGTTCTCATCACTCAGTAATTCACTGTTCTTTGAGTTTGCAATCCACTAACTACAATCAGAATATCTGTTTTAACTTCCTTTTACATACACATACATGTACTGCACATGAGTATATGTATGTGGCTGTATAAAATGAAGGAAAAATAAAGGTAGGTGTTCTGATTATAATTAGTGGGTGTATATGTGTTTATATTAAACGGGAAAGTCTGCAGATACTGGAAATCTAAAGCACCGCACGCACGCACGCACACACGCAGAGAAAACACTGGAGGAATTCAGCAGGTCAGACAGCATCTACAGAAATTAATAAACAATCAACGGTTCAGGTCGAGACCCTTCTTCAGGACTGAGAAGGAAGGGAGAAGGTGCCAGAATAAAAAAGATGGGGAGAGGGGAAGGAAGATGGCTCGAAAGTGATAGATGGAGCCTAGTGGGTGGGAAAGATCGAGGACTGGAGAGAGAGGAATCTGATAGGAGAAGAGCATGGACCATAGGAGAAAGGGGGGGAGGTGACAGGCAGGTAGAAGAGGTAGAAGGTCAGAGTGGGGAATGAAGGAAGTGATTGTGGGGGGGGAATCTGTGTTTACTGGAAGGAGAAGCTGATGTTCATCCCATCAGCTTGGAGGGTACCCAGACCAAAAATAAGGCATTTTATATTATGTATTATTTTATAATATCCTGTTGCTTATGCTCTATCTGCAGCTGCAGCCTGGTTGCCTGAAGCAACACAGCTCTCGTTACATCTAAAAGATCTCATCTAGAGAATCTTGGCCTTTGGTTGCATTGATTCTTTATAGATACATTACATGATCAAATACTTGGGCTTATATAAATAAATATAACTACTCTAAAATAATTCACTGTTACCTGTTGGTCAGTGTCTTGCCATGCTGTGTTGGACCAGGATTTTGCTCATCAATGGTCAGGTTTTCAGAAAGCGACTTCCTCTTGCTTGAGTGCCAATCAGGACAGTTTTGGGTCTGTTGATTTGCCTATTCCCTTAGGAACTGCAGTGAGTTCAGCATCACCCTCACTCTCCACAGAGAGCAGACGCAGACTTCTCGATTGCTTCAAGTTACGGTACATTTCAGTTAATTAGGCCATCATTACAATCTGTCAGGTCAGACTCAAAAACCCTTGGTTTGCCCCCTCACTCCATGTTCTCTCTGTTGCATTCTGCTCTTGGATCCTCCTCCCACGCCCATTAGTCATCTTCCAGCCCATAGTTATTTCTCCCCAGTGCAGTGTAATATGAAACATATTTCAGCCTCAGCTTGTCCAAAGGAAGCATTTCACAAGCGTATTGGATAACGTTGCCCACTTGCCTGTCCACCTCCCTTCGTTCTGTGTTCCCTCTCTTGCCGTTGCCTGCTGGGGTTTTTTTTGTACTTGCCTCCAAATCTCCCTCCTAGATTTGGTCATCAGTGTCCAGCGGCTAATTGCTTCATTGGATTGAATTCCAATCTAAAATGGCCCCCAGTTGGGCAATGCTGAATTCAGTTTGCTGACCCTTTAAGGGGCCACCCCTTGCAGATCAGCCTGCGTGAGGGTGGGGATGTGAGGTAGTTACTACCTCAGACCATCTTTTCTATTATAACGCAGGAGGTGGGCATTCAATCCCTTGGATCCAGGACAATCCCACCTCCCCTCCCCATTTCCCTGTAGTTTTCTCTCCTGTACTAACCAACTTCTCTTTGATTCTTTTGTTACAGTGCCAAGTAGTGCACCATCTTGTCGGTCTACCCACCAGCCCCTCTATGTTTTATACTCTGGGTTGGCTGGTATGGTCGGGAGACAGTTAGTGAAATGGTGGCTGGCATGGTGAGGAGCCCTTGCATAATCTCTGAGCGGCAGAGGTTGAGGGTAGACGTTTGTAAGATCATGAGTGGCACGGTTAGAGTAGGCAGCTGGTATCGTTATCCCAGGGCCAAGTTGTCTAATACAGCTTAAGGTGAGAGGGTGTACGTTCAAAGGAGATGTGCAGGGCAAGCTTTTGCCTACACAGAGAGCGACGGGTGCCTGGAATGCAGTTGTGGGACGCTGTGGATGGCTGGTTTTCATGGTTTTCCTCTTTGGCTCATCTGTTGTTGAGGTGATGATGGTATTAGAATAGGTGGCACCAACAGGTTCTGATGATCTGACCATTCAGTGCACGGGCCACGCCTGCCAAGAACTGATTAACTAGTCATTAATTTTGTTACCTTGTTACCTCTGCCTGCTCAAATATGACAAGCCTTTAAGATAGTGTGAAATGTTCTTGGCATTTAGAGTGTCATAACGAGATGTAACGTACAATAGACTGTAACTGCAGGTACCCTTTTTAATGTGCTGCACCGTGGTTTAATATTACTCTGCACTTAGAAACACAAGTTAATAAAATTTGTATCTCAGCAGGTCTCATTTTCTGTTGAATGTGAGGTTATTGCTTGCATGTTACGGAAAGAAACAGCATTTTCAGGCACAGTAAAACAGCAACTGTATGAATGTCACACAGCACATTTCTGGTAACTGGATGTCGAGAATCATTTTCGTGCATCTAGAACTTTAACATTTCCGACACTTTTTTTTTCATTTTACCACACTGCTGCACATCACAGGCTGTAGTTTTGCTTTGAGAAATATTGCTGGCAAAGGGACATTAACATTTTGTCACTGAGTGTTTACAGACACATCACTGGGCAGACACAGATTGTTATCTGAAAGTCTTTAAACAAGGGCCCAGTCTCTATAGCACTCTCGGTGTTATTAATGAATCCAACTTGGTTGTTTCGGCTGAATTGGTCGTGCAATGCAGAAAGAGACCATCTGGCCCATTGTCCCTGGGCTAGCCTCTGATCCATTGACAGTTGTCAGCTGGCCACTTTTCCATGTTTAGCACAGACACTTTGAGCATCTCCCAGTCCTGTTGTCAGCTCTGGAACGTGATAACGCTGCAGGCAAACTGTTGTAAGATTACCATTGAGGGAATGTTTGTGTTTTTGTTTGCAAAATGAAATTGGAGCCTAGGTCGGGTCAGAAGCTACAAAAGTTGCCTGGCATATTCAAACTGGGCTAACCCAACTACAGAGAAGTCAGCAGCCTAGGTACACGAGACTTTGGCATTTCCAGAGTCTTAGAGTTATACAACAGGCCCTTTGGTCCAACTCATCCACCCCAACCAAGGTGCCTGCTGCACTTTTTTTGTGAAACAAATTCTGATCCTTTCTGAGGAAGTCAATCTGCTTATTGGTAAAAGGGTCATTTTTAATCATGGAAAGAACAATACTTGTTGCCCGTCCCTATCGTCCTCAAGAAGGCGCCAGGTGAGCTGCAGTATTCCAGGTGAAAGCACTCACCTGCTGCGATTACAGCGCCATTCACAGACTGAAACCCAGCAACAGTTGTCTATTTCCAAGGCAAAATGGCATGGGTATTGGAGAGAAACCAATGCACCTGGTTGCTATGTCATCAGTGATAGGCCTGTGGGTTTGGCAGATGCTTTAGGAGTATCCTGGCCAAATAACCAGAGTGTGTTTAGCATATGCTCTACATTGCTGCCATTGAATGCCAGGACATGAATGATCATTGACGGGATACCAATCAAACAGGCAGCCTTTTCTTGGCCAGAATTGTTTTTTGAAAATCGTTGGTGCTACACTAATCAAGTGAAGAATATTTCAACACAGGCCTGACTATTGCTCCATAGGAGGTGGATAGGCCTCAGAGTATCAGCGGGTGAGTACAGTGTCCGACCTTCTTATCGGAGCCATGGTATTGAGGTGTGGGTCCTGTTGAATTTCTATATTAACTTGTTAGGGAGCAGAATAGACATTTTTAACCCGCCAAAATGTGTTGCATGTTAGGTTGAATTGAATTGACTTTATCACTTACATCTTTCATATACATGAGAAGTAAAAATCTTTATGTTACGTCTCCGTCTAAATGTGCAGTGTGCAATTATAGTCATTTATAATAAATATTATGTATGACAGGATAGTCAATATAACACAGAAATACAGTTGTGTCAGCATGAATTAATCAGTCTGATGGCCTGGTGGAAGAAGCTGTCCCGGAGCCTGTTGGTCCTGGCTTTTATGCTGCGGTACCACTTCCCGGGTCGTAGCAGCTGGAACAGTTTGTGGTTGGGATGACTCGGGTACCCAATGATCCTTCAGGCCCTTTTTACACACCTATCTTTGTAAATGTCCTGAATCATGGGAAGTTCACATCTACAGATGCGCTGGGTTGTCCGCACCACTCTCTGCAGAGTCCTGCGATTGAGGGAGGTTCAGTTCCCGTACCAGGCAGTGATGCAGCCAGTCAGGATGCTCTCAATTGTGCCCCTGTAGAAAGTTCTTAGGATTTGGGGGCCCACACCAAACTTCTCAACCGTCTGAGGTGGAAGAGGCACTGTTGTGCCTTTTTCACCACACAGCCATTACGTACAGACCATGTGAGATCCTCGGTGATGTGTATGCCGAGGAACTTAAAGCTGTTCACCCTCTCCACCCCAGATCCATTGATGTCAATAGGGGTTAGCCCATCTCCATTCCTCTTGTAGTCCACAACCAGCTCCTTTGTTTTTACGACACTGGGGGGAGATGTGGTTTTCTTGACACTGCAGAGTGCTGCTGACAAGCTCCAGGTCAGATAGAGGAACGAATATGCACGTGTGCATAGACAATTTTCTGTGGCCGCTCTGTGTAGCTGATCATTCATCTTCCAAAACCATATCTATTGGAGAAGATTCTTAGAGATAAGATTTACTCACATATGGAGAGGCATGGACTTGTTAGAGACAGTCAGCATGATTTGTGATGGGGCCATTATGAACGATGAGTTTTTTTTCAGGAGATGAGCTGATGATTGATTAGGGAAGGGTGGTGGATGGTGTATACACAGAGCTTAGTAAAGCATTCAACAAGGTCTCATACTAGGCTAATCCAGAAAGTTGGGGCAAGTGAGACCCAAGGTGATTGCGTAGATTGGATTCAAAGTTACCTTAACCATAGAAGGTGGAGAGGTATACATCTGGCTGCAAGCTTGTTCCTGGTGATGCTCCATAGTGATCAGTTTTGGGGCCTCTCTTGGTTGTGATATGGTATAATAGATCAGGGGTTCCTAACCTGGAGTCCACAGACCCCTCACTTAATGGTAGAGTTCCAGGGCATAAAAAAAGATGATTTGGACAAAAAAGGTGAGTGGGCTGATTGTGGTAATTTGCAGAATGACTTAAAAATTGGTGCAGGTTTGGGTAGTAAACAAATTGCTGAATGGTACAGCAAAAATTAGATCATTTGGCAATGTGGGTGGAGTTGCTGTTGCACTCCGAACATGGAGCACAGAAGCCCAGAAACAGGCCATTCGGCCCACAGCATTGTGCTGAACCAGCTAAAAAGCAAATCAAAAACACCCAAACAATATTCCCTCCTAATGACACAATGTCCATATCCCCCCCGCCCCCCATCTTCCTCACATCCATGTGCCTATCCAAATGTCTCTTAAAAGCCTCTAATGTACTTGCCTCTACACCATAGCAGGCAGCACATTCCAGGCATCCACCACTCTGAGTAAAAAAAAAACTTACCCCTCACAACCCCCTCTCACCTTCAGTGCATGCCCTCTGGTATTAAACATTTCAACTCTGTGAAACAGATTCTCTCTGTCCACTCTATCTATGCCTCTCATAGTCTTGTAGACCTCTCTCAGATCTCCCCTCAGCCTCCACTGCTCCAGCGAAAACAACCCAAGTTTGTCCAGCCTCTCATGATAGCACATACCCTCTAAACCAGGCAGCATCCTGGTAAACGTCTTCTGCACCCTCTTCAAAGCCCCAACATCCTTCCTATAGTGGGGTGACCAGAACTGTATGCGGTACTCCAGACGTGGCCTAACCAGTGTTTTGAGATGTAAGCATGCAGTAAATGTCAGGACTGTAAGCAGTACTGATGTATATAGAGATCTTTGGGTACGGGTTCATAGCTCGCTCAAAGTGATAACGCAGCTAGATAGGGCAGTAAAGAAAGTATATGGCATGCTAAGCTTCATCACTCAGGATATTGAGTATAAAAGTTCGCAACACACACAAAATGCTGGAGGAACTCAGCAGGTCAGGCAGCATCTGTGAAAGAGAGTACAGTCGACCTTTTGGGCCGAAACCCTTCAGCAGGACTGAGTTTTGGCCCGAAACGTCGACTGTTTACTCTTTTCCATAGATGCTGCCCGGCCTGCTGGGTCCCTGCAGCATTTTGTGTGTGTTGCTCGGATTTCCAGCGTCCGCAGAGTTTCTCCTGTTTGTGATAAAAGCTGGCAAATCATGTTGTGTCTGTATAAATCTTTAGTGAAGTTGCATTTCAGTTACCGTGTGCAATTCTGGTCACCGCTTTATAGGAAAGATAGGGAGACTTTGGAAGAAGGTGTAGAGGAGGTTCAGCAGGATGTTGCCTGGATTGGAGTGCATTCGCCACAACGAAGGTTGTGCCGTCTTGGATTGATTTCTCTGGACAACAGATTCTGAAGTGATACCTGATAGAAGTTTAAAAAATTGAGAAGTAATCACTCTTTTTTCCCCCAGGGTGGAAATGCCAAATGCCAGAGAGCATAGGCTTAGGGTTTGAGGGGGAAGCTTTAAAGGAGATGTATGGGAGCAAGTTGGGGGCATCACGGTAGCATAGTGGTTAGTACAACCCTCTTTATGTCCTCCTCATGAAAGGCGAGGGTTTCCTCCGGGTGCTCTGGTTTCCTCCCACAGTCCAAAGATGTACTGGATAGTAGGTTAGTTGGTCATTGTAAATTGTCCCACGATTAGGCTAGGGTTAAGTGGAGGGTTGCTGGGTGGTGCTGTATCTCAATAAACCAATAAATAGAAGTTTTTTTTTTACCCAGGAAGTGGTAAAACTCCGAATGTGTTGCCAGAGCTGATGTTGGAAGCAGGTACCATAGCAACATTGAACAGGCAGGGGATGGATGGGAGGGGTGGAGATCATGCAAAGGCAGTTGGGATTAGTTTAAATTAGGATCATAACCGGTGTAGAAAGTGTCTGTTCCTGTGTCCTGTGAACTGTATCAAAGCCCAGCAAAACGGCCACTCAACAGGAAGCTGTCAGCAGGGAGACTTGGTAACAAAACTCTCCTCCTGCAGGGAAAACTATGGTTGTTAATGGAAACATTAGAGGAATTGGAGCCAGCTTTCTGAAGGAGGCATTTCAGTTTGCTCCTACTAGCAGAATTAACTCGCACAACCTTTCTTTTAAAAATTCAGCCTCAGAATGAGTTATTGGAAAGAGACAAAAGAATTGTTTCAACCTACAGATCTGCATTTAAATTGTGTGAGTGAACGTACGCAGGGCTCGCTTCAATGAACAGCACTGTAACGACGTGAGATGTGGGGGCCTCATCCAGAGCAGTAAAAGAATACCTTCATACCTTGAGCAAAAATACCCGGTGCTGTTAAAGGGAAGCTGGGGGGGAAATCCATTTTACTGTCTGATTTATTTTTTGGTCCTCTGTTGGGTCTAGTGCAGGCAATGGCAGATTAAGCTTTACTTCTAAAACCAGGAAACGGCATTGTATGTGAGCCAATTCTCCTCCTCGGTCTCTCTCTTGAGAGCGTTGATTAATTTGTGGCTGTGCTGGCTGCCAGCACCTTTGTGAGCGGTTGGTAACTAAGAGTCTCAGTACTGCTGAGGTAACGTTGTGGCTTCCATCGGGAATGGTTGCATGAACTTTCTTGCCACATCAATGTAGCCTTGTTCATCCTGATTAGACCCTTGCTGGTCCTACTCTTTCTGATGTTCACCCACGTAATCCAGGGCAGGATTAAACGGGGGTTAATTTCTGCCAGAGGTCTGCCGATCCACTGTTGATTCAGAACATTGCTCTGTAGAGGTGGAATAGTATTTGGAAGTTGTGCAGAATTTCAGCTGATTTTAGTTTTCTGTGCGATAGTTAAACATTGGAGAAACACCGAGACAGTAAAGAGGTTTTTAATGTGCCAAGCAAAATTGCTTTGCACCCTCCAACACGATCTACACACTCTATTAGATTCTGCCATTTCCTAATGAGTTTCAGCTCCAACAAATAAAATAAGAGGCTGATGATTAATTTTCTCACTTCAAAGAAAGTGATTCACCCCCTTAAAAGAGATAAGATGGTCGGTGACTGAATTCGGTGGAAGCTTCCGTACAGAGGACTGCAAAAGGTTCATTAGAAAGGCTATATTATGGTCCAGTTATGGCCTAGAGCACGGCTTCCCAAACTGGGGTCCACAGATCCCTCAGCTAATGGTAGGAGTTCATGGTATAAAAAGAGGTTGCAATCTCCTGGTCTAGATTATGGGTCATACTGCGCGAGTTGGCTGAGTATGCAACTTTGTCCAGCTTTTTCCAATCCTTTGCAGTGGTCCCTCCATAACAGATGGTAATGCCAGTTCGAATGTTCTCTACAGAACATCTGTAGAAAGTTGCAAGAGTCTTTGGTGACATTCCAAACCTCCTCAAACTCCTAATAAGATATAGCTGCTGTCGTGCCTTCTTTGTAATTGCATCAATATGTTGGGCCAGATCTATCCACTGCTGATCTCTCGATGAGAACTGGTATGTGTTCCCTTGACTGCCCCTTCCTCAAACCACAATTGTTGGTCTTACTGATGTTGAGTGCAAGGTTGTTGTTGTGACACCACTCAACCAGCTGATCTATCTCACTCCTGTACACCACCTCTTCACCATCTGAAATTCTGCCAACAATAGTTGTGTCAACGTCAAATTTATGGATGGTGTTCGAGCTATGCCTAGCCACACTGTTGTGGGTATAGAGAGCGTAGAGCAGTAGAGTCTTTGAGGTGCACCAGTGTTGATCGTCAGCGAGGAAGGGACGTTATTTCTGATCCACACTAACTGTGATTGCCCAGCGAGGAGGTCAAGGATCCAGTTGCAGAGGGAACACAGAGCCCCAGGTTGTGGAGGCTGTTGAGGGGATGATGGCATTGAAGGCCGAGCTGACTTAGATATTGCTATTGTTCAGCTGATCCAAGGATTGAGTGGAGAGCCAGTGAGATTGTGTCCACTGTAGACCTATTGGGGCAATAGGCAAGTTGCAGGGGGTCCAGATCCTCACTTAGATGGGAGTTGATCCTGACCATGATCATCATCATGTGTGCAACTGGATGATAGTCACTGAAGCAGCTCACTCCGATTGGTATGACTGTCGCCCTTTTGGTGCCTGATTGTCTTAGGGTGATATTAATCCGCTGTTAAGTTATATGGAATTATCACAGATGAAATTTAATCCCTTTTGAACCTATGTCTTTCCTGTGGTGTGAACAGAACAAATAGCGGCTGTACGTTACCAGTCAGTTCAGATCGGCAACAACATCTCTTCCACAATCTCCTTCAACACAGGTGCACCACAAGGCTGCGTGCTTAGTTATTACCATCAGGCTCTTGAACCAAACAGGATAACTTCACTTGTCCCATCGCTGAAATGTTCCCGCAACCTATGGGCTCACTTTCAAGGACTCTTCACCTCGTTCTCGATATTTATTGCTTATTTATTTTTGTATTTGCACAGTTTGTGTCTTTTGTACACTGGTTGATCGTCCAAGTTGGTGCGCTCTTTCATTGATTCTATTATGGCTGTTACTCTGTTATGGACTTATTGAGTATGCCTGCAAGAAAATAATTCTGGGGATGTATATGCTGACATATATGTACTTTGATAATAAATTTACCTTGAACTTTAACCTCCCTGCTCTGTGTTGTATGCCTTCCCTAATCAAGGGAAGCATCCCTCATGCCTTGTCCATTTGGCCCACTCTCTCTCAAAATGTGTGGACATGTACTCCAAAGACCCTCTGTTCCCTACACCACTCGATATTCTGCCACTTACGGTGTGTACTCTTGCCTCACTGCCTCTCCCTGTATGAGCTGCTAATTACCATTCAGAGGTCTAAAGACCCATTTCCTGAAATTAACCATTAGGGACATCAAGAGGGCTCTGTACGTTTTGAGAATGAGGGCCGGCTTCCACTGGTGCTGATATTGAGAGGGATGACCTTCGAGTGATCTGTGGGGCAGCACTCGGTAGCACAACGCTTTACAGTACCAGCGACCCAGGTTCAATACCCGCTGCTGCCTGTATGGACCTTGTACGTTCTGCCCGTGACCGCGTGGGTTTCCTCCCACAGTCCAAAGACCCAGCGGTTGGTAGGTTAATTGGTCATTGTAAGTTGTCCTGTGATTGGGCTGGGATTAAATCAGGGGAATTGCTGGGCGGTGTGGCGCGAAGGGCTGGAAAGGCCCATTCTACGCTGTATCTCAGTAAAAACACAGTATTGATCTGCTGCCAAATTCTGTGGAGCAATGGCAGATGAAATCTAATCCCAATCACTGAGAGGTGGGGCTTGTAGTATGTACGGCAGGGTTCCTCGGAGGATTGAAGACCTCGGTTTACAAGGCCACAGATCTCCGAAGGTGGCGGCGCAGGTGCACGAGCTGGTGTAGACGCGTAGGATTCTTGCCATCATCTGGGACATGGAATATACGGGCAGGAAGGTCTTGAAGCTGTGTGCGGTTCTGGTTGCCACTCTGTGGAAAAGACGTAAATGCTCTGGAGATGAACAAGGAGAACAGATTGGATGTGTTTTCATTAGAGCAAGGGAAGTGAAGGGGAGGACCTGATATCAGCCGGCTGCTTTTTTACGATGTTGTTCTTCAAACTCCACTATTAATTTACCCTAGCTGATCGATGACTTGGTTTCCAATGTGGCTTTGCGTAATAATCGTGTGGAATTGCTCCTTCAGCTTCATGCTTCTGTTTGTTAAACCAAAGCAATAACTCAGCTTGTCAGTTAATAGGACATTTACGTAGAAAGCAGTGCCATGGTTTGCCTCGTCCTATGGGAGCTGCCGTAAATGGGATCCCTTGAGCTCAGGGTCTCTCGGGATGAGTTGAGAAAGAGCAAGTTCAGACCAGGCATGTTGGATGTTCACTTCCATTTGGGTAGGTATTGTATGAAATTTCATTGGGCTGTGACTGTGGCAGACTTCCAGTCATAGTTCAAGTCACTGGAACTATCGTAACGTCAATCTTGTGGCCTTTTGCTTGTAAACTAGTATCCAGTTTCCATAAGCGATTGATTAATCTTCAAACTGCACCTGCAATCTCTGTGCGAGTACTTATTACACCAATCTGTTATTTGTCCCATTATCCAGAGGCCTGAGCTATGATAAGGGTGTGAACTCAAATCCCAGCAGGCTGTAAAGGGAATTTAAATTCAGTTAATAAAACCTCAGAATCAGATTTACTATCACTAGCTTATGACACAGAACTTGTTGTTTTGAGGCAGCATAAGTTACAGTAAATCACAGGAATAAACGGTGCAAACAAAAGAATTGCAAGTAACAAGTTCCTGGACCATTCAGAAATCTGATGGCGGAGAGGAAGAAGCTTTTCCTGAATCATTGAATGTGGATCTTCGGGCTCCTGTACTCACTCTCTGATGATAGTGTGGTGAACTACATATACCTGTCTGGACATGCCCCTCTGCTGACTGCTCCTGTGACTCCCCCCACCCCCGGCTGACTGCTCCTGTGGCTCCTCCCACAGACCCCTGCTGACTGCTCCTGTGGCTCCTCCCACAGACCCCTGCTGACTGCTCCTGTGGCTCCTCCCACGGACCCCGGTATAAAGGCGATTGGGGACTACGCCCCGGCCTCAGTCTCCAGGATGCAGCGTGGTGGTCAGTTGCTGCTTGTTCTTTCTTCCAGCCAATAAAAGCCTATCTCTCGCCTCACGTCTCCGAGAGTTATTGATGGTGCATCAGATAGTAATGTGAGGAGAACGTGTCCCAGTTGTTGAGGGGCCTCGGTAATGAATTCTGCCTTCTTGAAGGGCCACCTCTTGAAGATGTCCTCGGTGGCGGTGGGGGGGGGTGGGGTGGTTGTGCCGGCGACGGAGCTGGCTGAGTCGACAACCTTCTGCCGCCTTTTGTGATCCTGTGCAATAGAGTGCCCGTGCCGGACTATGATGCAGAATGCCCTACACTGTACACCTATAGGGATTTGTAAGAGTCTTTAGTGACATGGCAAACCTCTTCAGACCACTATTGATGCAGATCTGGGGTCTGCGGCCCCCTCGGTTGATGGTAAGGGTCCTTGGCATACAGAAGGTTGGGACTCCCTGACGTAGATCCACTGGTGTGCCTTCATTGTGATTGCTTCACTGTGAGGTGAGGGGGGGAAGCAGTTATTGGTATATTAGTAGATCGTAAAACCGGATTGTTATAGGAGCCTGTCAAGTTCATTAATGGCCTGGAGGAAGGACACTGCCCACGACCTGAGAACAGTCTATTGTTTTGACCCTTGTACAGATGCAGAGAGAAATGGCGCAGGAACAGTGAAGCATTAGCCGCGCTGATAATGCAGTCGAACCCAGTGTGAAAGCGAACTGATATTCCAGCTGAGCCCTGAAGCCAGCTTCCAGCTGTGCACAGACACTGCCCCGGTATTCCTGCTGCAGTTGCAGTGGTGTATAAACGGCAGGGTGCTCTACCAGTTGCTATCAGTTTGCATAACTGCTGTTGTGTGCTGAGACTTGTCTTTGGCCTCTTTTCCAGGTGTTTAGATAATGGGCTGTGTGCAATGCAAGGACAAGGAGACGACTAAAGGAACGGTGGACGAGAGGGCTGGGTCCATCCCCCAGAACCCGGGCTATCGGTATGGACCTGACCCTTCCCCTCAGCATTACCCCAACTTCAGTGTGGCGGGGATTCCCAATTACAACAGCTTCCATGGGACAAGCGGACAAACGTTGACCGTCTTCGGAGGCGTTCATACCTCCTCCCACACCGGGACGCTGCGGACCCGTGGCGGAGGGTCATTAACTGGTAGGAAGAATACTCGCTCTTCCCCCTTTGATATTTTTGTTTTTTCTCTTAAAGTTGATGTGCAGTTTAATACCAACCCTCTGTATTGAATCTGCCCTTCACTAGAACCAGGCTTGCTTTCAGTGATGCTCACCAGAGAGGGACTTTGCTCTGAAGCCAGCCAGATTTTAATGCAAATCGTGATTGTAGTTAAGAGACCTGAGCTATTGATTCAAGCATTCCAGTTCAAACCCCACCACGAGCTGCAACACTTGAACTGGGGAATTAAATAAATCCAGATTTTTCTTTAAGAAGCCCATCTTAGAAATGGTGACCATAAAGTCCTAAGCTACTGTTTTAAAAATGCAAGCATTGATATCACTTTGAGGAAGTGAGTCTGTTGTCCTTCGTTGGGCAGCTGGCAATGTAGCAGATTTATTTAACTTCGGTCTGAAATGGCCTTTCGAGCCCGTCGCATAATTCAAGAATAATTTCCCACAGAATTCCGCAGCTTGGCAAGGTGGCTCCTCCCTGGAGCCCGTTAGTAATGGGCAACAAGTGGTGATCTTGATCGTAGAGCCTACATCCTGCAAATGAATCCACAATAATGACTCCACCATGCAAAAGTCCCAGTGAAGTGCACTGAAGAGTAAATGTAAATGCAAGTTAGTGTCTTGGGTTTGATCTAATATTGCTGAACTTTGTCAATAGCAACATTTAGATAGATCTTTAACTTGTATATTGAGATCAAAGGGTTGAAAGTGATGTTATCAGAGCCTTCCGCTGAGTTCAAGTATCTAACTGTGCGCGGTCTGGGCCGTAGTGTGGAGCAGTACACAGCCAGGGGGTGTGTTGCCCTCATGCCGTGCTCAAACATGAGGGAGCTTCACACATGCACCCACCAGCCCTTTAATGTCAAGGGAGTTCAGGCACGTGCACCAAAAATGAATTTCCAAACTATCCTGGGCTCTTTTAGAACCTTGTCTGTGAGTCGACACTCAGACCGTGTGAGAAGCTCCCAACTTGAGCGGCTAAAATGACGAGGGGGGTGGTGCGAATTGGGAGGTCTGTGGAAGACCGCTAGCGAGGGAAGTCAGCTGTTGGTGCCCGTTGATCATGTTGTTAAAAGTGAGACTGCCTTCATGGGTACTGCAGTCGAAGTTTGTTCTCACTGGGGGGGGCGGAAGGGGCAGGATTCTCCTCCGAATTGACCTGAGTCACATAGACAGAGCTGGCTGTGCTGATGTTGCTACGTGGGTATTACCTACTAACTGTTCTCACACCGGCTGGCGTTCAGGGCAGCCTTGAAGGCCCTCCATCTCTGTCTGTCCTTGGAGGCGTTCAGGGTTTCCTCCATTTTGCCAGCAGCTTCCTCTTGGTTTTCGTTACTGTCAGCCACTGAAGTTCAGGGATGCCATCGCACTCAGATGTAGAAGGATTCTTCATTGCTGTTTCCCTAACAGTTTTGTTTGACCAGCCTGGGTTGTTCCCTGAGCTGAACCCCCAAACCTGGAGGACCGGTGGACCACTCTCAGTCTGGCCTCTACCCTTTGACCTGTTTGGCCATGGGTCGTGACCCTACCAGGACCCCCCAGACTCCAGCCAACATAGATCTCTGGGTCACTGAGGCGTGCAAGCTGCCAAACCACGACAAGGCAATATGTTTGTTTCAGGGGATGAATTTCTGTTCCACAGAGTCCTAATGTATGAGTGGGACATAGTGCTGACGAATGCCTTTCTGTTTTCTGCCTACAGTAGGGGTAACTCTGTTTGTGGCTCTGTATGACTACGATGCCAGGACAGACGACGACCTCAGCTTTCACAAAGGAGAGAAGTTTCAGATACTTAATAACACGTAAGTATGGAGAGAAAGAGGGAATGGGGGGGGAAGGGTCTGAGGGGAGAAAGAGAGGCTGAGAAAAGTGTGGCCTGGGCGGGAGGGGAGGGTTGGGTAGATGAGGGCAGATGAATAGGGAGAGGGGAGAGTGAATGGGGATGATTGTGGAAGGGAGAGCAAACGGTGAGATCGTTGAGGGAAGGGTGAGTAACGAAAGCGGCAGGTAAGGAAATCACAGTCTAACTGCACAGAATCCGCAGCTCAAGCCTTTGCGTGTGTGACTTCCTTCACGTCACTGATGGACAATTTAAATTATTTCCTGGGGCCGTCGACGCCATTTCTCCTCTGTGGGGAAGCCAGGATCCCTTTTGGTTATTATATATTCTAGATTCACACATGCACACTATACACTGTCTATATTCACGTTGCTATATTTTAAAATAAAGTATTGAAAGGAATCTTTGTCCTCCGTCACCATGGTAACAGCCATGCAGCCTGACGTCGAGGAGGAAGGAATTTGAATGTGGAATGCGCAGCCAGAGAGAGCGCCCGATGTTCACGTGAGGGATTGACCGGTAGAGAGTTGGGGAGGGGGTACACTGGAGGTAATTAGATTCGGAGGAGTCTTGTGGAGTACAAGTACCAGTGATCTGTTGGAGGCAAAGTGTTAAGTCTCCTTACTGTGGTTTGTGAAATTCTATTTCAATCCATCTCCACAGCTGAAATGACTCCTGAACCTTGAGCGGTTCTCCAGTGGCCACGCCTATGTCCGTGGACCCAGCTGAGTGGTGCTTTCCCCATCCCTACTCCTTCCCTTATTGTGATAGCACTAAGAAGTTATTAATCCCATCCTAAGTAATGCCTGGTTCCACATAAAACATCAACAAGCTTATAAAAATGTGTACAGTATGTGTTGATGATGCCAGGACCTTGCCTGACGGTCAGGGTGGTGAGACTCTGTTGTACAAGCGATGATCTTGGGTAGCCTCCAACCTGATGGCATGATTGTCAATTCCTCCTTTCAGTTAAAAAAAAAAAATTTCCACTCCCCCTTCTATTCCCCACTATGGCCTTTCACCTCTTCTTACCTGCCCCATCACTTCCCCCTGGGGCACCTCCTCCTTCCCTTTCTCCTGTGGTCCACTCTCTTCTCCTATCAGATTCCTTCTTCTCCAGCCCTTTACCTGGCTTCATCCAGCCTCCCCCCCCCCCCCCCCCCCCCCCGCACCTTTTCATTCTGGCATCTTCCCCCTTCCTTTCCAGCCCTGAAGAAGGGCCACGGTCCAAAACTTCGATGGTTTATTCATTTCCATAGGTGCTGCCTGACCTGCTGAGTTCCTCCAGCATTTTGTCTGTGTTGCTTAGGATGATCTTATGCACAAAAGCAGAACTGACAAAGGGTCATTAACCTAAAACATTAACTGTGTTACTTTCTCCACAGATGCTGCCTAACCTGCTGAGGTTTGTCAGCATTTTCTGAATTATCTCTAAACACTTTATTTAATCTTCCATAACTTACTGTATCAGGGAAACCTGGTATCAGCTTTTTCCAGGCCTGAGGGTTCTCATTCCTCCTCCCGCTCTCCCTCACCAACGTGAACTAATATATATTTGGGCAGTTAGATTCCCAATAGAGGAAGTAAACAGACAAGTTTCCTGCAGAGATGGATCGATGTTTGGTTACCGAGGGAATCAAGGGAGGTGGAGTTAGGCGCAGGTTAAAGGTCAGAGGTGATCGCGTTGTGGGTGTCGCACACATGATGGTGGAAAATGTTTCTTATGCGCAGATAAAATTTGGTTAGGCTGCACGGAGTCGTTGTGTGCCGTAGACACTCGTGGTCTACGACCATGATTGTTCTTGGCAAATGCATCTGGAGTATTGTGTGTAATTGTGGCCACTGCATTACCAGAAGGCTTTGGAGAGGGTACAGAAGAGGATGGACCGGGAGATTCCCTGGATTAGAGGGTATGAGCTATAAAGGTAGCTTACTCAAACTTAGGTTGATTCCCACGGAGCTGAGGGGAGACCTGGTTGGAATTTAGAAAATTATGAGGGGTGGGGTGGTGGAGTGAGGATGTGTCTGTAGCAAAGGGGGTATTAGGCGCTCCTTTCCTCTGTTAGCCTGCAGGTCACCCTTGGGCAAGGTGTAGCCCCTCTCTCCCCCCCCCCCCCCCCCCACACACACACACACACAGATCAGGGTCACGTGGAGCCATGGGAGCAGGTGGTGGATGGTCATGTGAGCATCCAGTGCAGATCACGAGTCCTTGCTGGCTACACCTCTTCACAACGGTGCCATCAGATCGCAGACGAACGACTGCCATGGTAACCGCCTCACTCCTCCACTGGGGAAAGGGACTTGAATCCACTGCCTTGTGAAGAAGAGCCATTTGGCAACATGTAGAGCAATAAAACACGGCCGAAACGCAAGCCTATGAGACTTCAGGTGCTGGAGAATGGGCCGCTGGAGGAATTCAACCAGTCGGGCAGTGTCCGTTGAGGGAAATGGACAGTCAGTGATCTGGATCGAGAATTTTCATCCGGGTTTGTTGCCTCCCTGCTGCGTTCACCAGCAGCTCACCTGAAGGCAGAACCATAGAATCCAAAGCCAAGAAGATAAAACGTGGAATTTAATGCTAAAAATTTAGAGCGGAGAGCAAAGGTGGAAGTAAGTTTACTCGGCCTGCTTGTGAGATCCCTGTCGTTTTCTGTAAGGAGTTTGTATGTTCTCTCCGTGACCGCAGGTGTTTCCTCCGGGTGCTCCGGTTTCCTCCCACAGTCCAAAGACGTACCGGTTGGTAGGTTAGTTGGTCATTGTAGATTGGCCTGTGGTTAGTTTAGGGTTAAATTGGGGGGTTTCTGAGTGGAGCAGCTTGAATGGTATCTCAATAAATAAATAAAATAAACATGGGTACGTTTTTGTGATCGCAGCTGAAATTCTGTTGATGTTCACAGATGGGTAGATGGTTGAAGTAAAGGGGAAGAGAAGGATGGGACTTTGGTTTCAGATAGCTGTCCACCTGGAGAGTAAAGATGGCAGCCATTGCTAATGGTGGCTGGCCATTTCCTACACCCACCAGTTGAAGAACACAAAAAAAACCCGAGGCTGTTTGAAACCCATCGGATGGAGTCTGGCTGTGAGGATGGAAGGATGTCTGGTTCAGAAGCCCTATTGCGTCAGCTCTCAGCCAGCACACGAAGCCCGGCTGTACAGTGCAGCACTATGAAGACAGGTTGTGCTTCGTGGCTGATGTCCTTACAGGTCCCTTGCTGCACTTACGGTGGGATAAGCAAGGGTTGCCTGGAGCAATGCTGTAAACAGAGCTTATTTACACCAACACCAAAAGGAAGTGGAAGCCTTTTTGCTGTTGAAAGTGGTGTCACAGTCAATAAGCTCTTCTCGTCAATACCAGTGCTGTGGTCTTTAGGTTAGGTGATCTATGTTCTTTGGTGCATGGTCCCCATTCATAACCCTCATCTTTCCTGTGACCGGCTCAAAGTTGGGTTCACGTGCTCTGCCCCTTGTGGCCCATACCAGCCAGGATTACTTGGCAGGATTGATGGTGTGCATAGCTAGAGTTGGACACTGGCCCTCTTGTTTCTACTTATCTCTCAAACACCAGATGTGTGATCACGTTGCCAAGATACCCTGAGCAAAACCAGCTGACTTGCTTTGCTTTTGGACATGAAAGGATTTCTGAAAGCTGTTGAACATTTGGTGCAGTAGCCTCCTGCGTGATTACGGGTTAGCGATGACTTAATGGTCTTTGCTGAAACTGCCAGGCTCCAAGTCTGAAGGACTTTGGTGGGTGGGGAGGGGGGGGGTGGGGGCTCGCACTGAAAACCGCAGCCCGGCCGGGGGGGGGGGAGGGTGGGGGAGGGTGTTTGCCAGTCGGGCACGTTCCGGATGGAGGAGAGTGAGCAGCTGGGTTCGAGTTGGAGAGCACGTTCGCACCGCAGAGGAGCAGGGGCGAGCTTGTGGAGCAGCAAAGACAAATGGCCCAGACGTGGGGGAAGTTTGGAAGAACTTGAGCAGAGTTAAGTTACCAGTTTCCTTGGGAGTAAGTGGTGGTCACAAGCAAGGCTGTGTGATCCCAAAAGCACCAGCACTACGCTCTGGAAAAGCAGACGTGAAGAGGGACTCTGTCCACATAGTCAGTAAAAGCAACGAAGCCCCAAAACTAAAATGCAGTCAGATTTATCCAAACTCTTCGTCTTAGAAAACCAATGCCGTTCTTAATGTCCGAGCCCCGATAAAGTAAGCTAATTGCCTAAAATCAGAAAGGTTGACCTGAAGCATTTCCTCAGTTTTTCTCACCCCAGGTCCCGTCCGACCTGCTGAGTGTTCCCGGTCCTGTGTGTTTCAGATTTCCAAGGTTAATTGGCTCTGCGTGAAATAGTTGCAGGAACGGGCAGCATTAATATTTGATTCGGTGCTCCTTATTTCCTTGGTTTGCTCAGGCTTGAGTGCCCCGACCCCTTCTTGGAAGGTTCATGTCAGTAATACAGGTTACCAGCTGGGGAGCAGGGATTGAAGAGGTGTTTAAAACTGGAGTGTGTGTGTTCAGAGCGGGAGATCTGGAGGAGATCTAGGGAGGAAGCGTTTCATCCGCACAGTGATCAGAATCCGGAATACACTGCTCAAGCGGTTGACGGAGGGAAACGGTCTTGCAATATTTTAGAGTTACCTAGACGTTCAGAGTCAGATGCATTTTCACTGACTTGTAAGGCGCGAGATTTTATTGTCTTGCAGCAGCAGTTAAGTACAAAGATGCAATAAAGTGGCAGGCTAGCGTAGTGGTTAGCACGACGCCTTACAGTGCGGGTGAATCGGGTTCAATTCCCGCCACTGCCTGTAAGAAGTTTGTACCTTCTCCCCGTGACCTCATGGATTTCCTCCCACAGTCCAAAGACGTATCAGTTGGTAGGTTAATTGGTCATTGTAAATTGGCCTGTGATTAGGATGGGATTAGGTCTAACCTAATCTAGGATTAGATGGGAGATTGATCGCTGGGGGAGGGGGGGGTGTGACTCGAAGAGCCAAATTGGCACTGTATCTCAATAATGAATAAAATCACTGCAAATTGCAGGAGTAAATAGAGTAAAGAAAAGGAATACTCCTAGGAGTTGGCGTTCATGGGCCATTCACAAATCTGCTGGCAGAGGAGGAGAAGCAATCCCAGAATGGTTGAGAGTTTGCCTTAAAGCTGTACCATCTCTGCAATGATAGCAAGGAGGAGAGGGCATGTCCAGGAAGGTGAGGGTCCTGAGTGACGGATGCTGCCTTCTCGTGAAGATGTCCTTGAGGATAGGGAGGGTTGTGCCCGCGGTGGAGCTGCTGAGCCCATAACCCATTGATTAAGGCGCAGAAGGATGAAGGTTCTCCTTGTCAGATTACTGGCCCCTGGATAAGTTTCTCCATCCTGCTGCCTCTCTGTCACTCCTCTCCTCCTCGTCTTTGCCCATTGTGTTTCTCTTGGTGTAATATCCAGCCGCATATGTTCCCAGATCCGGGCCAGCCCCAAGCAGGAAGTGTGGCCACGATTAAAGCTGGACAGCAGGTCCGTCCCAATAAAAAACACAAAATGCTGGCAGAACCCATGTTACTTCACTCCTGATGAAGGGTTTCGGCCCGAAACGTCGTTATTACCTCCTCCCATAGATGCTGTCTGGCCTGCTGAGTTCTGCCAGCATTTTGTGTTTTTTATTTATTTCCAGCACCTGCAGATTCACTCGTGTTGCCGTCAAGGTGCAGACGAGGGAGAACGGGGTTTGCTGCAGTCAACCGTCAAACAGCTGTGTCAGATCTGCTTTCTTATTTGCATATCAGTCCATCAGCAGCGCTACCGTACGTGGAATTCTTCCTGCCAGCTGTATTTCTGATCCGTCGCTTTGTTGACGCTGTTTCTCTCTTTTTGCAGAGAGGGAGACTGGTGGGAAGCGAGGTCCTTGCAGACCGGGGGCACAGGATACATTCCCAGCAACTATGTGGCTCCAGTCGACTCCATCCAAGCAGAGGAGTAAGTATCAACCCGCTTCACACCCCGAGATGCATCACTTTCACAGTTACTGACCTGCCATGGTTGTTAGAGTGTGGGAGGGGGTTCGGTCTCCACCCTTGCCCAGATGCCAACTGGGAGGGGAAAAGACCACTTAAATTAAAATCACAGGGTTTCCTGTCGAAGTTGGGCAAGGCAGGTTATGCAACCCTAATGCTGTTGAAGCTGACAGAAGGCAAAATATTATGTTTTAAAATACCATGCCAGAAATGTAACTTGTAGTGTTATTTTTATCAAAAGAAAGCTTGTGTTGGATGCACTTTCATTAACCCTCCTCGGAGTATTTGCAGGGACTGATTTATACAGAAGGGTTCTTCCGAGGGTTGCTGACAAGGCCACCACTTACTGTCTCTGCCCGATTTTTGCCCTTGAGGAGGTGGGGTGGTGGTGAGGCAGGGCCTTCAGACACCGCTGTCCGTCTCCCTCAGAGAGCTTGCGCAGCGAGTTTCAGGCTCTCAAGCCGGAGGTGATAGCAGACGGGCAACCTATTTCCAAGTCGGAGTAGCGCGTAGCTCAGAGGGAGGCCTTGAGGTAGGGGGGCTTTCCTCTGCAGCTGCTGCCTGTGTGCAGGTTGTTCTCGAGGACTTTGTAGGCGTGGAGACTGCAGACACGATGTATCGGTGATCCGGAGTGTCCTTCTTGGAATCCCAACCAGAGGGTAGTTTTATTTTGGGTGCTGAGTGAGTTGGCAGTCAAAGATTTAATGGTTGAGCACATTTTGCCCCAGGTCTCAAAGCAGATGATCACAGTTAACTCCTCATTTTATTGGACACAGGTTTGCTATAATGCCATTGATATACCTGTAGGAATAACACTGTCCTAACCTGAAACTGACGATAATATCTACATCTACAGGAAGTGTCCTCAAGGCGTCAAATCAAAACCTCTACTCTCCCTGCTGCCCCCCCCCCCCAGTCATTAGTTGATTAAAAGTGATAGTAATCTCCGCACAGGCCGAAGCTTGTTCAGTGGGGAGGAAGACCCAAATCTTCTCAAGAGCAATCGGTTTTTCAGCCTCGAAGCGGAGTTTTCACCTGAACGTCAGGCACGTCAAATACAAAGAGCGCTGAGTTGCAAAGGGTCACCTTTCAGAGATGTCGTTGCTGCTGTGTGTGGAAAAGGAACACCGTTTAAAATAGCCTCTTCTTTCTGCAAGTAGCTTGCTAAATTTGCTGCAGTGACTGAGCGCGGAAGCATTCGTATGCATATATATTCATGCTAAAATATTCATGTATTAGCTGGTACAGATTTTAAACTGCCCTTCAGGAAAGCTGATTTTATTCATTGCTGCATGTGGATTTTGTCGCCGCTTCCAATAGTTGTTGCCCTAGTTGCCCTTGAGGATGGTGGCGACGGGTGGTGCTGCCCTTCTGATGTGCAGAGCTGTGGAGTAGGGTTTTCATGATTTGGGGCTTTTGGCGAAGAAGGAAGAGTGTTAAGTTTCCAAGTCAGGGTGGCATGTGCCTTGTTAAACAGGTGTTCAGTTGGCAAAAGAAAGGAAACAAAGTTCGCTGTTAAAAGATTTAGAGATGTGTCTTTTTAAAAAAAAAATATAGTAGTGTGTATCGTAGAGGTACTTGGTAGTTTCTAGCTCAAACCTTATGACAGACAAATGATTGCATAGTGACATTTGACAGGCAGTGGAGAATGCAAGGGTTAACTTGTCCATCTCCTGCTGCCTTCTGTTGCCTAACGCTGGCTTTTGGGAATTGTGAAAGCAAGCTCTATTTCCTGTGAGAGCAGAACGTCTCAGCCTGCTCCAGTGGTACCGAGGCCGCGCGGAAGCATCTTCACATTTGTGAAAGAATCGTTTCCTGTCAGGTATCCAGGTAATGTTTAAGCACATTACCCTCGATCTTCTTTCTCCACAGACAGCGTTAAATAATCTATGACAAGCCAATTAAAATGTTATTGTCTGATAGCAAGAAGCAAACAATATTGCCCTGGTTCACTGGTCGGACATGTTTTTCTTCAATAGTTTCATTTACTATCATTATACGTCCTGAAATTCTTATTCTTCACAGACATCCACGAAAACAGTGGAGTGCCCCAAAGAATGAGTGACAGTAAAACATTAGAACCCCGACTCCCCCCCACCCCCGCCACCACAAGCAACAGCAAAGCAACGGCCCTCCCCCTCTGCCACGTACCACCCCGGCAACGGCATTCATACAGTAATTAAGTGGCGATGTTGTCCCTCAGAATAGTAAGTGGTTTGTTCCAGGAGCAGGGATTTGTAGGAGATGCTTTGGAAACTCTGCACCTCAGTCCAATTGCTGTCTGTTTGGGTTCTTTGGGCGTATCCTGCTGTAGACTGGAGCTATGATTAAAATCCTGTAACTTGCACCTGTCCTCCCCCAGCAAACAGGGAAGTTTTAATTGTTTTTTTTAAATTCGGGGATGCAGAGGTTACAGGCTCTTCCAGCACAAGGAGCCTGGGCCAGCCAATTATGCCCATGTGACCAAATAACCTACTAACTGGTGCTTCTTTAGGATGTAGAGGGAAACCAGAGCACACACTGTCGGGGGGAGAGCATTTATACTGCTTACGGACAGCGGTGCAGTTGAACCTGGGTCAGTGGCGCTGTAATACTGCCACACGAATTGCTACGCTACTGTGCCATCACTTAATATTGAATTAGATTCATCATTACAAGGCTCAAGTTTGCCAGTAAATCCTCCTTTTACAGCGGGAACTGACCTACCAAATGCATCCAGGAGCGTTGCAAAGGGTCACGGCATTCAAAATACAAGTCTCATTCAGCTCTGCGGCCTGCAGTCACACACCGCATCGAACTTCTTACCTTTTCTTCTCTTTGAGCTGACTGGCTGTCCTCTAAAATTGGGAGTGAGCCTCACTAATTTTCACCCATACATGACACACTTACAAGTCGTAGAGCCTTTGAACACGACAGCGCAGAAACAGGCTCTTCGGCCCATCTAGCCCATGCAGAACTATGGATCCCATCACCCTGTATCTGGACGATGGCCCTCCCAGCCATGTACCTACCCAAGTATCCTTTAAATGTTGAAATCGAACCTGCAGCCACAACCCCCGCTCGCAGCTCGTTCCATACTCCTGCCACACTCTGCGTGAAGAGATTCCCCTTCATAGAAACATAGAAAACCTACAGCACAATACAGGCCCTTCGGCCCACAAAGTTGTGCTGAACATGTCCTTACCTTAGACGATACTAGGTTTACCCACAGCCCTCTATTTTTCTAAGCTCCATGTACCTATCTAAAAGCCTCTTACCACGCACTCACCACTCTCTGAGTAAAAAAACTTACCCCTGACATCTCCTCTGTACCTACTCCCCAGCACCTTAAACCTGTGTCCTCTTGTGGCAACCATTTCGGCCCTGGGAAAAAGCCTCTGACTATCCACACGATCAATGCCTCTCATCATCTTATACACCTCTATCAGGTCACCTCTCATCCTCCGCCGCTCCAAGGAGAAAAGGCCGAGTTCGCTCAACCTATTCTCATAAGGCATGCTCCCCAATCCAGGCAACATCCTTGTAAATGTTAGCCTTAAACATTTCACTTTTCACCATTAACCCAAAACCTCTCGTTCCAGCCTCGCCCAACCTCAGTGGAAAAAGCCTGTTTGAATTTACCCTATCTATACCCCTTATAATTTTGTATACCTCTATCAAATCTCCCCTCAGTCTTCTACATTATAGGGAATAAGGTTCTGACCTTTTCAGTCTTTTCTTTATAACTCAAGTCCTCCACCCCCAGCAACCTCCTTGTAGATTTTCTCTGCACTCTTTCAATATTATTTATATCTTCCCTGTAGGTAGGTGACCAAAACTACACACAGTTCCCCAAATTAGGCCTCACCAACACCTTGTACGTGTTCAACAGGACTTCCCATCTCCTGTACTCAGTACTTTGATCTATGAAGGCCAACGTGCCAAAAGCTTTCGTTACGACCTTATTCACATGTAACACCACTATCAATGAATTATGAACCTATATTCTATAACACTCCTCCGTGCCCTACCACTCATTGCGTACCCTGGTTGGTCCTCCCAAAGTGCAACACCTCCCACTTGACTGCATTAAATTCCATCTGCCATTTTTCCAGCTGCTCCAGATCCCGCTGCAAGCTTTGATCATCTTCCTCATTGTTCACTACATCCCCAGTCTTGGTGTCATCTGCAAATTTGCTGATCCAGTTTACCACATTGATATAGATGACAAAGAGCAACAGACTGTGGCACACCACTAGTCACAGACCTCCGCTCAGAGAAGGAACCATCTACTACCACTCTCTGTCTTCTCTCACAAAGCCAGTGTCCAATCCAACTTATGACCTCATCCTGAATGCCAAGCGATTGAACCTTCTTGACCAGAAGCATATGGGACCCTGTCAAAGGCCTCGCGAAAATCCATGTAGACAACAGCTACTCACTTGCCTCCGTCAACTTTCCTGTTAACTTCCTCAGATCTCTGTAAGATTGGTTAGACTCAACCTGCCATGCACAAAGCCATGTTGACTATCCCTAATCAGTCCCTGTCAATCCAAATACTTACAAATCTAGTGCCTTAGGATGCCTTCCAATAACTTGCCCACTACTGATATCAGGCTTTACCAGCCTATAATTTCCTGGCTTATTCTTAGAGCCTTTCTTAAATAACGGAACAACATTACCCATCCTCCAATCCTCCGGCACCTCACCTGTGACTAAGGACATTTAACGTATTTCTGCTAGGGCCCTTGCAATTGTATTGGCCTCCCACATGGTCCAATGGAACAGCTTCTCAGGCCTTGGGGATTTATCCACCCTAATTCGCCTCAGGAGCACAAAACACCTCCTCCTCTGTAATCCTTACACGGCCCACGACCCCTCTGCTGCTTTGTTAGACTCTGCGTCCATCTCCCAAGTAAATATAAAAGCAAAAGTTCCTTTTAAGCTCTCCCATATCGCTTTTAGCTGCAAGCATAGATGACCAGTCTCATCTTCCAGAGGACCAATTTAGTCTCTTTCTATTGTTTTGCTATTAATAAATCTGAAGAAGCCATGAAGATTCTCTTTCACCTTGTCTGCTAGAGCAACCTCATGCCTTCTTTTACTCCCTCCTGATTTCCTTCTTTTACCCCCTCCTGATTTCCTTCTTTTACCCCCTCCTGATTTCCTTCTTTTATCCCCTCCTGATTTCCTTCTTTTTTCCCCTCCTGATTTCCTTCTTTTATCCCCTCCTGATTTCCTTCTTTACCCCCTCCTGATTTCCTTCTTTACCCCCTCCTGATTTCCTTCTTTTACCCCCTCCTGATTTCCTTCTTTTACCCCCTCCTGATTTCCTTTTTTTACCCCCTCCTGATTTTCTTCTTAAGTGTTCTCTTGCATTTCTTCTCATCAAGTATTTCATTTGTTCCTGCCTGCTTATACCTGCTATGCACCTCCTTTTTCTTAACAAGGGCCTTAATATCTCTCAAAAACCAAGGTTCTCTTAACCTGTTATCCTTGCCTTTCATTCTGACTGCAACATACAAACACTGTGCTCTCAGAATTTCACTTTTGAAGGCCTCCCTCTTCTCAGTTACACCTTTGTTCCAATCCACACTTGCCAGATCCTTTCTGGTACCATCAAAATTGGCCTTTCTCCGGCTCAGAATCTCAACCTGAGGACCAGGCCCATTCTTTTCCATAATTCCCTTGAAACTAATGGCACTATGATCACTATGTTCCCCTACACAAATTTCTGTCATCTGGACTCTCTCCTTCCCTAATAGGAGATCAAGTATAGCACTTCTGTGTACTGATAAAATTACTGATTAAGGTAACTTCCCTGAACATGTTTGACAGAAAAAACACAGGTTCACTCTGGGAGGCTGGTTACCAGATACAAGAATAGGATGTCCCAAAGTTATAAACACTCAACTTATGGATACCTCTACGCATGAACGAGCTCCTGTCGTCGTTAAATTGGAAAGATTTTTGTATGTGACGACATTCATTCCTACAAACAGCAGAACCGTTCCCCCTGCACTTTTCAGTAACTGTTCACGTTTGATGCTATTCATTACAACACTACAGGAACCACTTGGTTACTCTGTCGAGTGATTTATGTGTACTTTCTGACATAATGCCAGCAATAAAAGAGAACCAGTTTGTTACAAAGGGACTGTTTGTAAGGTTTTCTCCTTAACCCTGTACATATATATATATATATATATACACACACACAGAGACACCTTTACCCAGTTTTCACTTGAATATCTCCAACGCCGAGGCTGACCGAGGAGTTCCGCCCAGGTTACTGAACTGTGGCCAATTCCTAAAGTCTGTGTGCGATTGTTTTTAAAAGTATCCCAAGTTGCTTCCCTTTGAGACCTTAAACTGAAGTTGCACAACTGGCCAGAAACAATTCCTCTGAGGTCCCAGTCTCTCTCTTCCCGTTGCTTTTGTGTATGAATCACAGTATTATGAGCAATCCAAAATTACACGCATTCAGCACTTGCAGTGATTGTAGAAATATCAGTTCCCCCTGTGCTCCAGATTTTGGTACCTAGAGCCATCTTGTGGGCAGATTGTTCATTACCCATGTCTCTCCAGTATTTCGTTCATAAATCTACAGCCTCTGCACTGGCCTTCTTATTTCATAATGCTTATCGCATAATTCAGTTTCTTATGACTTTGTAGATCTGATTTCTTGTATTTTTGCTGCTTGTTCGCTTTTACTAAGTAGTCAAGGGCACGACCCACCCAGCCAACACACTTTTTGTCCCTCTTCCCTCCGGGAGAAGGTTCAGGAGCTTGAAGACTCATACGGCCAGATTTGGGAACAGCTTCTTTCCAACTGCGATAAGACTGCTGAACGGATCCTGACCCAGATCTGGGCCGTACCTTCCAAATATCCGGACCTGTCTCTCGGTTTTTTTGCACTACCTTACTTTCCCTTTTCTATTTTCTAATTATGATTTATAATTTAAATTTTTATGATATTTACTTCGATTTGTACTCCAGGGAGCGCGAAGCGCAGAATCAAATATCGCTGTGATGATTGTACGCTCTAGTATCAATTGCTTGGTGACAATAAAGTATAAGTAATAGATTAGTTGTAATCAAAAGAAAACTTCCAATTGTCAGTCCATTATATAAATAGAGTAACTTATCTTTGTAGTATACCCATTTTGTACACAACTAAGTCATGCTAAATAGCCACCTTTTCATTGTTTTAAGACTCCACCAGTAATGGGGAAAGAGCATCGAGCAATGTGCCGGAGGGTATCAGCAGGTTGAGCAGCGTCTGTGGTGGGGGCAAGAAAGAGCCAACATTTCAGCTTGTGACCCTGCTTCTGAACCTGTTGCAGGCTTTCAACCCTGTGGGCACCACGGTAGCTTGGTGGGTTAGCTCAACATTTTACACTACCGGCGACCCAGGTTTAATTCCTGCAGGGAGTTTGCGCGTTCTCAGCAGGACCGCTTGGCTTTCTTCCGGGTGCTCTGGTTTTCTGCCACAGTCCAACGGACGTAGCGGTGGTCATTGTAAATTGTTCCGTGATTAGGTTAGAGATAAATTGGGGGATTGCTGGAAGGGCCTATTCCACACACTATCGCGACGGGTAAGTGAATAAAGTATTGTCAGTTCTTTCCCTCCCTCAGATGCTGCTCAACCCGCTAAGTTCCTCCAACAGGTTGTTTGTGCTGCAGATTCTAGCTTTCACACTCTCTTGCATCTCCTTTAACAGCAGTGCTTTGAGCTCAGAGTCTCCAGGGTGTCTCTTTGGAGCTCTGGTGTTAGGCTAACTCTTAAGCCAAGGCCACGTATTGCATCATGTCTGAAATTGGGTAGGTATAGGCCTGCGTGGATGTTCGTTTCTGTCAAGGCTTATCACATCTACTAGGCCTTGGTGCTCCCTGCTACCTGAACTTGTGCATTGATTCTATCTGTGGAAAGACCCTGAAACTGGAGGGAAATTGTGCAGCTTTTGCTACCCCAGTCCTTCATTTGTGGCACAGAATCTGAGGTCAATGGTGAAGCCATAATGCTGGCAATTAACCATAAAGAAAGCTTCCCACAAAGACCTAACAGTATTTCTGTGGCGGCAACTTCCCCTTTTTACTTCCAATGTCAACTTCTGTTCGTCTCAGTTTAATGGTTAGTCAACCTGGCTCTCCTGTTAGTGCATTCTCAATAGTAATAAAAGAGTAATGATTGAATATTGAACTTCATGTAAAGTTCAAAGTGAACTTGTTAGCAAAGTACACACATGTCACCATATGCAGCCCTGAGATTAATTTTTCTGGGGGCAGGGTTGTATATGGTCACTTATATGTCAATCTAAAATGAAACATGACTTTTTTTTTCAAACATGTGTAAAGTGTTTTAAAATTCCTTGTACTCTGCAATATTTTGTGTAGGAATTATAATTCATAAATGTAAAATTATTTGTATATGATATAAATATCACTAAGTACTCAACTTTCATGCAACAAATTATAATGTTTTCAAGGCACTTTGCAACAAGACTCATATCAAAATTCTGAGGTTACCTTCAGTAATTTCCCTGGAGTGAAGGAGTTTGTAAAGAACACAACTTATGGGAGAAGGGATATAAGTTCAAGTATAATTCAACCACACATGAATACCCCTGAGTACAGCCAAACAAAACGGTGTTACTCTGGGGCCAAGGTACAAAACGTTGTACCAACAATCACACACAGCACAAGGCACATAGAGCACATATAAGATAGCAGTAAAGTTCAAAGTAAATTTATTGTCGAAGTACATCTATGTCACCATATACAGCCCTGAGATTCATGTTCTTGCAGGCATACTCAATAAATCCAATGACCATAATAGAACCAATGAAAAAGCACACCAACGTTGCAGACAGACAGTGTGCAAAAGACAACAAACTCTGCAAATACATGAAGAAAGAAGAAAAATATAAATATAGAGAGCATGAGACGAAGAGTCCTTGAAATGGAGCCCGTAGCTTGTGGGAGCAGTTCAGTGATGGGGCAAGTGAAGTTGAGTGAAGTTATCCCCTCTGGTTCAAGAGCCTGATGGTTGAGTGGTATTAACTGCTCCTGAACCTGGTGGTGTGGGTCCTGAGGCTCCTGCACCTGTTTCCTGATGGTTGAGGGGTATTAACTGCTCCTGAACCTGGTGGTGTGGGTCCTGAGGCTCCTGCACCTGTTTCCTGATGGCAGCAGCGAGAAGAGAGCGTGTCCTGGGTGGTGAGGGTCCCTGGTAATGGATGCAGTTTTTCTGTGCCAATACTCTGTTTAGATGTGTTCAATGTTGGGGAGAGCTTTACTCCTGATGGAAAATACAGTCACATAAAAAATGTATGCAGTCCAACTCCATGAATGTTGCAGCAATCTGCAGTGGGAACATACGAGGGGTGATCGATATGTTCGTGGCCAAAGATAGAAGGAGTCAATTTTAGAAAACCTAGCACATTTATTTTTCAACATAGTCCCCTCCTACATTTACACACTCAGCTCTCGTTACATGCACATGCAGGTCAACTCTTTGAGTGATTATGCAGAAAGTTTGAAGTTAATAACTCATGGGGGGGGGGGTGATTGATAGGTTCGTGGCCTAAGGTAGAAGGAGATGAGTTATTAACTTCAAACCTTCTGCATAATCGCTCAACCACCCCTCGTAATACAGCTTGTCTTCTGTCAAGCGAACACCGGGGGGCAGCACCAACTCCAGCATGAATGCCACATCACACTACCCCAGCACTCCAGTGAAGTGCCCAACTCTGACACCTCACTATAGGCTGCTGCAAGCAGGGCGACACCACAGCTTCAGGTCTAATCCTTGCGATGACTGAGGCCACGCAGCCTCTCCCACCGTTCGTCAATAATCAATTAATAATTGGACTTGCAACATTCCACACCGCCGACGTCCTTTGATCACAAGGAAAGTGACTAAGACAATGACTTGCTGTTATAGCCGACTGTAGCTTCAGGATTTGTTAATTAGTTTCCCATTGTTACATATGCCAAGGTACATTGAAAATCACCACAGACTATTATATCACTGCGTCAGAGTTGTAGAGGGGAAAATGCAGAATGAAGTGTTACAGTCACAGAGAAAGTGCAGTGCAGACGGACAGTAAGGGGCAAGCCATGGTCAAGAGTCTGTCTTATTATACGAGGGATCCATTTAATAGTCCTAAGGCAGCAGGTTGAAGGCTGTTCTCGACCCTGGTGGTATGTACTTTTAGGCTTTTGTATCTTCTGCCTGATGGGGGGAGGAGAGGCACTAATGTCCAGAGTGGCTGGGGGTCTTGGGGAATTTTGGCCGCTTCTCCAAGGTAGCAAGAAGTTTTAAACAGAGTCCACGGAGTGGGGTTGTTTCTGTGATGTGCTGAGCTGTTCCCACGCCTCTGTGCTCGGTTGGTCAGGGACAGAGACGGTGCCGTACCAGACTGTGTACAGGATGCTTCCAGTGCTGCATCTACAGAAGCTGCTGCGGGGACATGCACAGTCTCCTTGGTCTACTGAGGAAGTAGAGGCACTCGAGTGCTTTAACGGCCATTGCCTCTGTGTAGTTAGACCAGGACAGCCGACTGCATTGGCACATTAAAATGGTGTGCACGTGGCCAGCCGGGAGTACGGACTGGGCTGGAGTTTTTAATCGTGAAGCGCAGGCCTTTCTGAGGGGGCACATTGCCATTGTGATTACTGATGTTTGCATCCTCCCAAGCTGGTGCTGCAGGAGCCCCACAACACCATCTGTGACCTCAAAAGCCACCCACCCCAATGGTATCTTCATTGTTGTTGAGGATTTCAATCGTGCCAACTTAAAAACAGTCAACCATGATGCCAACTTCACAACCAGTGGGGAGAGAATACGTTAGCTGGGGAAAATCTGCAGATACTGGAAATCGAAGTAATACACACAATCTATGCAAAAAGGATAGATTAGACTTGGTTTACACGAACATTCGTGGAGTCTACAAAACCTGCTTCCTGCCCTCGCTTCGGAATCTCAGACCACATAGCCGCTCTGCTGATCCCCGCACGCAGACGAGTCAAACCAGTTCCCAGGGAGATCGAGACCTGTCCAAAAGGCACCACCTCAGCGCTACAGGACTGCTTCAAAAGCACAGACTGCAGCATATTCAGAGACACAACTACCTACAATCATCTCATCAACAATGGGTATGCAGGATCACTGACTGGCTACGTAGGAAAGTACACTGAGGATGTGTCCGTGATTAAACACTACACTGCCAAGGAAACCCAGAAACCATGGCTGACTGCATAGGTTCATGCACTGCTTAGGGGTTGAGAGACAGGAATACTCTAAGGTCAGCAGAATCAGAATCAGGTTCGTTATCACCAGCATGTGACGTGAAATTTGTTAACTTAGCAGCAGCAGTTCAATGCAATACATAATCTAGCAGAGAAAAATAATAATAATAATAATAAATAAAATAAAACATAACAAATAAACAAGTAAATCAATAACATATATTGAATAGATTTTTTTTAAATGTTCAAAAATAGAAATACTGTATTTTTTTTTAATGAACTAGTGTTCACGGGTTCAATGTCCATTTAGGAATCGGATGGCAGAGGGGAAAAAGCTGTTCCTGAATCGCTGAGTGTGTGCCTTCAGGTTTCTGTACCTCCTACCTAGTGGTAACAGTGAGAAAAGGGCATGCCCTGGGTGCTGGAGGTCCTTAATAATGGACGCTGCCTTTCTGAGACACCGCTCCCTGAAGATGTCCTGGGTACTTTGTGGGCTAGTGCCCAAGATGGAGCTGACTAGATTTACAACCTTCTGCAGCTTCTTTCGGTCCTGTGCAGTAGCCCCTCCATACCAGACACTGATGCAGCCTGTCAGAATGCTCTCCACGGTACAACTATAGAAGTTTTTGAGTGTATTTGTTGACATGCCAAATCTGTTCAAACTCCTAATGAAGTATAGCCGCTGTCTTGCCTTCTTTATGACCACATCGATATGTTGGGACCAGGTTATCCTCAGAGATCTTGACACCCAGGAACTTTAAGCTGCTCACTCTCTCCATTTCTGATCGCTCTATGAGGATTGGTATGTGTTCCTTCATCTTGCCCTTCCTGAAGTCCACAATCAGCTCTTTCATCTTACTGACGTTGAGTGCCAGGTTGTTGCTGCGGCACCACTCCACTAGTTGGCATATCTCGCTCCTGTATACCACAATCACCCGTGCCATCAGGAAGGTAAAGCGTAAGTATGCACAGAAAATTCACAGACAGCTTTATGACACCAGGGACACATGGTACATGGCTGGGTATACAGACCATAACCTTATTATGAATTCACCCTGCATGTCAACAACAGACACTCCACCCTTCCTGACAGGCTGAATGCCTCCTGTGCCCAGTTTGACAAAATGAACGACGTGCCATGGAGGAACGCCTGCTCGCCTCCTGAGGAGCAGGCCCTCTGTCTGGCCACAGCCCAGGCGAGGAGAATCCCAGCCAAGATAAACCGATGCGAAGCTGCGGGGCCGGACAACGTACCTGATGGGGTGCTGAGGGACTGTGCGGCCCAGTTAACAGAGGCTTTAAGAGGTACCTTTAATACCTCTGTGAACGATCATTGTCCCTGCAGGCTTCAAGGCAGCCACCATCATTTCAGGCCCAAGAGGGCAAAGGTAACTGGCCTAAACAATGACTGTCAACAATCGTGAAGTGATTTCAGCGGCTGGTGATGGATTGGATAAAGTCCTACCCTCCAGCTACATTGGACCTTGTCCAGTCTGCCTACTGCTCAAGGCAGTACACTGATGATGCCATAACCTTAGCGCTCCACTCCAACCCGCTCCACCTAGAAACGATGTCTCATACACCAGGATTTTATTCATCATCTTCGGCTTGGTGCTTAACACTATCATCTCCCAGAGGCCGGTGGATGGACTGACCCTGTTGGAACTCAACACCCCTCTCTGCAGCTGGATCTTGGACCGACTTCTTGACAGAAGGAACTCGGTCAGTTTGAGTTGGCGGCAACAACTCAAGCTCCATCACGCTGAGCACTGGTGACCCCAGGGCTGTGTGCTCAGCCCGCTGCTGACTCACACCTGTACCACCAGATTCATCATATTCGCTAATGACGCTACAGTGCTCGGCCTCTTCGGCAACAGTGATGAGTTGGCGTGCGGAGAAGGTAGAGAGTTTAGTCAAATGGGGCGAGAACAACAACCTGAGTGTCAACGTGAACAAGACAGAAGAGATGATTGTGGACTTCAGGAAGGCACAGGTTGACCTCTCTCCATTGCACATCGATGGCTCTGCCGTGGAGAGAGTGAAGAGTTTCTTGGTATGCGTGTCATGGACAATCTAAACTGGACCCACAATGCCTCCTCATTAGTCAAGAAGACACAGCGGCATCTACACTATATGAGGAGACTGAGGCAGGCAAGGCTCCCTGCCCCCTTTCTAAAACTTTCTACAAGAGCACCAGTGATAATGCCCTGTCTGACTGCATCATTTGCGCCCCCTCCCGTTTATGACATTTACGGCGAGCATTGCAGACTGAGGGCCCAGAGCACATTTGAGGATTCATACCATCCGTCCCACAATCTCTCTGACCCAGTACCGTCAGGAGGGAGGTACAAGAGCATCAGGACTTCCAGACTGGGCAACAGCTTCTTGCCTCAGGCTGGGAGTAATGAGTACCTTGACACCGCCGAGCAGGGTATCTCTACTGAGGTCCCATCACTAGGATAGCGAGTTGTTTACTGTTTACCTCTGCTGAGCACTGCGTGCATTTTGAAATGTATTTATTCTCTTGTGGTCATCTTTGTTCTATGTGCTGTGGGTGCACCATGGTCTGAAGGAACATTGTTTCGTTTAACAATAAACTTGATCCTGATTAAGGCTCCTGCAAGGGCAGGAAGTTTTCTTGAATGAAACTGGCTTTGATGAGCTGCATGGATTGGAAGTTACTGAGCCTTTCTCTACGTGTCCCTTGTCCATTTGTCCCTCCCCATTAATCTCCCTCACGACTCTTATCCCTGCAGGCAGCCCAAGTGTTGCACCTTCCCATTAACCTCCACACTCACCTCCATTCAGGGCCCCAGACAGTCCTTCCAGGTGAGGTGACACTTCACCTGCGAGTCTTTTGGGGTAATCTGGAGTCACATACAAAATCAACTCGAGTGATGCTGGTGACATTCCTTCCGTAAAGGATATCTGTGAACATCAGCTGTTCCTTATGACATAAAAAGCTATTCAGCCCATCGCATCTGTACCAGTTCTCTCATCAATCCCATTTCCTCAATTACTTTTCTCACACTTGCCCATTAACTCCCCTCTATTCTCCTATCACCCGCAAATTCACTCGGGATCCCTTACGCCCGTCAGTTAACCTACCCAATCCACATCTTTAAGATGGAGCACCCTGGATAAATCTACACAGTCACGGAGAATGTGGGAACTCCCAACATACAACATCAGAAGCCAGGCTTGATCCTAGATCATTGCACAATGGTACAAAGGTACTGCTCTCTGGCTAGGTTGTTGTGCCATTGCAATGGGGTTTGTCCAACCCTTGTAGTTTCATGGTCTTCATCAATGACAATGCCCTGGATATATATCATACATAAGTTGTATTAATAAAAAGTTAGGTCATTCAGTGGAAAAAAGAATGCCAATGCCAAACCTTAGTGCAAAAATTAAATAGACTAGCAAAGACAAGTGTATGTCAGTGCACAGAGGCGGTCAATAGTGTTACGTTGCTGGCGTAGAGTTGGGGTTGTGCACGTTGGTTCAAGAATCTGATGGTTGGTGGCGCAAAATGTAAAAATGGAACCGAAACGCCCAGTTAAACGGTCTCTCCAGTTAGAAAAAAGGGCAGTAGAGAAAACACCATGTAAGAAGAAACCCAAGATTTCCAAGGAAATGTTTTCGCCAGTCACTGGAACACAGCGACTTAGTCCTTATACTCCCAAGGATTCTCATTTTAGGACATACTCCGATGCTACAGAGTTGCATACAGAGAAGACAATGGTATCCACAAGAGGGCAGCTGAATTCAGACCAGAAAGAATTAAGTATATTAAGGTCAAAGGTGGAGAAGTCTGTCTTGGTTATCCAGTCAATCAGAGAGAAACTGAGTGCTTTGAAGGCTTTAGAGAACACTAAAGAGTTTGGGTATATCATTGGTGCCTGGAACAAGTCAGGTGACTTAGCCACTGAACTCCGCAGAAACAGGGAACTTATGGCACAAGTTGAAAGAAGCAAAAGAACTGCTAAAGTTCAGGAGAGATGAAAGTGCAAATCTTCAAATTCACGTTTTAATACATTTTTTCACTGTATCATTCAAACCTGCATAGCTGTTCTTTGTGATGTATTAATAATCTTTTTTCTTAAAATTGTAGTTTTTTAAAATGCTTTACAATAAAATGAATTTCATGTGGAAAACAAAAAGGAATCCTGATGGTTGTAGGAAAATAGATGTTCTTGAACGTGATGGTGCGGGATTCAATGCAGAACAAAGCAGGAAGGTTTTCCAGTCCTGTGATATGAAGAGGCTGAGTTTGCTCCTCGGAGTTCCTGCGAGGGGCATTGAACCGTGCACGGACTTTCCCACTTCTCGTAATAAATCCCCTCTTTCAACAGGTGGTACTTCGGCAAGCTCGGCCGCAAAGAAGCCGAGAGGCAACTCCTGTCCATCTGCAACCCGAGAGGGACATTCCTTATCCGTGAAAGTGAAACCACCAAAGGTAAGGTCTTAGTGCCAACCCCTCCCCTCGCCCCTCTTCCACCACTCCCTACACCCTCCTGATCGGTTTACTCCAAGCAAGACTTCCACTTTGGAGTTCAAGACTCAGGCAGCAGGATTGTAGTTCCTGACCAGATTCTTGCTAGTGTGTAGCATTAAGAAATCTCCCGTGTGTAAATGTTGTAAATTAAATGCAATTTATTCTCAGTGAGATGATCCACTCAGGTGTCCTATCAGTACATGGTTCTCTTTACATTGGCCACTTTCCCAGTCACCAGCAGGATAGTCTGGAGCACTGAGTGGGACACCAACCCAGAGTCAGGGGCACAAGTAGCCAATTCAGCCCATTAAGGCCACTCTGCCATTTAACGAGGCCTTGACTGCTTTGAACTCTAATCCCTTTATTTTGATAGGGCAGAGGCTGAGGGACTGTTTCCACAGGCTGGGTGTCGAAAACTAGGGGTATAGTCTCAGGATAAGGTCTTGGTCATCTGGAATAGAAATGAGCATAAACTCAGTCGGGCTGGGGGTCTCTGCATCGGAGGGAACACCCCTCTGCTGGCAAGTACCTTCAGAGCTGGGATTGATTTAGTTGTGGTTAGGTGATCGGGGTTTGTGGGTCAAACAGGAAAGCCGTCAAGGCAGAGTATGGGGTATGGTATTATGTAGGGCATTTGAAGGGCCAAATGCCTGACTCCTCTTCCTATCTCTTAGATTCTTATTTCTTCAAGGTCATGACACCGATATGCTTAATGTAATTTGAAGAGGGTTTTGGCTCTACAGTTATTATTTGGACCTCCAGGAACTTTGATAGGAACAGCAAAATAATTACGTAAAAGTTGGTTATTAATAAACTCTCATTTTATGATTTTTGAAATATTTTGAAATTCTGTGGACATCATTGTTTCCAAATGCCTACAAGCATTAATGAGTAAGTGTCATGTTAGTCATCAACCATCGCAGCGAATTGACAGAGAAATTTCTCACAGTTCATATTCTGATTATGACAGGGGAGGCCATTCAGCCTATTGTGTCCATGCTATCTCCCAGGGGAATCCCAGCATTATTTCCCTGTAACCCATACCCCCTGACATGTCCATCATCTCCACCTTGATTCTTCTGTCACTCGCCTCACTGGAGCAACTTGTGATGGCCAACTAACCCACCAGCACAGCTTTGGGAATGTGCGAGGAAACCCACACAGCAATGGAGACTACAGAAAAACTCCACACAGGCAACACAAGGCCAGGATTGAACCAAGATCTCTGGAGCGGGGAGGCCAAAGCTCTAACCACAGTGCCAGTGGTACCATGTTTTTAGACCTGCCCCCCCCCCCAGGGTCACTCGCCCTCCCCCAGCACCCAGATACTTGTGTTTCAGTTCTGGGCTCATAAATTACTGCACCATCTCTGGTTTTACCTTCAGCTGCTAAGGGCAGAGAGATTAAGGGAATTACTTTCCATAAACCTCTCTGCCCTTTTGAAGTGCTAGAAGAACTCGGCCAGTCAGAAAGCAACTTAGGGAAAAGAAACCAGGCATCTTTCTACACATACTGCTGAGTGGCTGTGTTCTTTTCCAACATTTCTGCTTTGTCTCAGATTCCAACATCTGCAGTGTAATGTGTTCTCTCCACTTCTTATTTTACAAAATTCCATTTTCCCTCTCCAGTCAAGCTCTTGGTCATCTCCATAATATCTCTCTAAGCAAGCTCTTGGTCATCTCCATAATATCTCTCTAAGCAAGCTCTTGGTCATCTCCATTATATCTGTCTAAGCAAGCTCTTGGTCATCTCCATAATATCTCTCTAAGCAAGCTCTTGGTCATCTCCACAATATCTCTCTAAGCAAGCTCTTGGTCATCTCCATAATATCTCTCTGAGCAAGCTCTTGGTCATCTCCATAATATCTCTCCGAACAAGCTCTTGGTCATCTCCATAATATCTCTCTGAGCAAGCTCTTGGCCATCTCCTTGTAAGGCTCAATATCAAACATTTTTGTTTGATAAATCATCTGTAATGCTTCTTTAGACATCATGTCGTGTAAGTGTATAGGAAACATAGCTGCTGTTGTTATCACATTAATCTTATTAACTTTTCTCACATCCAACAGGAGTAAGATTGACCTGAGTTAATACTCTGATTTGATAATTTGCCAGGTTATCTGTGTAGCTTGACTTGATTGCAAAAGCACAAGAATATTTCACTGAACTATGCCTTAACACCACTTTGTTTGATACATGCAGGTGCCTATTCTTTGTCAATACGTGACTGGGATGATACGAAAGGAGACCATGTTAAACACTATAAGATTCGCAAACTGGACAGTGGTGGGTATTATATAACAACCCGGGCGCAGTTTGAAACCCTGCAACAACTGGTTCAACATTATGCCGGTAAGCAGTAATTTTTGGGAGTCATTAACAGTAACAATTAAATATATAACCGAATTTCCTTGTACATTTTTGTGGCTAAAGCTTTAAAAAATGTCTATTGGAAATGTGAAACCTTTCCAAAATGTAAAAGTTGGGCAAGTAGTATCACGAGTGTGTTATTTTAATAAATATTTAAAATACAATGTATTTAATGTTTGTACTGTGGGTTAAGTCGTCAGTGCAGGATGTGAAGTTCACCACTAAGTTCCATAAAACTGTCAAGAAATAAGTAATGGTCTGATTTAATCCAGGTCTGTTTACGTGTGCTGAGTGCTGTTTTTCTGTGTTTTATGCTACTCTGCCACACTGGGGCGGCATGGTAGTGTGTGTAGCACAGTACCAGCGACCCGGCTTCAGTTCCCCCTGTTGTCCTCTAAGGAGTTTGTACGTTCTCCCCGTCACTGCATGGGTCTCCCTCGGGTGCTCCTGTTCCCTCCCACAGTCCAAAGACCGAGGGGGGTGTGGAAAATGATAACAAGCTGGACTTTGGAAAGGATAAATTGGTAACAGATGGTCTGGTGGTGATTTGGCTTAAATTGGGATGATGATGGCAAATTTAAAAGAGCTAATAATGTTGACATCTGCTATTAAAAGGGAGTTTAGAATAGCTGAAAAGAGAAACGTCTGTAATGAGAACTGGCCCAGGGTCAGGAAGAGTGACCATCCTTGAGATTTCACATAAATCAAATAGTTGTCCATTTCTTCCCTCTCCCAGTATTTAGCCATGCAGAGTCTTGAAGTTCAGCATCTATTTTGCAACTGGGGTGGGGGGGGGGTAGAATATTTCTGGCAATCTGGCAAGTCATCCCATGATTCGGGTAAGTCGCCGGGCAGCAGGGCCTGTTCCGCACTGTAAATAATAAATAAATAAACTGGGCGATCTCGGTAATAAATCCAGAAAATGCTGGAAGTACTCAGCAGGTGAGGTGAGAATTGGAGTTAAAGTTTTAGCAAGTAGCCTTCCATTGACCCAAATTTGTCCGTGACCTTCACTTCCCGTTTTCGATTTCAGGTACAAGCGACGGTTTGCTTTCATGTAATTCCTTTTACCGTTGCTGTTGCGGTTGCAAAACCCCTCGAGCAGAAACAGCATCAGATCATCTGATGTTTGAACAGTGACGTGACCTACTGAGGGTGCTGTTCAACCGCCTAGTCTAGGACATTCATGCTGCACCAGTCACCCAGGGCTACAACAGCAGCTCAACTGCTAGCTTCCCAGACTCTCTCTGCCCAAAACCCCAGATGCTGAGCATTACCTTTGAAAAGGGATCGGGTAGGAGCCATAGTCATCTAGCTATATGTCACAGAAATCGGGCCCTTCAGCCCAGTTCCCTAACTGAGGTAGTCCATTTGCCTGCACTTGGTCCATGCCCCTCTAAATGAGGGCTCCCCAACCTGCGGTCCCCATGGGCCACTTGCTTAATGGTATCGGTCCATGGCATAAAAAGGGTTGGGAAGCCCTGCTCTCTAAGCCTTTTGTTCCATATCTATACCAGCCTCTGTATAAAAATGTTGTCTTTTAGGTCCCTTTTAAGTCTTTCCCTCTCATTGTAAACCTATGCCCTTCGGTGTTAGACTCCCCTCGGGAGAAGCGCACGGTTGTACAAACCTCGGCCCCTCACGATTTTATAAACTTGTAAGATCACCTCTCAGTCTCCTAGGCTCCATGGAAATAGCCCAAGCCTGTCCAGCCTCCCCTTAAAATTCAAGCTTCCAGTGTCGGTAACATCCTCGTACATCGTCCATGGACCCTTTCCAGTTTAATGACATTCTTTTAATGACTAGAAGTTATGCAGTGCTCCAAATGTGGCTTTTCCAGTGTCTCGTACGTCTGTAACATGATGTCCCAATTCCTGTACTGAGGTAGTTAGCTCAGCCTCCTTTTTACTGGGAGATGACTTGCTGGACGTTCCCCTCGTAAATTGGTTCTTTGGTTCTTAATCCTCTAGTAAACTGGACTCAAGCTGCAGGAGCTGCCTCTCAGACAGAGCCCTCAAGGACACCCTGCAGTCCGACTCCAGCACCTCCAGGAGAGCAGTTTGATTTTTGTTCCCTTCCGTGCCGGAACTTCTGGCATGCAACGCCCCATTACTGATGGCTAAGGTAGCACTGTGTGATGTTACCAGGCAAGTGACTGATAGGCCCAGAGAGAGGGTTCAAGTCCCACCAAGGGGGAGTTCACAGTGAGTCTGGAATCAGAAGCTGCAGGGTCTCTCATCTGGATCACTCAGGTTCGTCAGACGAGGCTTCCTTGCCCACTTGTGTCCTATCTATATCTCAACACACCAGTGTGGTTGGCTCCTAATTGTCTTCCCAGCAAACCATAATCCCAAGCCTTGCCAATGATGAAGACTCTAAATGAGAAAGAATTAAAATAAAATAAAATAATTCTATTAATTAAATAGTGTTTTTGACTTCCTGCTCAATGAGCTTTTGCCCCTTAGTAAGTGCAGTTCCAATGATTCCAACAGGAAACCTGTAACTGCGGGCAATGGGCTGTTCCCTGGACTGATACAAGCCCCTGTTTGTATCTTGGCCATGGACTGAACTGTCCTTCGTTCTTCCCTGCTCCATGGGCAGGGTGGATGGGTTGAATAAATAACTCATTGGAATCCAAGCCACAACCTTCAGGACCGTGAATCCAGTCACGGTCCAGAGAAATGAAAACCATTTTGTTTTTATTGAGCTACAGCGTGGAATAGACCCTTCCAGCCCCAGCGAGCCCCCCGATTTAATCCTAGCCTAGTCACTGGACAATTCACAGTGACCTATTTACCTACCAACCAGTATGTATTTGGACTGCGGGAGGAAACTGGAGCGCTCGGAGGAAACCCACGCGGTCACGGGGAGATCGTACAAACTCCTTCCGTTTGTAGCAAGAACTGAACGTGGGTCACCCATACCGTAAAGCATAGCGCTAACCACCAGGCCAGCGTGCCACCGGAAAACGATGTTACGTACCGTCGCTGTTTTGATCTGAAGTCACGGGTAATTAAACTGTGCTGCATATCAATATTACTGTAAAGGGCTTTCCAAACATGATGCTGCTAACTCTCAGTTTAATGTGTATTGATCTGTTTACACCTGCTGTGCTTCTGCTTGTTTTGATTCTGTTGCAGTAAGTGTCTTCCTTTTGGCAAAGGAATACATAGAATTGACGTGTGGTGGTGGGATAAGGATGGTGTTGTGATAAATCACACAAAATTACCATTTTTTCCCTTGATTTCCATGAAAAGAAGTTGCACATCTAGCTGCAGGAGAAAAACCAGAGCCTTTGGGCCAGTGCAGTGTAGGAACAGAGTACGTTTGCTCCTTAAACTGCTTCAGTGTCACTAGATTTTGGACAATGTTACGTTGTACCTTTCCGTGACAGTTTTTTCTTACCAATGCTGCTATGGGGGGGGCATGGCAGAGTGCACAGCAAGATCCCACAACAGGCAACGTGCTAGAATGGCGGTGTAAAGGCCGCCTGCGGCAGGGGTTCCTAACCTTTCTTATGCCGTGAGGCCTTGCCGTTCACTCGGGGGTTCATGGACCCCAGGTCTGGGAACCCCTGCCCTGTTCTCTCTGAAGAGGTGCTGTGAAAATGTGGAAACACTCAGCAAGTCGGGCAGCATCTGTGAACGAGAAGCAGAGGCCTGAAGCATTAATTGTAGCTGCTGCTGGAGCTGAGCGATACCAGCGTTGTCTGCTGGTGTTTTCGACTTCCAGTCTCCGCTCGTTCTTCGTATAGCCGCATATGATCTGTTGGAAACAAAAGACCAGGCCCGGGGAACATGACCAAGAACGTAGAGAGTACAGCCAAGGAGCCAGCCCTTCGGCCCGCAGTGTTGAGCCAGACTAACATCACCTAATCTCTTCTGTTTGCACGTGGCCCATGTCCCTCCATTCTCTGCAGATCATCTAAGAGCCCTTCAATGCCTCTGCAATATCTGCCTCCAGGATCACCCGTGGCAGGGCATTCCAGGCCCCCAGCACTCTCTGTGTGTATTAACTAAAGGTGTACCCTGCCCATCTCCTTTGAGCTTATGCTCTCTCACCTTTGCGATGAGAGATTAAGACCACGGGGGAAAGAAACCAGTGGTCTGTTCCTGCCCCTCCAGAGAAAACAATCTAAGTTTGTCCAACCTCTCCTTATAACACATTCCCCCTAATCCAGCCAACATCCTGTTTAGCTTCATCTGTACCCTCTCCACGGTCTCCACATCCTTCTTATAATAGGGTGGCCAGTACTGTATGCAATCGTCCAGATGCAACCTAACTAGAGTTTTATAAAGTTGCAACAAAACCTCCCAACTCTTGAACTCAATGCCTGCACTAATAAAGGCAGGCATGCCAGACAGCTTCCTAGCCATGCTCGTGTGGCCACTTCCAGGAAGCTATGGACTTGGATCCCAAGATCCTTCTGGACATTTAAGAACCACGCTGGAGTTTCAGCCTGGTGCTCTGTGCCCTGGTTTCTGAAGAGGGATATATAACCACATCTGCTGCCTTAGAAATATGTGACGTGCCTTTCCCCTTTTTCTATAGCCCAGTCTATTGTCATCTGCAGATCTACTCCGTGGCCCAATGGGAAGATGCATTTAAACTCCTAATTAGTTGCCAAATAGCCCACATAGTTTCTGGAAGGTCTTTGGTACCTCTGGTCTGATGCAGACTCCCAGAGAGCTTTCAGGACTAGTTAAATCTCTTCAGGACAAATCAGGTTTATTTTATTTTGCTGGTTCAGAATCAGCTTTAGTTTCATTGAGTTCCATCATGACATTTGTCATTTCCATAAAAATTACAATAGATTGCAAGAAATGCGTGAAAATAGTGCAAAGCGAGAGCAAAATAGTGACGTGGTGTCCATGGACCTTTCTGAAATCTGAAGGCGGGGGAGAAGAAGCTGTTCCTGAACGTGCATTCTCAGGCTTTTGTAGCTGTCCCTGAGGGTAGTGAGGGTCCTTATAGCAGCAGCTTTTGAGGATGTCCGGAGGCTGACGCCCGTGATGGAGCTGGCTGAGTCTGCAAGCCTCTGAACCGTTTTCAATCCCGTGCGTTGGAGCCTCCATACCAGGCAGGGATGCAACCAGTCAAAGTGTTCTCCGTGGTAATTCTGTAGAAATCTGTTAATGAACCATGGTATAATTTCTGCCCATTAAGCAGCTCATTAGCCTTCATGAATGAAACCCCACTGACCGAAAAATTAACGATGTAAACAATGTGACAGGTGATCTATCTCGTTGCATATTGATCTCGTTGATGTCGCAGAGCCTGGACAATTTACTTGCTTCTCTGTCTCTCATGTGGTGTGTGTCTTTCTCTCTCTTTCTCTCTCTCCCCTGTGGCTACCTGCATTTTTGTTTTGTTACGCCGGTGACCCCATGCCGGTCCTTCCCAACCCTCCCACACCCTGTGCTCCACCCCTGCAGAGCGCGCTGCCGGTCTCTGTTGTCGCTTGGTCGTCCCCTGCCACAAGGGCATGCCCAGGCTTGCTGACCTATCTGTGAAAACCAAAGACGTGTGGGAAATCTCCCGGGAATCTCTGCAGCTCATCAAGAGGCTTGGAAATGGGCAGTTTGGGGAAGTCTGGATGGGTATGAAACCGGAATGTCTCCGTGCCTGGCCCCGGACACCCGGGGACAGGAGCAACACTGAACGCGGGGAGCGATGGAAGGCGGAAGGGGTTCAGTGAAGTCGATCCAAGTGCACAACACAGTCTGACGTCCGGGTAATAAATTTAACCGGAAGACGTGATGGCCCCAATTAAAAATATCTAGCTACCGATTCTGTCATTTCCAAGAGAAATATTCCCAGTGAAGAGGTTAGGTTGGTCACTTTCCAAAAAGTAAGACAGCAAGACTGTGCCTTGGGAAATGCTGCAGTTCTTAAGTTTCATTGAGCTTCACTTGACCACTTCAGTTTCCATCCTCCGGCGTGCATGAGCTTCACTGGATTTTAAGACCTCTTCCCTTGCATCTGTTCTCCTCAGAGTCAGCTGACGGCCTCTGCTTTAACTTAACAACAGTTTGCACTAACTCAACTCCGCAAACTGTTGGATTAGCCAAAGACTCTTGGGAAATTTTACGCGAGTCCCTAAGCTTGGAGAAAAAGCTTGGTCAGGGATGTTTCGCCGACGTGTGGTATGGTAAGGTGGACAAGAAGCTTTCTCCTGTCATTTTCAGATCTTTGTAGAGGTTCACTCAAAGCTCAGAGCAGTCCTTTACGCCAGAGATGCCCCCCCCCCCCCCCCGCGTGCTGGGTTAGCAACTCACCTGCAGTTACCTATCTCTGAATTGGTACTTAATGCAGACCATTACATGGCAGAGAACAGTGGTTATCGGAAACATTCTATTTCAACCGAACCAGCTAGCTACCATTTAGTGAGTCTGGGGCGAGGAAACGTGACAGAGATGGGCTATTTCAGGTGATATCAGGAACTGACTCCCTCAAAAAGTTGTAGAGATTCAGGGTGAATGAAAAATTCATGACTGGGATTAAAGAATGTTTGCTAGATATGACAGAAATATCAAGGGAGTTGGGGTGCAGACTGGCTTGTGTGAAAAGGCAGGTTAGATCAGAGGGGCTGAACGGCCTTCTCCTGCTCCTTTGTCCTAATAATGGTGAATGCAAGAGATCAGGTTCCCTTTTAAAAAAAAAAATCACCAGACCACCAAACTGGTGATGGTATTTGCAGTCTGCGCTCGTTGCTAGTTCTGCCCGCCCCAGCCTGTCCTCCAACACTGGTGCGTACCCACCTTAGTTTGGCAAACCATACACAACATCCCTGACCATCAGCAGTTTACGGAACCCAGCTCGATCATTTCAAACCTCAGCAGTTTGGCTTCTGTAAAGTGGTGGGTTAACACTTCACTCTCCCACTTGCTTGATGTAAAACAGATTCATAAACTCTGCGCGCCCCACTGGAGTGCGTAGAAGCCCAGTTGAAGCCAACATTTTCGGAGAGGTTCACCAATGGATTGGCACCGCTAAGGTTGTTTCCTGCGATCAGTTCCACGCACGATGTTTTAATAGCATGTAATATTGGCTTAACAAAAAAAAAAACCACTCTTAGCTTCATCCCGATAACGAAAATGGTTGATTAACCCAAGTGGCTGTACACCTGACTCGGATGATGCATGCACATTGCTATTAGTTAGTATGTGTAAAGTATGGCTGAAAAACTCTTTTAAAAACCCCATGTGCATGCAGAATAAATGGTTGTGCCTCACCCATCCTGATATTAAAACTAACCATTTTTAAAAAAGGCCATTGCAAATTCATCAGTTCCATTCTTTATTTTGAATCGTTTTGACGTTCTGTAAGTGAGTGCTCTTTTTGTGTGTGTGTGGAAAAGGCACGTGGAATGGGACCACAAAAGTTGCAGTGAAGACACTGAAGCCGGGCACGATGTCTCCTGAGTCGTTCCTCGAGGAAGCTCAGATCATGAAGAAACTGCGGCATGATAAGTTAGTTCAGCTTTATGCTGTTGTCTCGGAGGAACCCATCTACATCGTCACTGAATACATGAGCAAAGGTAACGTTGCCGTAGTGCGTTTAAACGCTCCTTTTATTTGTGAATCATCTTGTTTTCTGTATGGTTCCGGGATAGTTATCCCATTGAATTTATACACTTTCACACCCCGGATAGATATATTTAGTTGTAGACGATGGTTGAGTATGAAGACTTTGAGGCTTGAAGTTTCCTTTTTTGTATAATTACATCTTAAGCTTAAAATAAAGATATAACCAAAGAAATAATGCAGGAGTTCCCAACCTGGGGGTCCACGGACCCCTCACTTAATGGTTGGGGTTCATGGCATAAAAAAAAAGGTTGGGAACCCCTGAAATATTGTGTTAAATTCACTGCTTGCATTTTGGAATGGCTGATATGATGAAGGAGGGGAGCAGTCTCGCTCTAACCTGTCACAGATTTCTGAAGAGGAGAGGAGACTTTGACTGGTGCAAAGTCCAATCATTCTGGGTGGTATCCCACACCTGTCCCCACTATCTCTCCACGTCAATGATTTTTAGGATCTAGAATTCCTTCCAAGCTTCCGGCAACATTACCATGTAACAAATTACTGCCATTCTTTCATTTAGGAAAAAATGCCTCAAGTGAAATTCTGTAAGTCAAAAGGGTTGGGTGAAATGCATTTTGGTCACAGTATTTTCCACAGGTGAAGAGTGGATACCTACTCATTGTAATGTAGAACAGCCTTGTAAGTTGCAAATTCCTGCTCAGAGTAAATCGTATTATAAAGAATTATATAAATCAAGAAATAGCTGTATTAAATGGGCATCATATCTGACATAGACAAAAGGTGCAGGAGTAGGCCATTCGGCCCTTCGAGCCAGCACCACCATCACTGTGATCATGGCTGATCATCCACAATCAGTATTCCGTTCCTACCCTCTCCCCATGTCCCTTGACCCGCTATCTTTAAGAGCTCTATCTAATTCTTTCTTGAAAGCATCCAGAGAATTGGCCTCCACTGCCTTCTGAGGCAGAGCATTCCACAGATCCACAACTCTCTGGGTGAAAAAGTTTTTCCTCAACTCCGTTCTAAATGGCCTACCCCTTATTCTTAAACTGTGGCCTCTGGTTCTGGACTCCCCCAACATCAGGAACATGTTTCTTGCCTCCAGCGTGTCCAATCCCTTAATAATCTTACATGTTTCAATCAGATCCCCTCTCATCCTTCTAAATTCCAGTGTATACAAGCTCAGTCGCTCCAACCTTTCAACATATGACAGTCCCGCCATCCCAGGAATTAACCTTGTGAACCTATGCTGCACTCCCTCAATAGCAAGAATGTCCTTCCTCAAATTTGGAGACCAAAAATGAACAATACTCCAGGTGTGGCCTCACCAGGGCCCTGTACAACTGCAGAAGGACCTCTTTGTTCCTATACTCAATTCCCCTTGTTGTGAAGGCCAACATGCCATTAGGTTTCTTCACTGCCTGCTGTACCTGCATGCTTACTTTCAGTGACTGATGAACAAGGACACCTAGATCTCGTTGTACTTCCCCTTTTCCTAACTTGACACCATTCAGATAGTAATCTGCCTTCCTGTTCCTGCCACCAAAGTGGATAACCTCACACACACACCCCCTTTGTGCTGTCTCAGCTTACTCGGTCAAACACAGAGCTCTAGCTCAATTTGCTGAACTCTTGGGATTGAACCTAGATCGCAGATGTAACATCTCCACCTGGTCAACTTGGAGTTTGGCTTGGTGCCCTTAGATTCAATTTGCAAAGCCCACTCTCCAATGTTATTCCTTATGAGAAAAGCAACAAATTATTTCATAATTTCTTACAGTATAGGAGTAGGTCATTCTGCAGACTGAGTCTCGGCTGGCCCTTGGAACAATCCCATAAATCCCATTATCTCACTTATTTCCCTGTAATCTACTCTCATGTGACCTTCAAGTTCAAATTTAATTATTACTCAGCCATTTACGAATACCCATGAGTATAGCCAAATGAAACAGAGTCACTCTGGGGCCAAGATGCAAAATACAGTACCAACAGTCAGCGCAGCCCAGGGTATATATAAGATGGCAAGCACGTATAAGAGAGCAGTAAAGTACAGTCACACAAAAAAATATATTGCCCAAGTCCCTTCATCCATGAATGTTGCAGTGGTCTGCAGTGAACACAATACAGCTTGTTTTCTGCAGAGCGAACACAAGGGGGCAGCACCAGCTCCAGCACGGGTGCTGCATCACGTCACCTCTGGCACTCCAGTGGCATGTCCGACTCCAACGCCTCCCCCTGGGCAGCTGCAGACAGCTGACGTCGCAGCATGAGGACTAGTCCTTGCTACAGCCGAGTACACACAGCTCCCCACCCTGCCGATAAACCAATGAATTAAACTTGCAGCATTCCACACCACTGAAGTCCAACAGGGTCTTGTGATTCATAAGAAAAGCAACTAAGACTAATCTTTCGCTTTTAGACTGCGCACCGCCTTCACGCATTGACTCCTCCGACGCAGGCAGCAGCACGGTCTGCACCAAGGCCACCTCCTTCGGTTTCTCCGCCAAATAGCAACTCACTGATGGGATAGACCTGCAGTATTTTAAGTTCTAAGTGTCCAGCATGATCTTGCTATCATAAAAACTGCACATAAAAAAGACAATAGCTGGTTTGGTCGTCCCTATAGAAACTATTGCGCCTAAGCGCGCCGCCATCTTGCTGGAGCTCATCCGGTTCAGCTCTTCCTGTTTCTCCTGAAACTTGCCTGCATAAGGGGCAATTTTAAGTGGTCAATTGACCTAGCAACCCACAAATCTTTGGGATGTGGGTGGAAGCCAGAGCATGGTGGGGGAGGAGGGGGTCCCATGTGGTCACGGGTAGGACCTGCAAAAACCCCAGGCCGACGGCATGCAGAGGTCAAGTTCAAACCTGCGTCACTGAAACAGCTCCGCACAGCCACGCTGTTGAACAGGACCGATTGCTGGGCATATGCCCATGGAAGTAAGCTATCCCTTTCCAGTGAAGGAAGGTGGAGAAGCCAGTTGTATGAGAGAATGGACAAATATTTTCTGCACCCTCCTGACAAAGGAAATGGCAAGTACAGTATGGTCAAGTCAGCAGATTGTAAAGACCACGACAGAAAGATGAAGTCATTAAATCTGCAGCAGATAGAAGGGTTTTTGAGAGCTGCCTTGTCTGTTGCTGTTTACTTAACGTACAAAACAGAGAGAAAGCAACTGACCTTGTGCACAATGTGCATGAGTAATACTTTATATAGCCCCATCACAGTGATGTAAGGAGTAATTGCGGTTGTTCAGTTCAATAAAGAAGGAGCAAAACATCCTCCTATCCAACATGAGCAAATAAAAGCACTGTCAGTTTGCTAAATTACCAGCATTCAATCGATTTTTTTTTCCCATTTGTCTGCCATCCAGAGTGTGTTCAACCTGCCTTTGCTTTATAACTCTGCCAGTGATTTCCTCGCTGCTCCTCTTTCTGCGAAGATTAGCTGCGAGTGAATCTGGGCAGTGCTGGTACCACCCTCATATGGAACTAACTGCGCAGGGGAGAGGGGCTTTCTGCTGCTGAGCCCCGACGTGTTGAGCGACTAACCTACTGGATGAGCCCAGCGGGGCGGGCAGTACCCGTGAAAGGAAAGGGATTGTCCACGTTTCTTTCGAACCCTACGGGTGCTGGGCTCCTCCAGCCTGTTGTCTGTCGCTCCGGATTCCAGTGTTGCAGTCTCGTGGGCCTCTCTGAAATTTCGCCAAGACTCTCAAAGCGCTGGAGGAACTCAGCAGGCCAGGCAGCATCGAGTACAGTCGACGTTTCGGGCCGAAACCCTTCCAACAGGACTGGGGAAAAGTAGCTGGGGAGTAGATTTAAGAGGTGGGGGGGGTGGAGGAGGAGAGAGAGAATCACCAGGTGATAGGTGAAACCTGCAGGGGGAGGGATCAAGTAAAGAGCTGGGAAGTTGATTGGTGAGATGAGGTGAGACAGGGAAAAGGGGATGGGAGCTTCCCGCCACCCTACCAGGGATATAGGGTTCCTCTTGTCCTCACCTACCACCCCACCAGCCTCTGCATCCAGCACATAATTCCCCGAAACGTCCGCCACCTCCAACGGGATCCCACCACCAAACACATCTTTCCCTGCCCCCCACTTTCTGCTTTCTGCAGGGATCGCTCCCTACACGACTCCCTTGTATGTTCATCCCTCTGGCACTTACCCTTGCAAGCGGAACAAGTGCCACACCAACCCCTACTCCTCCTGCCTCACTACCATCCAGGGCCCTAAACAGTCCGTCCAGGTGAGGCGACACTACACCTGTGGGTCTGTTGGGGATCATATACTGTGTTCGGTGCTCCCAGTGTGACCTCTTGTATATCAGTGAGACCTAACGTAGATTGGGAGACCGCTTCACCAAGTCTCCCAGTGGCCGCCCATTTTAATTCCACTTCCCATTCCCATTCCGATATGTCAATCCATGGCCTCCTCCACTGTCGTGATGACTCCACACTCAGGTTGGAGGAACAACACCTTATATTCCGTCCGGGTAGCCTCCAACCTGATGGCATGAACTTTGATTCCTCAAACTTCCAGTAGTTCTACCCCACCCCCACCCTTCACCATTTCCCATCTCCTTTTCCCTCTCTCACCTCATTTCACCAATCAACTTCCCATCTCTTTACTTCATCCCTCCCCCTCCAGATTTCACCTATCACCTGATGGTTCTCTCTCCCCTCACCCTCCCCCACCTTTTAAATCTACTCCTCAGCTTTTTTCCTCCAGTCCTGCCGAAGGGTCTCGGCCCGAAATGTCGACTGCGCTTTTTTCCACAGATGCTGCCTAGCCTGCTGAGTTCCTCCGGCATCTTGCGTGTGTTGCTCGGATTTCCAGCATCTGCGGATTTTCCCTTGTTTATAGCCAAGACCGCCCAGACACTGGCACCGACCACAAACACACAAATCTGTACCTTTTGCCAAAACATTTTGCTTAACCTACTTAGACCCACATAATTTACTCCCAATTTGTAAAACAATCATTTGATAGTCAGCAATTATTTTATACAGTTTGGGATCAATCACATAATTTCATTCCTTGAGGTCGGGGGTCGTCCATCCCAGTTGATTACTCGAGATACTTATTTATTTATATATTGACATACAGCATGGGTAGGCCCCTCTGGCCCTTCGAGCTGCGCTGCCTAGCAACCCCCAGTTTAACCCTAGCCTTATCACAGGACAATTTACAATGACCAGTTGAACTACGAACCGGTATGTCTTTGGTCAGTGGGAGGAGACCCATGTGGTTATGGGGATAAAGTACAAACTCTGTACAGACAGCGGCGGGAATTGAACCCGGGTTGCTGGCACTGTAAAGCGTTGTGCTAAGCACTCTGCTGCCATGCCAACATAGAGATGGGTGATACTTCCCAGGTTGCCATTGATTGTCCGTCCCTAGCTGGCTCATTGACATCATCTTGACTTGCCTTGAATTGCTACGTAGCCCACTATTCAAGGTGCGCCTGAGCTCTTAACGCACTTGCAACTGTACACTAATCAAAAAAATCATACAATTCAAGGCAATAATAATCCCACAGTGAGAAAAACATGCTTTCTATTGGAAATGTTTTCATGAACCAAGGCATGCTGGAAACGACAGCAACAGCCCTTCATTATTAATGGTGCAGTGATGTAGACAATCAGAACCCATCAAAGCCACATTGGCTCGTTAAAAAATAAAATTATGTTTTCTTTAAAATACCAGAACACGAATTTGCCGACTGGATCTTAGTCCATTATTTGGTGTCTGTATGAACTCCGTGATTCTAACCTCAGTGTTAGTTTCACAGGGAGCTGATGTTTCAGATGCGTTAAAGACCGTTAATGTTGTTCATACTGCGCAGGCGCTGACTCAGGGCCTCAGTATGGAAGCTACCGTTTGCTTGTGACATGACTGATTTACTGTTCCTGGTCACTCCTGAATAGTGGACAGCTCGGGAGCCTCCACGTGTTCCCTGCAGTCTTGCCGTGATGAGTATCATCTGCTCCACAATGCCTTCAATTGGGTGAACAGGACCTGTGACCTCGCAGGGGTTCCCAACCGTTTTTATGCCATGGACCAATACCATTAACAAAGGGGTCCATGGAGCCCAGGTTGGGAACCCCTGTATCTGAGGGTAGCCTGTGTAATGTATCTTGTCTTTACTTTAAATAGTATCACTAGGAGTGTGTTGATTTAAAAATATAAAACTGTACTTGTTTCACGAGTTGTATTTTAAAAATATCTGTGAAATAATGTAATTAATTTGCAATTTCAGGAAGCCTGTTAGATTTCCTAAAAGATGGGGAAGGAAGAGCTTTAAAGTTGCCCAACCTTGTAGACATGGCAGCACAGGTGAGAAGCAAACAGGCTCCAGAGCAGATTTATTTTAAAATTTGGCTCCTCTTTCCACAATGTAATTAAATTAACATTTTGTATTTCTTTTCTGTGGAACAGGTTGCCGCTGGGATGGCCTACATTGAGAGAATGAACTACATCCACAGGGACCTGCGGTCAGCCAACATTCTGGTCGGAGACAATCTAGTGTGCAAGATTGCTGATTTTGGATTAGCGAGGTTGATTGAAGACAATGAGTACACAGCTCGTCAAGGTGGGATGTTTATGCATAAGGTTTCTTTATCGTTAAGGAAGAATTCGTGCCCCGTCACACTCGTGACTGCAGATCTAACGCAGTGACGTTGTTCCGAGGGACTGACATGATGGTTCAGCACTTAGTGCCTCTCCCTCTCAGCTCCAAGGACCCTGATTCAACCTGGACCTCAATGCAGTGTTGTCCCTGTGACCATGGTCGAGAATTCCACCATCCCCCTCCCTGTATTCCCTAACTACATTGTCCTTCTCCACAATGAATGCAGATGAGCAGATTTTATTTAAGACCTCGGTTATGTCTTCTGCCTCCACACCCAAATTCTCTTTGCTGACTGTACTTCCCCGATTCCCGTCTTGCTTGTGAAGTTCTTTGTAACGTTACATTTTATCTTGCCTGTCAGTGCTCATTTTACAACCTCTGTACCCTCCTAGCAACCATTTTTATGTACATCCCATTCCCCCCCCCCACTCCCGGTATTTTCTCTACACTTTTAGGGTCTTTGCCATTTTCATTTCTCTGTAGTTGTCACAACTTTTGCCTTTATCAATGTCCCTTGACATCCAGGGTTCCTTGGACTTGTTGGCCTCTTGACCCTGTAGGAACATATCAGTCCTCAACTCATGGTGTCGTGTCTGTTTTGAAATACCATGACTACTCAGCTGTAGACTAAGCTGCAAGTAGCTGCTCCCAACCAATCCTTGCCAGGTCCTATCTTACATTAAAATTAGCCTTCTCTCAAGACAGGACCTTAAATTTATTGGTCTTCTTCATAACTGTCATTAAACTTATGAACGTTATCTTCCTGCTGACTTGCTCAGCTACATTCCCAAAGGAGGTTCATACTGCTCCTTCTCTGGTAGGACTATCTACATTCTGGGTTAGCTCCACACCCATCTGTGCCTTTCAGTCTCAATTAATATTACTTACCAACCACACCTCCTACATTTACATGGAGATGCTGATATGTACAACAATGAGAATCCCAGCGCCAGTAATCATTGTGGTCTGCTGCTGATCTTCTAACCAGTCCCCCACCATCACTCCCTGTCTCCTATTACATGGCCAACTTTGGATCCAGTTTGCCAGCTGGTTAGCGGGTTCTAACCTTTTGGTTAGATTCCCATATGGGGCCTTGTCAGATATGTTACCGAAGTACATATGGACAACATCAACTGCACTGCCCTCATCTAGTTCTGTTACACCTCTTTTTAAAAACTCATTCAGACTTTTCTCCCAACAAAAAAAAAAGCATTTTAAAATGAGCGTAGCCCCATCTGCTGTTGGAGCTTAATGAATCTACTCAGTTCCTTAAAACAGAAGGGGGACATAACTCTCTCTGGTGAGTGAAACAGACCCCTGGTATATAATATTTTCTTCAGGGTTCAGAACGATCCAGGACAGAATCAGAACCCTTGGCTCACCAAGTCCATACTGATCACATTTGTACTACTTTTTCCCACGTTCCCATCAACCAAAGTCCAGAGTAAATTTATTATCAAAGTACATATATGTTGCTATATACTATGCTGAGATTCATTTTCATGCCTGCATTCACAGTCATTATCATTATTATCTGTCATGTTGTATGACGTGGGCAGTCATGAGTTTTCTCATGGCCAAGATTGTTCTTGGCAAATTTTTCTACAGTTCAACCCAGATAAGTGTGAGGTGGTTCAGTTTGGAAAGTCAAATATGATGGCAGAATATAGTATTAATGGTAAGACTCTTTGCAGTGTGGAGGATCAGAGGGATCTTGGGGTCCGAGTCCGTAGGACACTTGAAGGCTGCTGCGCAGGGATTGGCCTTCATCAATCGTGAGATTGAGTTTAGGAGCCGAGAGGTAATGTTGCTGTTATATAAGACCCTGGTCAGACCCCACTTGGAGTACGGTGCTCAATTCCGGTCACCTCACTACAGGAAGGATGTGGAAACCATAGAAAGGGTGCAGAGGAGATTTACAAGGATGTTGCCTGGATTGGGGAGCATGCCTTATGAGAATAGGTTAAGTGAACTCAGCCTTTTCTCCTTGGAGCGACAGAGGATGAGAGGCAACATGATAGGGGTGTATAAGATAATGAGAGGCATTGATCATATGGATAGTCAGAGGCTTTTCCCCAGGGCTGAATTGGCTAGACCAAGAGGGCATAGTTTTAAGGTGCTTGGAAGTAGGTACAGAGGAGATGTTTTTTTTACACAGAGAGTGGTGAGTGTGTGGAATGGGCAGCTGGTGGTGGAGGCGGGAACGCTAGGGTCTTTTAAAAGACTCCTGGATGGCTACATGGAGCTTAGAAAAATAGAGGACTATGGGTAAAGCCTAGGTAGTTCTAAGGTAAGGACATGTTCGGCACAGCTTTGTGGGCCGAAGGGCCTGTATTGTGTTGTAGGTTTTCTATGTTTCTGTGTTTGCCGTTGTCTTCTTCTGGGCAGTGTCTTTCCAAAGTGGGTGACCCCAGCCATTATCAATACTCTTCAGAGATTGTCAGAGGTCGCATAACCAGGACTTCTGTTTGCACCAGCTGCTCATCCGACCATCCACCACCTGTTCCCATTGTTTCACATGACCCTGAGCGGGTGGGCTACACCTTGCCCAAGGGTGACCTAAGGCTAACAGAGGGAAAGAGCACCTTACACCTCCTTTGGTAGAGACGTATCTCCACCCCCACCACCCACACTCACAGTGGTACAGGGAAACACAGTAGATCTGTGAGAAACAACGCACAAAGTCTGACAAACGGCCGATGTAGAAAAGAAGGCAAACCGTGCAAATAAATAAATAAATAAATAAATAAATAAATAGGCAGACAAGCAGATCTGAGGAATCCTTGACAGTGGGCCCACAGGTTGTGGAATCATTTTGGTGTTGAAGTGAGAGAAGTTATCCAGGCTGGTTCAGGAGCCGTATGGGTGAAGGGTAATAACTGTTTCTGAACCTGGCGGTAAAGGAGCTAAAGCTCCTGTACCTCCACTCTGATGGCAGAAGCAAGAAGAGAAGATGACCTGGATGGTAGGGCTCCTTGACGGTCGATGCTGCTTTTCCTAACCCCACCCCCACACCAAACCTTCTACTCACCTAAAAGTTACCTCCAGGATTAAATTCATGACACCAAAATGCCTGAGGCTCTGAAGCCAGTGGAATGAGTTTTGGAGTGTATTGAAGATATTTAGTTTTTTTTTTATTCAGAATTCAGTGTGAAACAGACCCTTCCAGCCCTTCAACCAACACCGCCCACCAATCCCCCAATGAAACCCTGACCGAATCAGGGGACAGTTTATGATGGGCAATTAACCAACCAACTGGCACATCTTTGGACTGTGGGAGGAAACCCACAGGGTCACGGGGAGAAGGTACAAACTCCTTACAGGCAGCAGTGGGATTTGAACCCGTGTCACCGGCACGGTAAAGCATTGTACGTACTAAGCGAGGATCACTTCACCAATGTCTTGTATAAAATGAAACTGCTCAGGCGCCTGGAATTTTCAGTGTAGTATTAAATCAGTGAAAAGAAACCAGAGACAAGTATAAAGCTCAAATAACAAGATTACTTGGGTGATCAAATGTAATTTAATATTGCTTTTGCAGTTTGGGTGAGTTGATATTTGATTAATATCAGTGAAGGAAACATTGATTTGTTAAACCTTGGATATAACATTGAATTAAGTCCTTGAATTATTGGTGAATTAAACACTTGCTGCATTAAAGTGTGAGTGCTTTACCAGGTATTTTATTACTTGTGCGGCATTTAGTTCCCCAGCTCTGTGAGGCATTTTCATTTAATCATGACTTTGGCCAACATAATAGGAAAAGGCAAAATAAATTATCATTGGCTGAACACGGGAAAGTGCTGAGCCAGGCCAAATGAGCAAAGCCCCTCTTCTGCGCTGGAGATTCGGCTCAGGTAACGGTGGGGCCCGCTGCTCTCGTTGCAAATGAAGGTGAACGCGCTGCTGCCTTGGCCCACCGCGGCCCTCCTGCTGAAGCTGCTCTCTCAGTGTAAACGGACGGGAGCTTTCTGAGTGAGCTCTAGCTTCCGTAGGAGAGATGAAGGCGTGCTGCACTTTCAGATGAGACTTTGAACAAGAGGTCCAGACGATACTCTCAGTTACATTTGAGTGGTTCAGAGTGGAACAGCAGAGCGAGGGAGCTCTCCCTGGTGTCCTGGGGAAAGGTCTTTTCACTAAAGCAGATTGATTGCTATCGCATGACTGTAGCTGTTTCTGTGAGAGAATTGACGGCCTGATTTCCTATAATGACTCTATTTCAGAAATACTCCATTGGCTGTAAAGCACTCTGAAACTTGCTGAATGAGACGTGCAAATTATTATATAAGTGCGTTTTTTTTTTTCTTTATCAACATTTTTACAAAGCTTTCTTCCCCTTTTTAATATTTAGTCATTTTGGTTCCTAGTTGCAAGGACAAGATATATGCAGTATTTTATGTGCGAGTGGCTGTGGGCTGCCTTGGTGAGGATGTTCAATACACCTAGATGAATCCTCAACCTTAATCAAGCCTCAATTCTGATCGACACGCCATCTGAGATTTGTCATACTTCAAAGCTGAGCTGTTACTTTTGCCTAAATTTCAGCGACCAGACTATTTCTGTACAGAATAGAATTTGCCTTCCTAAATTCTTCGAATGAACAGCCTTTTCATGCCATTATCAGGCACCGAAACTGCAAACTAACTACTTTCTATTAATACTGATATCGCAGCTAATTGTTGATGTTGAAAATTAGTAGGTACATCAGTCAACAAGTATACAACAGCATATAACAAGTCAGTTATCTCACAGTTTGTCAGCAATAATCACTGCTGGTTGTAAATTTACTGGATCTGTCAGGGTACGGCGTCTAAATTAATGTGATTAGATGTCAGCATAGGCTTGGATGAAAAGTTAACTGCATTTGATTGTCAAAGCACCAGGGATGGGGAAGCTGAAGGACAGTAACTGCTGGAAATACACAGGATTTCAGCAGGATATAGAGAAGGATCCACGGACCTCTTGGTTAATATACTGGGGTCCATGGCTGAAAACGGATCGACAACCCCTGATCCAGAGAGAGAAGGGAAGAGCACAACAAGCAATGTGTCAGCAGATCGAGCAGCATCTGTAGAGGGAAAGGAACTGTTGGTGTTTCAGATCAAAACCCTGGATCAGTAACTGCTTTAGATGGATGGACTTTAGTCAGTTTGTTCACCTGAAATGTGAGTATCAGCTCCCATAGATTCACCTTGCATCCATCCTGGTCTTCAACATCTACTCAACTTCTAATAGACCATTTCCCTTCACCTGTTGACAGCCAGGATGAGTTTTTGGAAGCCTGGATGCAATTGACAGGGCCAGAATTTATTGTCCTCCTCCCAAAAGACCACAACCTTGTGGTAGGGTTTGGAGGCTTGTGTGCCTCAATGTCCTAGAGGGCTACGTTGGCTACTCTTGGTAGGGTCACCCATGCCAAACAGGTCAAAGGGTAGAGACCAGATGTAAGAGTGGTCCACAGGTGTCCAGGTTCAGGGTTCAGCTGAGCACTAGCAACCTTGACTGGTCAAAAACAAAGTTACAAGAACAACAATGAAGAATCCTATACCTGTGCGCAATGACATTTCTGAGTTTCCACCTGGGACTTGAACGACTGGCAGTACTGAGAGCCGAGAGGAAGCTACTGACCCAATGAGGAAAGCCCTGAACACCACCAGGATCAAGACCAACAATGGGTTTTGGAATATATGAACACTGGCAAGCTGAACCACACCTGGGGCACAATGGAGAAGGTGGTCAAGGTCAGACAGAGATGGAGGACTTTTATAGATGTCATCAGTGTCAGCAGCATAACAGGCATTTTTTTTCTCCCTCTCCAACTCCCTCTTCCCCCCTCCCTTTTCTCCCTCCCTTTTCTCCCTCCCTTTTCTCCCTCCCTTTTCTCCCTCCCTTTTCTCCCTCCCTTTTCTCCCTCCCTTTTCTCCCTCTCTTTTCTCCCTCCCTTTTCTCCCTCCCTCTTCCCCTCTCCCTCTTCCCCATCCCTTTTCACCTCTTCCCCCTCCCTCTCCCCTTCCCCCTCCCCCCTCCCCCTCCCTTTTCATCTCTTCCCCTCCCCCTCTCCCCTTCCCCCTCTCCCCTTCCCCCTCTCCCCTTCCCCCTCTCCCCCCCATTCCCCCTCCCTCTCCCCATCTCCCCCTCCCCCTCCCTCTCCCCCGTCTCTCCCTCCCTTTCCTGTCTCACCCCTCTCCCTCTCCCCCTCCCTCTCTTATGCATTGTCCTGGAGAACACGCTGGTGATCCACCTTAAACCATTGGAAGTACCTTCATCAGAAGGGCAGTCTATTGGGGTCTTGTAGACCCCACTACAAGAAAAGATCAGAGATATATTTTGAGCTGCACCAAATAGAGGGGAATTTACGAGAGGTAGCTTTCTCAGGCTCTTGCTCCTTTTGTAGTCCTTGGTAGAATTCACAGGTTTAGGAGGTCCTCTAGGTGAGTAGGTGCACTGTGTTTTGGAATTGGAACGCACTGCACCATTCATTGTTGGAAGGAGTGAATGCCGAGGGTAACACAGTGAGGTAGTACAAAGGGAAATGCAAAAGCTAGTGTTTCAGAGGAAGTTCAGTGACGGTAGATAATAATGGGCAAGGGGCACGGTCAAGAATTGGTCTCTATTGTACAGGAGTCTTGTAATGATAAGATTGAAGCTGCCCTTCAGCCTGGTGGTGTGTGTATTCACGTTTTTGTGCTTCTGCCTGAGAGAAGAGGGAATGACCACCAGAGAGGAAGCAACTATACTCTTTGAAACAGCTTGTCCTGAAAAGGTAGTTTGTTTTTTTTAAAAAAAGGAAATTAAAGAGATTAATTTCCTCACTCAGGTGCAAAGTTTCCCATCAAATGGACTGCGCCAGAAGCTGCGTTGTACGGCCGGTTTACAATCAAGTCTGACGTCTGGTCCTTCGGCATTCTACTGACAGAGCTGGTAACGAAGGGGAGAGTGCCATACCCTGGTAAGAACTATAGACAGACAGTGGTCTTGTGGAATATGTTTGCCTTTCAACACTACATCATCATCGTCATTATGTGCCATTTATTTATGACTTGGGCGATCATGGTCTTTCCCATGACCATGACTGGTCTTGGCAAATTTTTCTACAGAAGTGGTTCGCCATTGCCTTCTGGGCAGTGTCTTTACAAGAGGGTTGACCCCAGTCATTATCAATACTCTTCAGAGATTGTCTGGTCACATAACCAAGACTTGCAATGTCCACCAACTGGTCCAACGACCGTCCACCAGCTGCTCCCATGGCTTCACGTGACCCTGATCGGAGGGGAGGGATAACCAGGTGCTAGACCTTGCCCAAAGGTGACCTGCAGCCTACCAGAGGGAAGGGGCAGCTTATACCTCCTTTGATAGGACACATCTCCACCCCGCCACCCAGCTATCTCACCAGCACTTTAAAAAAAAAGAGCTCATGTTATAGTTGGATGAAGCATTGATTTCCTTGAATAAACAAAAGAAATATGAATCTATCTCATTTCAATAAGCAATCCATTGTGTAAAAGGCAAAGTTCCACTTCCTGATGATCATATCGTTTAATTTAGCCATGGGTTTATCATGCAAGTTTTGCATTTCTGAAGTTCATTCCCAGCGTACAAAAGCAGCCACTGAATAGCCATTTCCAGTCTTCCGGCTGGATTTAGGTTAACCCAAAAAATCTTAAGCTTGTTGAAGGTGCCAGGCTGCTTTTCAACACTGCCCTCTTACAACAAGTTAATATGAAATTGGTTCAGGCAGATCTAATATTGCTATCGCTAAGGGAGATGAGGTTCATTTTCAGCTGTAGGATATGGATTCAAGCTAAACCCTGTGAATTATAGGAATGGTATTCTGTTTCTGCTAATTGATGCAACATTCCCAGGGAAATATCCCAAGTTCATGCATGGGAAATCATTGCGTTATTATATTTGACTTAACTCCACTCTTCCAATTTATTTGCTTTTTGTTCTGACCACCACTTGTGTCCCGCATCAGGTATGAATAACCGCGAGGTGCTGGAGCAAGTGGAGCGTGGGTACAGAATGGCATCTCCGCAGGATTGTCCCAGCTCCCTTCATGAGCTCATGATCCAGTGTTGGAAGAAAGACCCAGAGGAGAGGCCCACCTTCGAGTACCTGCAGGCCTTCCTAGAGGACTACTTCACTGCAACCGAGCCTCAGTACCAGCCAGGAGACAACCTGTGACCATCTATTGGGTGTTCCTCGCTATGTTCCCTTGCCATTAGACATTGAGCAGCTGGGTCTTGGCTGCTATTCTCCAGAAACTGGTGTCTTCTAATGTCAAGTCCTAACTCCCCAGCCCTTTCAGAATGGGCACCTTGAGACTACCGAGGCTATTTTTTTGAATATGTCCGAATGCTAGTATTGTATAATAATCACCGTTAAAAATGATGGAATACCATCTCTAAAATGCTACTTACTGTTCAGATATCGTCTTCCCTCCCCTCCTCCCCTGCCTATTGGCTCAACTGAACTCTTCCATGTTAATAAACCTCTCGAGGAGTGAATTGCGGCCGGCCTCTGCCCACCGACGAAAGCTGGTGGCACGGAGCGAGCACTGGCAGCAGGACCACCATCACCTTCTTGAGGAGCCTTTGCATAAACTTTCAATATGACGGCAGCTTGGCAGAGGAGAGAAGCCGTTTGCGGCTGAGAATCCGGCGAAGTAATGAAACCGAGACTGGTGTTTACTCCCCCCCTCGCCACCCGTGTCCCAGGAACCCTCGGTATTAGAGTCCTTGCCAAGTTTGAGAGCCACTTGGGAAACTTTGAATGATGCCAAAAGCAATTGTCTTCTTGTTTCTGCCTACGTCCCCCTTTGCACCAGTGTGCAGCTTTGTTTTCATTCCCACCTCAAGACGTCCTTTTAAAGGTGGCGACGTAATATTTTGTCATCTGAGCAAGTCTATTTTAAGAAGTTCTCCGTACCTTTCTCTTGGTCTCTCCCCCCCCCCCCCCCCCCCCCCACCGTTCATAGAAACGGGGAAACTTTCAGGGCAGCGTGAATCAGGCCACCATCCACGTGGCAAAATGTTACACGGAACAGACCCACCGGGTGATGGTATTGCTCACATCACTGGGGAACGTGTGGCTCGGCACTGAGGACTGGCAAGGGTTGGGAGATCTGCCATACAGACAGCACCCAGTGAGAACTGTGCTTTGCTACGTCTGACAATTCACTGTAGTACTGGACATCCGGGAGCGCGGGAGTCTGGTCCTTCACCCGAGAAAAGCAAAGGACCTCCACTAGCGCTAGTAAAATGAGAATATGGGCACCCGTGCTTCAAAGGATGAAATGACAGAGCCGTTCCAGAATGTCCTTTTATGTCTAACGTTACGCTGATTTTTTTTAATGCCTTTATACATGTAATGTTGCAGTAATTAATTGCATTTCTCGATTGCTTCCTGTGCAGCCAATGACATCCTAAAGAATTATTTTAAGAAGATGACTATGCACTCAATAACTTTGATAGCAGATGCACAAAATGTGTTTTTGGATGTTACTACATTCCTTGAATTGGCCATGTGGTCCAAACATTGGATTATTGGTATTTGTACATTTTAACCAGATGATGCCTCTGCATTAATATTTTTTTTCTCCCTTCCGACACTCACAATGAATCTAATGTTTCAGCTGCCATTTAAAGTGTAAGCATTTTACAGTTTCTGCACTAGTTGACATTTTACATAGCTATTCAATTTTCCTAATCCAGTTCTTGTCATTTTCAAACCCATGTAATAAAGATCTTATCCAGGTCAGTCCACCTCTGGAATTGTTCATCCTGTGTTCAAAATGAGACATGCACATCACTATTAAATACAAGAACCAAGGCCTTGATTTGTGGCCAAAGTTAACGTGCTCTTTACAGCGGCATCCTAATGTGTGACGATGGGACATTTTTAATTGCGTGTAGCTGGAAAGCAGAGCTATCCTATTGTTGTGTGAGATATATCTACAACTGATGTACAGTTATTTGGAATGAGGGTTTGAAGTAGTTCATTTGCAGAACAGCTGCAATAATAAATTTAGGACAGTGACTGCAATAATCTTTCACCATCGTTGCCTCCACTTACTTTTCAGAAGACCGCATAGTTCCCCAGTCTGCGCTCAGACACTGGTGGCCCCATTCATGATCTCCATTCGTAACACCGCATTATGCTTGTTATCTCCACTGGGAATTCTGCATGTCGGCTATAGTCATTGTTCAGGTTGACTGCCATTTCCATTCCACCGCTTGGCTACACTCAGGCACGTGCACAATGGCTCCAGACTCTAATGATCTCATCTGCTGCAGTCGCCGTTCAAGCACAACAAGTTGCCTGCAGTCGCCAATCAGAATTATAGACGCTGGCTGTGGACTCCGGCGTCCGAATGCGGCCAAAGGGGAATAATGTAGGTGAGCAAAATTGTCAGCGTGGAGAGGGTGGGCTGAAAGGCCAATATCTGTGCTGTGTGACTCCATCCAGAATCGTACGAATGTCTGCACGCTCCATCCAGAAACATACCCAGATCTGCAGCCACCAGTCAAGCCTTACACAGCTCTGTCTGTTGTGACTGCGAGCAAGGTCACCAGAGAGGCACTCTTGCAAGAAGAATTCTGCCTGGCTAAATGTTACATGACATTTTTATATGCTAAAGATCAGTCGTATAGGTACGGTGCCAATAAAAAGCATCGCCACCCCCTTGGAAGTTTGCATGTTGTTTTACAATATTGAATCACAGTGGATTTAATTTGGACACCGATCAACAGAAAAAGACTCATTCGTGTCGAAGTGAAAGCAGATCTCTACAAAGTGATCTAAATTAACTACAAATATAAAACACAAAATAATTGATTCCATAAGTATTCACCCCCCTCCCCCCACACCACACCCTATAATGTGACACACCAAATCATCACTGGTGCAGCAAATTGGTTTTAGAAATCACATAATTAGTTAAATAGAGGTTTGCTTTTGGAGACCTGGGTGCAGTCAAGGTGTTTCAGTTGATTGTAGTAAAAATACACCTGGTGTCTGGAAGGTCCAACTGCTGGTGAGTCAGTATCCTGGCAAAAATTACATCATGAAGACAAAAGAACACTCCAAGCAACTCCATGGAAAGGTTATTGAAAAGCACAAGTCAGGAGATGGATACAAGAAAGTTTTCAAGTCATTGAATATTGGAGTACAGTTAAATCAATCATCAAGAAATGGAAAGAATATGGCACAGCTGTAAATCTGCCTAGAGCAGGCCGTCCTCAAAAACTGAGTGACCGTGCAAGGGGACTAGTGAGGGAGGCCACCAAGAGACCTATGACAACTCTGGAGGAGTTACAAGCTTCAGTGGCTGAGATGGGAGAGACTGTACATACAACAACTGTTACCTGGGTGCTTCACCAGTCACAGCTTAATGGGAGAGTGGCAAAGAGAAAGTCACTGTTGAAAAGGACTCGCATGAAATCTCAGCTAGAGTTTGCCAGAAGGCATGTGGGATATTCTAAAGTCAGCTGGAAAGGGGTTCTATGGTTTGATGAAACAAAAATTGAGCTTTTAGGCCATCAGACTAAATGCACTGTTTGGCTTAAGCCAAACACCAGACATCATCAAAAACACACCATTCCTACCGTGAAGCATAGCAATGGCTGCATCGTGCTGTGGGGATGCTTCACTGCAACAGGCACTGGAAGGCTTGTGAAGGGAGAGGGTAAAATGAATGCAGCAAAATACAGGGAAATACTGGAGGAAACCCTAATGCAGTCAGCAAGAGAATTGCAACTTGGGAGAAGATTTGTTTTCCAGCAAGACAATGACCTCAAGCATAAAGCCAAAGCTACATAGGAATGTCCAGGAGTGGCCAAGTCAGGTCCAGACCTCAATCCAATTGAGAATTTATGGCTGGACTTGAAAAGGGCTGTTCACTCATGATCCCCATGCAATCTGATAGAGCTTAAGCGGGTTTTGTAAAGAAGAATGAGGAAAATTTGCAGTGTCCAGATGTGCAAAGCTGATAGAGACCTATCCACACAGGCTCGAGGCTGTAATTGCTGCCAAAGGTGCATCTACTAAATACTGACTTGAAGGGGATGAATACTTATACTATCAATTATTTTGTGTTTAATATTTGTAATTAATTTAGATCACTTTGTAGAGATCTGTTTAGACTTTGACATGAAAGAGTCTTTTTTATGTAGATCAGTGTCAAAAAAATAACAAAATTAAATCCACTGTGATTCAATGTTGTAAAACAATAAAACATGAAAACTTCCACTGGGGGTGAATACTTCTTATAGGCAGTGTACAACGTATCTACAATGCCCATGTAATTTTCAAACACCTCCTTCTTCACAGCCACACACCAGACACCTAACAGGAATGTTAATCAGCCGTGTCTCTCTCTGGATTCATGTATATGCATACATCAAGTCAATGGGTTTTTCCTGGTTTGTGATCAACCCCAGTCTGCAGCTCCAGGAAGACCATTGTTCAGAGCTGCATTTAAAATCCGATCTACAACTCACCTTCAAGTCTGAAGATTGGTTATGCTGTAAGTAATATTTGCCAAATACCCTAACTCCAGAATATGCTCTAGCATGTACATTGTGTGACTGTTAAATAGGGAGAGCAATGGTAGCAAATCATCGGAGTTGTACGTTACTGGGTGCCAGTTTATTGCCCTTTGGGAGTACCAGATGGAAACCGTTCATCTCCTTCAAAGACCGCCTCTCACTAAGCTTTCGTTCACCCCATTGCTGTTTGTGGCTCATCATTCATTGGTGTCTCAGTCAACCCAGAGAAGCAGCTCAATGTGTTTTCCTGCTTTTGAAGGCTCTGTCAAGGTGCCCTCTGCAGTCATATTAAAACTAAGCAGATCTTTCAATGTGGACTGAGGGAATAGCATAGTGGTTAGCACGGCGTTTTACTGTACAGGTGAGCGGGGTTCAATTCCTGCCACTGTCCTGTAAGGATTTTGAATATTCTCCCCGTGACTGCATGGGTTTCCTCTGGGTGCTCCAGTTTTGTCCCACGGTCCAAAGACACACTGGTTGGTAGGTTAACTGGTCATTGTAAGTTGTCCCATGACAACTTACTAGGGTTAAATAGGGGGTTGCTAGGTAACACGACTAGAAGGGCCTATTCCAAGCTTTACAGTATCTCAATAAATATGGGTATCTACTGTAATTGGTAAATGTTCTGGAAAAAGTAGGCTGGAGACCCTTTCTCACTCTTCCCCAATTTTTAAGACCTTAAGATAAACGAGCAGAATTGGGCCATTTAGCCCATTGCATTTGCTCCACCATTTCATCATGGCTGATCCATTTTCCCTTCCATTCCCAATCTCCTGCTTTCTTCCCCCATCTCCCTTCATGCCCTGACCAGTTTAGAATCTATCAACCTCTGCCTTAAATATACATAAAGACTTGGCCTCCACAGACACCTGAGGCAAACAATTCCACAAGTTTACCACACTGGCTAAAGAAATTCCTCCTCGTCTCCATTCTAAAAGGACACCCCTCTATTCTGAGGCTGTGTGCTCTGGCGCTGGACTCTCCCACCATAGGAAACATCCTCTGTCAAGCCTTTCACCATTTGATAGTTTTCAATGAGGTAACCCCCCATTCTTCTGAATTCGGGCCCAAAGCATCAAACGTTCTTCATATGACAATCCATACAAACTCGGAATCATTTTTGTGAACATCCTTTGAATCCTCTCCAGTTTCAGCGCATCTTTCCTAAAACAAGGGGCCCAAATCTGCTCACAGTACTCCAAGTGAGGCCTCACCAGTGCTTTGTAAGCTCTCAATATTCCATCCTTGCTTTTATATTCTAATCCTCTTGAATGCTAACATCACATTTGCCTTCCTCACCACAGACTCAACCTGCAAATTAACTTCCAGGGAATCCTGCACAAGGTCTGCACCTCCATTTTTTTTTTGTATTCTCTGTCCATTTAGGACATAGTCAACACTTTCATTTCTTCTACCAGAGTGCATGACCATCACTGTATTGTTACGTACCCCATAACTGGGTGTCTTACCAGCAAAGATAGAAGTGTCCGTTGGAGTCTGGTGATACTATTTTCAACAATATTTATTAGCAAAAATATACAAAATAATATCAATGCGAATATACAGAGAATATACGTTAGCAATACTAAACCTAAAAGTGCGGGTATAATAATAATCACTAATGAAACAAGTTCTATCGTTGTCTAGGGGATAATGAATTGTCAGATGGAAATATAAAGTTCAGTTCAGTTCATGCAGGCTGCGGTAGTAGTTTGTCGATGTGTTGCAATTGTTGGAGAGAGAGAGAGAGAAAATGTGTGAACAGTAACAGCTATTATCTTGCCAACCTTCCTTTACGATTTTGATCCATCGATGCGTTGTTGTTGTGGCCATTCACGTATGACCCCTCCGTCCTTTAGCTAGACCGCTCTTCCGTGGTGGACTCGTCACCCAGGCAAGGGTGACACACACACACAAGCCCCCACCGGTCTCACTACAAAACACTGTGAGTTAAAATTTACCGACCCTTCGTTCGGTCTCCGATCTCCCACCCTGTCTCGTAGGGGTTCTGATGCTCACTAGCGTTTCTCCTGGTGCGTCTGAGGGGTGTCACCCCAGACCTCACTTTTATCTCCACTCACAGGGTCTCAGGTGTCAATCAGGTTGGGATGATGTAACCCATCAAACCAGCCCACTCTGGTTGCCCCCTGAGGGGTTTCAATGAATAGAACAGTACCAAGTAAACAATCCTTCTCCAAAAGACAATAGCAGTAAATCAATGGCTTTTGTCAGTAGGAGACGTTCCACCTTGTGTATCTCTGAGCTGTGTCTCTCTCTCATTAACTTTCATGAGCTGTTATCAATAACAACTGCCCTGACAGATTTCCTTTGTCTCTCTTACTTCCTTGATACAGCATCGAAATAGTAGCGATTTGCGATTCTCCAAAAGGGGGAGGGCAAGGGCGACTCTGCACCCTTCTGCCCATCAGAGTTGTTCATCCTTCGTAACAGTATTCTATCTGCCACTTCTTTGCCCAGTCTTCTAATCTAAGTCCTTCTGTAGCCTCTCTACTTCCTCAAAACTACCTGCCCTTCAAACTATCCTTGTATCGTCTGCAAACTTTGCAACAAAGCCATTAATTCCATTGTCCATATCATTAACAATATAACGCAAAAAGAATCTGTTCCAACTCAGACCCCTGTGGAACACCACTAGTCACCAGCAGCCAGCCAGAAAAAGGCTCCCTTGTTTCCCACTCTTTGCCTCCTGCCAGTCAGCTACTGCTTTATCCATGCTAGAATCGTTCCTGTAATAACACAGGCCCATAAGCAGCCTCATGAATGGCACCTTGTCAAAGGCCTTCAGAAAATCCAAATACACAACATCAACCAATTCTCCTTGGTCTATCCTGCTTGTTATTTTTTTTTGAAGAATTCCACAGATTTGTCAGGCAAGATTTTCCCTTGAGAAAACCATGCTGACTACGGCCTATTTTATCATGTGCCTCCAAGTGCCCCACAACCACATCTTTAACCACAGACTCCTACATCTTCCCAACCACTGAGGTCAGACTAACAGGCCTATAGTTTCCTTTCTTCTTTCTCTCTCCCTTCTTGAGTGGAGTAACATTAGCAACTTTCCAGTCTTCCGGAACCATTCCAGAATCTAGAGATTTTTGAAAGATCATTACTAATGCCTCCATGATCTCTTCAGCCACCTCTTTCAGAACCCTGGGGTGTAGACCATCTGGTCCAGGTGACTACCTTTAGACCTTTCAGTTTCTCAAGAACTTTCCGCCTGGTAATGGTAACATCACACACTTCATGACCCCTGACACCTGGCACTTCCACCATACTGCTCCTGTCTTCCACAGTGAAGACTGATGCAAAATACTTATTCAGTATGTCTGCCATTTCTTTGTCCCCCATTACTACCTCCCCAGCATTGTTTTCAAGTGGTCTGATATTCACTCTCACCTCTCTTTTACACTTTGTGTATCTGAAGAAACTCTTTAATATTATTAGCTTACTTTCTTATTCCACCTTTACCTTCTCAATGGCTTTCTTTAGTTGACTTCTGTTGGCATTTGTAATTGTCTCGATCCTCTAACTTCCCATGAATTTTTGCTCCATTATATGCCCTCTCTTTGGCTTTTATGTTGGCTTTGACTTCTCTTGTTAGTCAAGAGAAGATGTGTCATCTTGCCTTTAGAATACTTATTCCTCTTTATGATGTATATTTCCTGTTCCTTCTGAATTGCTTCCAGAAACTCCAGCCGTTGCTGCTCTGCTGTCATCCCTGCCACTGTTCCTTTCCAATCTGGCCAATTCCTTTCTCGTGCCTCTGTAAATTCCCTTTTCTCCGCTGTAATGCTGACACATCCTACTTTAGTGGAATGGGAGCAACGCACACAAAATGCTGGAGGAATTCAGCAGGTCAGGCAGCATCTGTGGAACTGAATCAACAGGTGACATTTTGGGCCAAGACCTTTCATCAGTACTTGAAAGGAAGTTGGGGGGTGGGGGAGACCTGTGGGAAGGAAAAGAATACACGTTAGAAGGTGATAGCTGAAGCCAGGGTAGGTGAGGAAGGGAGAAGGTGAGTTAAGAAACTGAAAAAGCCAAAAGGCTGGAGAAGAAGGAATCTGCTGGGCGAGAAGAGTGGATCATTGGAGAAAAGGAAGGAGAAGGGGCAGCAGGGGAGGTGATAGGCAGGTGAGGAGAAGAGGTAAGAGACCAGAGTGGGAAAATGAAGAAGAAGGAGGGGGAAAATTACCAGGAATTGGAGAAATTGATATCATGTTGGAGGCTACCTAGACAGTATATGAAGTGTTGCTCCTCCAACCTGGGAGTGGCCTCATTGTGGTAGAAGAGGCTATGGATGAAATGTTGGAATGGGAATAGGAATTGAAATGATTGGCCACCGTGAGGTTCCACTTTATGCAGATTGAGATGAGATGCTCAACAAAGTGGTCCCCCAATCTACATCTGGCCTCAACAATGTAGAGGAGGTCACACCGGATGCAGTAGAGGACCCCACAGATTTGCATGTGGTGTTCTCTCACCTGGAAGGACCGTTTGGGGCCCTGAATGGAGGTGAGGGAGGAGCTGAATGGGCAGTTGTAGCACCTCTGACACTTGCAGGGTTAAGTACAGGAGGCAGAGAAATGGAGAGGAACAAATAAACAGCGGGATTTTACAGGGATTGACCCCTGGGGGAGGTAAAAATATGTTTGGTGGTCGAGTCCTGTTGAAGATGGCGGAAGCTGCGGAGAATGATGTGGAGGCTCATAGGGTGGTAGGTGAGGAAAGAGTCTTTTCCATTTGATCAGTGTCTGAAAAGCCAAATTAAATCCACTGTGGTTCAATGTTGTAAAACATGAGAACTTCTGGGGGTGGGGGAGTGAAAACTTTTTATCGGCACTGTATGTTATGTCCCGGAAAGGAAAGCCTCATCCTGAGAATAGATGCGGCAGAGACAAAGGAGCTGAAAAAGAGGAATAGACTTATTCCCAAAAAAGTAACGTGTACACTGAATGAGCTCCCTGCACATCACCATTTCAATGTCTGTGTCTGAATGCTCCCCACCAGTAAATGTTCAGCACCAACTGAAGCCATCCCAGCCTTTGATTGCTGAGCTATGAAGGTGAGTTAAAAGAAGACAGTAGTGTAAGTCGTCTGCTTCCATTCTGTAACTAATAAGTTAACCATCATTTCCAATATGCAAGTGGTGCCTGAATACTGCAATTCAACAACTGAAGTTGTGGCAACCCCAGTTCTGGAGTACAGGTGAACAGTTACCCATCCATTCTGTAGATTATCTCCATCCCAGCAGGAAGCTGGCTGCAGGTGAGCTATACATTGTCGTAAGGAAAGGGCACAGCCTTGCCTGCACTCCCATCAATTGTGTGTGGACCTGATAGTCAGAATCACTTGCTTACATGGCATCCCATTGCAGGTATAAAGTGGAGACGATGATGCATATGCAAACAGACGGAAGTCGCTCTCCAAGTCACTGACTCTTTAGTTGAAGTGTATGAGAGAATGGACTTTAGAGTAACTGTGTGAGTACAGGTCCCTACTAACCTGCCCCTCTTGTCCCGCACTGCCCACCAACAGTAAAAGCCCATGAAGAGACTCTGAAAGCCATACTTTGAGTGAAGGCAGATTTGATGATGAAATTCACTGCTGCTTGTAGTGCACCAGCAGAAACTTTGTCTCTCTGAGGAGATCATGACGTTAAGCCTATAACAACACTCACAGTCGTTGGATAATATTGATCCCTGGTCTCCTCTACAGTTCAGAGACTTTGACAACCCAAACAAGAGTGTGTCCACAAAACCCACCAAATCCTCTTACAGATTAAGCGTCCTGCAAGACTCAATACATGATTAACTTCAGTGAGCTCCAAACGGGAGACCATGTCATCTCCATGACTAACGCCAAACTCCTGAAGCAGTCATGCTGAGCTTTGCCAGGCCAATAGATCACCAAGAGGACATGGGAAACGGTTCAAGGACATCTCCCAAAGCCTCTTTGAGAAAACGGAAGGCACTTGCTTGCTCGTGGCATAGTTTAGTTCTGCTCTCCAACACTATGGGAAGCATGTGATAGGCCTGAAGAGAATATAAAAGAAATTTATCAGAACGGTGTCCGGATTGGAATTATGGGGAGAGTCTAGACAGGCTGGACATGTTTTCTCTGGAGGCTGAGAGATGACCTAATAAGGTTATGAGAAACATCTCGGGCAGGGTAAGAGAAGCTCAAACATCGTGCACTGACAGGAAAAAATTGATGGAATGGAAGAAAAAGTCGCAGTCAACAGTGCATGACATTCATGAGTTACATCAAGGGTTGGACAGGCAAAAGTTTTGAAGAGCTCATTAGAACTTCTCAGATTAAAGACAGATGGAAGACCATGTTCGTCCACGTCATACGGCACAGCACATGATGATGATAGGGTAGATGGTCTTAACCTTTTACCTAAGCTATCAAAAACTAGAGGCCATTGGTTTAAAAGGATAAATAGAAGTTTTAAAAGGGATCTGAGGAGACATTTAGACATAGAAGGATATAATGTGTTTGGGAAAATGGTATAAACGTACAAACCCCATTTCCAGAAAAGTTGGGATATTTTCCAAAATGCAATAAAAACAAAAATCTGTGATATGTTAATTCACGTGAACCTTTATTTAACTGACAAAAGTACAAAGAAAAGATTTTCAATAGTTAAACTGACCAACTTAATTATATTTTGTAAATATACACAAATTTAGAATTTGATGGCTGCAACACACTCAACAAAAGTTGGGACAGAGGCATGTTTACCATTGTGTTACATCACCTTTCCTTTTAATAACACTTTTTAGTTGTTTTGGAACTGAGGATACTAATTGTAGTAGATGGCCAATTGGAAATTTTGTCCATTCTTGCTTGATATAAGACTTCAGCTGCTCAACAGTCCGTGGTCTCCGTTGTCTGATTCTCCTCTTCATGATGCGCCATACATTTTCAATAGGAGATTAATCTGGACTGGCAGCAGGCCAGTCGAGCACATGCAGTCTGTGTCTACAAAACCACGCTGTTGTAGCCCGTGCAGAATGTGGTCTGGTATTGTCCTGCTGAAATAAGCATGGACATTCCGGGAAGAGACATCGCCTTGATGGCAACATATGTCTCTCTAAAATCCTAATATACGCCTCAGAGTCAATGGTACCTTCACATACATGCAACTCACCCATGCCGTGGGCACTGATGCACCCCCATACCATCACAGATGCTGGCTTTTGCACCTTTCGCTGGTAACAATCAGGATGGTCATTTTCATCTTTGGCACGGAGAACTTGACGCCCGTTTTTTCCGAAAACTATCTGAAATGTGGACTCATCTGACCACAGCACACGGTTCCACAGTCTTTCGGTCCATCTGAGATGAGCTCGGGCCCAGAGAACTCGCTGGCGTTTCTGCATAGAGTTGATATATGGCTTCCTCCTTGTGTAATACAGTTTCAAGTTGCATTTCTGGATGCAGCGATGGACTGTGTTAAGTGACAATGGTTTTCCAAAGTACTCCCGAGCCCAGGTGGCTATAATTGTCACAGTAGCATGACGGTTTCTTAGGCAGTGCCGCCTGAGAGCTCGAAGATCACGCGCATTCAACAGTGATTTCCGACCTTGCCCTTTACGCACTGAGATGTCTCTGAATTCTCTGAATCTTTTCACAATATTATGTACTGTAGATGTTGAAAGACCTAAATTCTCTGCAATCTTGCGTTGAGAAATGTTCCTTTTGAACTGACTAACAATTATCTCATGAATTTTGGCACAAAGGGGTGAGCCACAACCCATCCTTGCTTGCAAAGACTGAGCCTTTAATGGATGCTACTTTTATACCCAGTCATGATACCTCACCTGCTACCAATTAGCCTGCTTAATGTGGAGTCTTCCAAACCGGTGTTACTTGAATATTCTGTGCACTTTTCAATCTTATTTTAACTCGGTCCCAACTTTTGTTGAGTGTGTTGCAGCCATCAAATTCTAAATTTGTGTATATTTACAAAATACAATTAAGTTGGTCAGTAAAACTATTGAAAATCTTTTCTTTGTACTTTTGTCAGTTAAATAAAGGTTCACGTGAATTAACATATCACAGATTTTTGTTTTTATTGCATTTTGGAAAACATCCCAACTTTTCTGGAAATGGGGTTTGTAGATCAGGGGTTCCCAACCTTTTTTTTATGCCATGGACCAATATCATTAAGCAAGGGGTCCATAGACCTCAGGTTGATAACCCCTGGTGTAGATCGTTTAAAGGTTGTCTTGGAAGTTATGGACTAAAGGAGGCTGTTTCTCTGCTATATGACTATTGCACTCCATTGGACTGGGAGCATCTGGAATGGCACTAACAACTTGAATCCCTTCAGGAGCAGAAGGAACAGGTGAAACAGAAGGAAGAAGAGATCATTTGGCCCTCGAAGCCTGATCCACCACTCATCAAGATCATTACTGATCTTTTACCTCTGAGTCATTTTCCAGCACTATCCCCAGACTGCCTTCAAAGATGGAAAGTTTCTGAGCTATGTTTAGAACGAAGACACAGCAGACTTCGATCCAGATAAAGGGTCTTGACCCAAAATGTTGACTGACCATTTCCCTCCATAGATGCTACCAGATCCACTGAGTTCCTCCAGTGTTGTGTTTATTGCTGTGCTCTGAATCAGTGATTGAGGCTCCATACCTCAGAAGAGGGCGGTGACTCAAGATTTTCAAAAAGGCACCACCCTTTGGTTGGAGAATTATCCTAACTGGTCCATTCCCCCCACCCCATTCTGGAGTGTAGAGGATTCAACCTGGTAAACTCCTTACTGGAATCACTCTGCTGAGTCCTGTAAGAATGTTTAGTGTCCCAGCGCATCCTGGGATTTATCTAGCATCATGTTTCAGTGAGATATCATTACTTTAAAATCCAGAGTATCTTCTCATCTTCATTCATTTAATGCACTTAATTTCTCCTCATATGGCAAACCCACCATCCCTGCAATCAATCAAGCGAATTTCATATTCTCTTGTGTGTAGTAGGGGACCATTCGCTCCTTGTTTCCTGGTGTTCTATCGTATCCCATGCCCTTCAATGCCATCCTGAATCTTCTGTGACCACCTGTACCACGTACAGGAATTCCCCAGTTACAGATGGCCTGACTTGCGGAAATCCAACTACTTACATGGAAATCCCCCCTTGCATTTCCAAAGCATATTTTTCCAAGGTGGAGATAGTAATAGAATATTTCATGGTATTCGTTAATGTCTGGTTACGGGCAGTGTTTCATTCATTTAAATATGGGTGGTGTTAGGGTGATTGCTCAATTAAGTGAATAACTACCCAATGGAGCAATATGACAAGGGGAGCAATAAGCCCAGATGTTACTGGGCAGAGAAGTTGGCTAACAGGTAGCTTTCAGCAAAAGAACCCTGAAATAACCCCGGGGATTGCCTATGTATGCTTTGTGAGGAGATGGAAACATACACAGTAATGTAGTCTCACTGAACCCTATATGATTGCAGTAAGTTATCTGTACTTGAATCCTCTATAACAAAGAGTAGGTTACATGGTTGGCACAACATTGTGGGCCAAAGGGCCTGTAATGTGCTGTAGATTTCTGTGTTCTATGTAACAAAGACCAACGTATATTATCCTTTCCTAATTACTTGCTCACCCCACATGTTGGCCTCGGTAACTTGTTGTATAAGGACACCTGGGTCCCTTTGAATATCAGCACTTCCCAGTCTCATTTTTTAGAAGAACTTTTCTGTATCAAAGTAGATGGAATCACAACAAGAAAATCCATCAGCCATTTTTTCTCTCCACCTCAGTTAACTTGTAACCATCCCTTGAAGTCCCTTTGCATCCTCTTCCAAAGCACGATCGGGTCCAGTGTTGCATATATAATATTTGCACACATTCCTGATCAGAGACCCTTCATCAGAACGGGACAACACGGGCACGTAGTGGTTAGCACAATGCTTTACAGTGTCAGCGAGCCAGGGTTCAATTCCCGTCACTGTCTGTAAAGTCTTTGTATGTTCTCCCTGTGAGCGCATGGGTTTCCTTCAGGTGCTCCAATTTCCTCCCACAGTCCAAACCTGGTAGGCGATCATTATAAATTGTCCCATGATTAGGCTAGGGTAAAACCGAGGGTTGCCGGGCAGCGCACCCCGAAGCTCCAGGAGGACCCAATTGCACTTCATCTCAGTAAATGAATAAATAAATATCAGTAACACAATCCAACCTGCGAAGTATTGCCGACATGTTCAGCCTTTAATTCAGATTTCTGACATCTGTGTTTTGTCATGGTGTAATGTATTGATCTGTTTCTTTCAAAACAATGCCCCCCTTAGCAATACGTATTGGCTGCACATCTGCATTTCTCTCCCCCTTCCCCCTCCCCTATTCCCCCATCCCTCTCCCTGCAATGTGAATACATCAGTTAAAGCCATCTCCTGTCTGCGTGTTTTTATTGAATCGATCTGCACAAACACAACAAATTGGCGATGAGTATGAATCTGAATGTCAGAGAATATCACCAACAGCACCGACAGTTACAGGACAAAACAGCGCGAGAAGGCCATCACAGATGCTGACAAACGCAAGAGTACAGTGCGTAGTAACAGCACTGAATTTAAAGTGAAAATAACGTGGCGATGGCTTCAGTCGGGAAAGTTGATAAATTTGATAACCCTAATGAAGGCTGGGAATCGTATATCAAGAGGGTTGAACTGTATTGTGATGTGAACAACATGGAGGAGCAAAAGAAAGCCCCTACACTTCTTAGCTTAATGGGTCCAAAAACATACAGTCTTTTACACAACTTAGTAACCCCGACAAAGCCAACAAGCAAGATGTTCGACGAAATTATTACAATTTTACAAAATCGCTTGAGCCCTAATGGCTGGTAATACCTGAGAGATTTAGATTTTACAAAAGAAACCAGTCAAAAGATGAAAGCATTTCTGAATACATTGCAGAACTACACAAACTTTCCCAGTACTGTGACTTTAGAGATGGGCTTTCTGATGCATTAAGGGATGGGCTTGTATACGGCAAGCATAGTTAAAGCACTCAACCATGGCTACTCTCAGAAAGAGACCTAACCTTAGAACAGGCATTGGCCATTGCAATATTGTTAGAGATTGCAGCAAAGGAGGTTAGAATGTGAAATGCACAAAACGTCCCGGAATGGTGCAAAAAGCCAAAGATGTTATCGATGTGGCAAATCCTCCCAAACTGCAAATGACTGTTGGTTCATTGAAAATGTCCACAGAAGCTGTCACAGACAAGGTCACGTGGCAGATAAAAAGCACAACCAAGTAAAACATCTCGAACACAAACTAAGCCAACGCACAGTGGCCGAATATAAAACAGAATCAAACAAGATAAAGTCTGGCAAATGTGCGCTGTCATGCCTAGAACTGCATAGTATTACTGAAGCAGAACGCAATATAATATGGATCACAATAGATGCATAAAACTGAAAATGGAGCTGGATACAGGGTCAGCTTTGTCCATAATTCCAGAGGCTGACTACAACGGACCGTTTTCTAAGATACAATTAGAGAAGACTTCAGTGATGCTCAAGACTTACGCAGGCAAAAAAGTGTCTCTCAAAAGCAAACTGAAAGTAAATGTGACATATGGAGGCCAAACACAACAGTTAGAGCTTTATATATTGACAAGTACAGGGCCAGCACTTTTCAGACGTGAATAGTTTAGAAAAATCCAACGAGACTAGCACTATATCAAAGTTCTCAGTGTGACATCAACGGGCAATGGCACTAACAAGAGACTAACAGCTCTTAGTCCTAATGAGAAGGCGTTTGGTAAACTCAAAGGCATGAAGGCCAGAATTGAGCTGGATGAAACAATAACACTAAGATTGCATAAAGCACATCCATTATCTTATGCACTGTGCCCTAAAGTGGGCACTGAAGTGCAGAGCTTGGAGGCATCTGGAATCCTATCCAAGACCGAGTGGAGTGATTGGGCTAGGCCCATTGTCCCAGTGATCAAGAAAGGGAAGGCAACTGTTGGCATTTGTGGGGATTTTAAGGTGAGCATCAACTCGGTACTGTGTGCTGTGCAGTATTCCCTGCCGCGAATAGAAGACAGTTTTGAATCTTCAGCAGGCGGGATGAAGTTTTCAGAGATTGACCTGTCAGAAGCCTACCTGCACATGAGGAGTCAAGCAGGAAGTTCCCCACACTTACAGGGACTGCTCCAGTACAATCGTCGCGTCATTGGCATCACATCAGCTTCAGCAATTTGGCGAAGAGCAATGGATCAAGTACTCAAAGATATCCGAGGAACACAATTTTATCTTGATAACATCATCATTACTGGTAAAAATGATGAAGAGAACTTCCAGAACATTGACAAAGTGCTTATCAGGCTGAGTGAGTATGGTCTGCATGCCAAGAGAAACAAATATGAATTTTTCCAAGAAATGAAATCTCCTATTATGGACCTGTCATTGACAAGCATAACTTATATAAGTCACAAGAGAAGATTGAAGCAGTGCTACGGGCACCTAAATTGGAAATGTGTCACAACTCAGGTCACAATTGGGTCTTGTAAACTACTACCACTGGTTTATTCTAAACATTGCTACAGTGCTGCATCCATTGAACGTACAGACAGGAGCAAAGTGGGAATGGTTGGAAAGATGTGGAAAAAGCTTTCAAGGAAACAAAGAGACTAATAAGATCAGATGAACAGCTCACCCGTTATGACCCATCCCTGCCCATCAGACTGGCAGGTGATGCGTCCCCTTATGGTACTGGTGCTGTTTTGTCACACACTATGAAAGATGGGTCTGAATGCCCGATTGCATTTGCTTCAAGATCACTGGCGATTGCAGAACGCAACTCCGCACAGATCGGTCGAGAGGCCCTTAGTCTAGTGTGGGGAATAAAGAAGTTCCACCACTACCTCTACAGACAAAAGTTTACGCTAGTGACAGATCACCAGCTTCTTGTGCCCATTTTCAATCCCAGGAAGGGAATTCCTGTGATGACTGCTACCCAGTTACAATGTTGGGCACTGTTCCAAGAACCCAGTCTTATGACATAGATTTCAAGGGTACCAAACAACACAGCAACGCTGATGGCTCGTCACGTCTTCCACTGTTGGCAACTAAAGAAGAAAAGACTTCATACTGTGACCCAGCAGAGGTATAGCACACCACATTGTTGGACCAGTTACCAGTAGCAAATTCGGAAATACAAAGGGAAACAAGGAATGACCCAACATTGTCAAAAGTCTATGAAATCACCATGCAAGGATGGCCAGCTCATGGTAACCCTACGTTTCCAGAGTCCTCAGTGAGACGAGATTAACTGTTCATATGTCAAAGAATGGTGATGTGTGGATCTCGTGTTGTGGTTCCCTCTAAACTACACACCAGAGTGTTAGAAAATCTGCATGAAGAACACCTGGGTACAGTCAAGATACCCAGAGTATCCTGCCCAGAGCTACATGTGATGGCCTGGAACAGATAAACAGATTGAACAGACTTGGCCAAAAGCTGCTTGGGACGCCAAAGAGTTCAAAGTACTTCCCCACAGCCACCATTACTCCTGTAGGAGTGGCTGTCATCACCATGGAATAGAGTACATATTGACTTTGCTGGGCCGTCCTTGGACGCTATCTTTCAGATTTCTGTGGATGTTCATTTGAAGTGGCCAGAGGTTAGACCAATGAAATCAACCACCTCAGCAAAGACTGTCTCCGCCCCGAGGACTATCTTCACCAGAAATGGCTTACCAGAACAAATTGTGAGTCCACAGGTCCAGAGGCGCAATGAGAATGTTATCATTGACAAGACGCCTGCCAAACCTGGTGCCGCTCCACAGGGTCCAGAGGCGCCATCCTGAAAGAAACAGCGCGCCACCAGAAAGACTGAATCTTTAGAACTCTGAAGTTATGGACAGTTATTATGAAAGATATTTATTTGGAATATGGGTTTATGAAAGGGAAATTGAATTTTTTCTATATATACAGTTTTATTTGCATTAATCTAAAGGGGGAGGAAGTGTAATGTATGGATCTATTATTTTAAAGCAATGAGCCCCTCTTAGCACTACATATTGATCTGTTGCCTTCACTTGTGCATTGTTCTCTCTTGCTGCAATGTGAGTACACCAGTTAAAGTCATCTCCCACGTGCATACGTCTGTTTAATATATATGTACAGTGCCTATAGAAAGTAGTCACCCCCCCCCCCCAAGGTTTTCATGTTTTATTGTTTTACAACATTGAATCACAGTGAATTTAATTTGGCTTTTTTTGACACTGATCAACAGAAAAAGACTCATCTGTGTCAAAATGAAAACAAATCTATACAAAGTGATCTAAATTAATTACAAATATTAAACACAAAATAATTGATTGCATAAGTATTCACCCCCCTTTAACATGACACATCAAATTATCATTGTTGCAGCCAATTGGCTTTAGAGCTGACATAATTAGTTAAATGGAGATCACCTGTGTGCAGTCGAGGTGTTTCAGTTGATTGGAGTAAAAATACACCTGTGTCTGGAAGGTCCCACTGCTGGTGAGTCAGTATCCTGGCAAAAACTACACCGTGAAGACAGAAGAACACTCCAGCTCTACGAAAAGGTTATTGAACAGCACAAGTCAGGAGATGGATACAAGAAAATTTCCAAGTCACTGAATATCCCTTGGTGTACAATTAAGTCAATCGTCAAGAATTTGTACAGTCAGAGGCTTTTTGCTGGGGCTGAAATGGCTGCCACAAGAGGACACAGGTTTAAGGTGCTGGCAGAGGTGATGTCAGGGGTAAGTTTTTTACTCAGAGAGTGGTGAGTGTGTGAAATGGGCTGCTGGCAATGGTGGTGGAGGTGGATACGATAGGGTCTTTTAAGAGACTTTTGGATTGGTACATGGAATTTAGTAAAATAGAGGGCTATGGGTAACCCTAGGTAATTCCTAAGGTAGGGACCTGTTTGGCACAACTTTGTGGGCCGAAGGGCCTGTATTGTGCTGTAGGTTTTCTATGTTTCTAAATGGAAAGAATATGGTACAGTTGTAAATCTGCCTCGAACAGGCCATCCTCAAAAACTGAGTAATCGTGCAAGAAGGGGACTAGTGAGGGAGGCCACCAAGAGACCTATGACAACTCTGGAGGGGTTACAAGCTTCAGTGGCTGAGATGGGAGAGACTGTACATACAACAACTGTTGCCCAGGTGCTTCACCAGTCGCAGCTTTATGGGAGAGTGGCAAAGAGAAAGCCTCTGCTGGGAAAAAACTGATATGAAATCTCAGCTAGATTTTGCCTGAGGGCATGTGAGAGACTCTGAAGTCAGCTGGAAGAAGGTTCTGTGGTGGTTGTCCTGTTTTTTGTAACAATTTCTACCTCAACCTTCAAATAATACTGAACTATTTCCTCTTGTACTCTGCTTATCCATCTGCTATTGCACACATATCCATCTTAGCTACAACAGCAGCCAAAGCACTGGGAAAACATACAATAAATAATAACTATGCCACATCCCTACCACCACATGAATTACCTTTTTGGTTCCTGATACATTTTTCTTTGTTATACAATGATATGTAAAAGTATTCAGCCCCCAAGGCCTTGTCCGTGTAAATGAGTATCACAGCCAGGGATTTTGATCAATTTAACCAAGAATTTTTGTCTGTGAATCACATGCTCCCTTTTTCACAGCAGAGCCCAAAACAAAGAGAAAATTGTAAATCAGAAAAACTAAAAATTCAAAAACTGAAACATCAGCAGTTCAGGAGTATTTGTCCCCCTTTGCTCAGTCCTTATTTGAACCACCTCATGCAGCTATTATAGCCAGTAGTGTTTATGGACAAGTCTCTTTTAGCTTTGCACAACGTGATGGAGACCTGCCAAAGGGTTTTGGCCCAAAATGTCGACTGTACTTCTTTCCATAGATGCTGTCTGCCTGCCTGCTGTGTTCCTCCAGCATTTTGTGTGTGTTTGTTCTGATGGAGCCGGGTTAGTTGGGGAGCAGTGACGGACAGCACTCCTGAGGTCTTGCCAGAGATGTTCGGGTTAAAGTCGAGACTCTGCCTGGGCCGCAAATGGACATCAATCTTCTTCATTTGAAGCCACTCCATGGTTGCTCTGGCAGTGCGTTTTGGGTTGTTGTTCTGCTGAAAGACAAACTTCCTCCCCAGTTTAAGCTTTCTGGCAGAGGCTAGCAGGTTTTTAATCCAGGATCTCTCTATTTAATAGTTCATCTTCCCATCAATCCTGACCAGATGTCCAGTCCCTGCTGCTAAAGAGCATCCCCATAGCATGATGCTACCTCCACCATACTTGACTTGGCTGATGCACAGTATTAGATTTACACCACGCATACAACTTAGTGTTGATGCCAAAAAAATTCCACTTTAATCTCATCCGACCACAATACCTTCTTCCACGTTTTTTTATTGCATCTTCTAAGCGATGCTTTGCTAAGTCTTTACTGGCAAGGAAATGTTTTTTTTTTAGACAGTGCTTTTTCCTTGCCTCTCTTCCATAAATACTCTTTTTGTGCAAGGTTTTAGAGATTGTGGAGCCATGAACTTCATCTCCAGTTGAAGTTCCTGACCTCTGCAACTCACTCAGAGTGACTGTTGGCTTCACGGTACCAGGTAGCTTCTCTTACAAATGCAATTCTTCTCCAGTGACTAAGTTTAGAGGGGATGGCCTGACCTAGGCAGTGTGGTTGTGGTTTCAAATTTTTTCCACTTTTTCACAATGGACTGCACTGAGATCCAAGGCAAGTTCAATGCCTTTGAGAAGGTCTTGTACCCTTCCCCAGATCTGTGCTTTTCTTTTATCATTTCTCTGACTTGTCTTGAATGCTCTTTTGCCTTCATTTTGGTTTGGTCTGTTGAAGATCTACCATGCTGTTTGTTGGACCTTAAGGAGAGAGCATCTACTTACTATTATGAATTCATTGAAAGCAGGTGATCCTCCAATTTTCTACATTAACAAATTGGGTGAGTTTGTAAGCTAATACGGTATATTGCATCTGAGGAAGTTAGCATAGTAATTACAAAGGGGATGGATACTTTTTCAGCCTCAATTTTGGTTTTTAATTTTTAGTAAATTGTTGACAGGTTTTGAGAGTTTTCTTTTGATTTGACATGATGCACTATGTTTTGAAGATTACCTCAAATAATCCTACTTCAATGTATTTTGGAAATGAGACGGTAAAATGTGAAAATAGTTGTGGGGGCTGAATACCTTTTCAATACTTTTTAGATGCATTGGTCATGATCTTTCTAAAATCACTTGATTCTGGCATGGTTCCAGAGGACTGGAAAATTGCAAATGTCACTCCACTCTTTAAGAAGGGAGGAAGGCAAATGAAAGGAAATTATAGGCCAGTTAGCCTAACCTCAGTGGTTGGGAATGTGTTGGAGTCTATTATTAAAGATGAAGTTGAGGGGTACTTGGAAACTAATGATAAAACAAATCAAAGTCAGCTTGGTTTCTGTAAAGGGAAATCTTGCCTGACAAATCTGTTAGAGTTCTTCGAGGAAGTAACAAGCAGGGTGGACAAAGGAGAGGCAGTGGATGGCATTTACTTGGATTTTCAGAAGGCATTTGAGAAGGTGCCATGCATGAGGTTGCTTAACAAGATAAAATCCTACAGTGTTACAGGAAAGATACTGGCTTGGATAGAGAAATGGCTGACAGCCAGGAGGCAGTGAGTGGGAATAAAGGGACCTTTTCTGGTTGGCTGCCAGTGACTAGTGGTTTTCCTCAGGGGTCGGTATTGGGATCGCTACTTTTCACATTGTTAGTCAATTATTTAGATAATGGAATTGGTGGCTTTATGGTAAAGTTTGAGGATGATGCAAAGAGGGGTAGGTAGTGTCGAGGAAGCAATGCAATTGCTGCATGACTTGGACAAATTGGAAGAATGGGGCAAAAATGTAGCAGATGGAATATGGTGTTGGGAAATGTATGATGATGCATTTTGGTAAAAGGAACAATAGTGCAGACTGTTATCTAAATGGGGAGAAGCTTCAAACATCAGAGGTGCAGAGGGACTTGGGAGTCCTCGTGTAAGATGACCAAAAGGTTAATTTACGGGTTGAGTCTGTGGTAAAGAAGGCAAATGCAATGTTGGCATTTATTTCAATAGGAATAGAATATAAAATCAAGGAGGTAGTGCTGATCCTTTATAAGACACTAGTCAGGCTGCACGGCATATTGCCAACAGTTTTGGGCCCCATATCTCAGAAAGGATGCGTTGTCATTGGAGAGAGTCCAGATGAGGTTTGCAAGGATTATTCCAGAAATGAAGGGGTTAACATATGAGGAGCGTTTGGCTGCTCTGGGCCTGTATTCACTGGAATTTAGAAGAATGCTGGGGGATCTAATTAAAACCTGCCAAATGTTGAAAGGACTAGATAAGGTGGATGTGGAGAGGATGTTTCCTTTGGCAGGGCTACCCAGAACTGGAGGGCACAGCCTCAAAATTGAGAGGCAACCCTTTAGAACAGAAGTAAGGAGGAATTATTTTAGTCAGAGTAGTAAATCTGTGGAATGCTCTGCCATAGACTGGTGGAGTCCAAGTCCGTGGGTATATTTAAGGTGGAAGTTGATAGTTTCCTGATTGGTCAGGGCATCAAAGGATATGGCGAGAAGGCAAGTCTGTGGGATTGAGTGGGATCCAGGATCAGCCATGATGGAATGGTGGAGCAGACTCGATGGGCTGAATGGACTAATTCTGCTCCCATGTCTTATGGTCTAAGACACTGTATTCTTGCTTGTTACATACTTATAAAACATCTTGAGATCTCCTTTGATTTTTGTTTGTCAGTATATTGCTTTTGTAATTTCCTTTTTAATTTAACCCTGATACTACTTGTATTCTTCAATTCATAAACATTTGATATTTGAAAATCAAAACAGAAGTGTGAAGACTATAAATCTGAAATTAAATCGGAAAATGGCGAAAGCACTCAATGGATCAGACGGCATCTGTGCAAAGAGAAACAGTTAACATTTCAGCTCAAAGTCCTCTTGTCAGAACAGGAAAGAGAGAAGACAAATTAGTACAGTATAACATTGCTAGGAGAACAAAGGAGGACATAGAAATATCTCTGATAGGATGAGTCCAGAGGATAGATGTTAACTAGGTTCGCTGGTTGATGAGTTAATTGGGACAGGTAAAGAGAGTGAACTTAGTCCTGCAATCGTTAAGGTGTGAAGTGAGGGCAGTCGGAGGAGAATGAGAACAGGGGCAATGGAATGTCAGAGACTGTATCAGGACTGGACAAGCCACCTACCTCTGATATTGCTTCAGGGTTTCTCTATTAACAAAGCCTAATTCTTTGGTCCGCTCCACAGTCCTACATTTCACCATCTCACTATTACTTTCAATGTATTATCACTCTCTTAACTGCCTGTTTCATTGCTTCAATTAATGTAATACCATCATGTCTCTCCCTGACTGCTCCCAGCCAGATGACCTCACTTGTGCCTTGTGCTCATGGCAATCCAACTCTTGACCTATCAAACATTTTCCTTTTTGTAGCATCAACCCCTCTCCCACCCTTCCAGCAATTTTAGTTGCTTCAGAAGTTTCCTACTATCCACCCTATCAATTCCACTTACAATTCCCCGTGCCTCCCTCGGGTTCCCCCCAACCCGTCCATTCCAAGGAAAACAACGCAACCCATCTCAACTCTCCTCATAACTGGATCACTCCTTCCCATTTTAGTGAATCCCCTCTGCAGTCCTGTCCAGCGCAATCACCTTTCCCTTCCCCGGTTTACTATAAAATCAATAATGTCGTTAACTTCTAAACTAATCTAACAGCCCACTCAGCTCAGGGGCCAATTGAAAATGAGTAATAAACGATGCACAAAAAACATATTGAAAGGTATGTGAACAGGCCCATCGTTTTCCTGTACTTGGATTAGGAGAAGATACGGGTATTTTTCTAACGGTTGTCATCCCATGTCCCTTTGTTATTGAGTAACCTGAAGGCAGAGATTCAATCCACATGCGACATCCAATTAGGTGCCAAATTACATTACAGTTGCTTATCACATTTAAAAGCCTATGTGCCTGCTCCAGCACACGTGAACATCTTTTTTAAGCTCTGCTCATGGGCTGATATTGTTTTGAAAATGCTCAAGTTACAAAACGACACACGTTCGGTTTGGGTTTACATACTGCACAATTTTCCCTGTTTTTTTTTGTGTGGGGGGGAGACTAAGAAAAGAGCACGTGATTCACAAATAAAAATTCTTGGTTAAATTGATCAAAATCCTCAGATGTAATACTCATCTCTGTGAACAGAGCACTGGGGGCTCAATACTTTTTCAAGGCACAGTAAAATTGCTGTGCCTTAGATAAAAACAAAAAACGCTTAAAATAGAAGTTAGCAATAAATGTTGAAAGAGAAAAAACAACAGTCCCTTTCATTGGTTAAGGTTTATTATTTTTGGGTTTTCAGGTATGTGTAATGCTTGCATCACATATAATTTCCTGGACTGGGAGGAATATTGCTGGAACTGTACGATGCAGTGTATTTCAGGAAATAGCAGCACCCACCATAGTAATCTGTGTTTCCTGGCAGCTTCCTGGTTTAAAAATACTTGTTTAGTTTCAATGTGTTTTTCTCAATTTCAACATCTGGATTTCCATTGTTCATTTCCACTAACTCTGTCCTTGGTCAAGCTCCTTTGCACACAAGGACTTTTGGGTAATGACACACTCGTCCGCAAGCGCTGCAGATGAAGCCTGGACCATTTGCACATGCAGACATGTGACAAATGAAACAGGTCACAAGGAATGATCTGGAAGCCTGAACTCAAACCTGTACTGCACTCTTCTCCTCCCAAAAGTTTTACGAGACATGGAGTCATGACTTGTAAATAAGGAGGAGATGCACCTGCTCGGACAATGTGATGTCATTTAGTTGAGGTTGACGCCTGGTGACCGCTCTTTCCACTAACAATGAACAGCTCCAATATATCCTAAAGGCAAAGACAACCTTGTTGTTCCCTTCATCCCACACTTCCACTCTGAGTTGGGTTTTGTGCAATAAAATACGTCATTTACCATTGGCAGTGAACTAGTCTGAATGTTGTCATTCCAATAACAAACTAGTTACACAACAGAATTGTGTCAGTGAATGCCAAGCCATCAAGTCATGTTTACCTCTCCGAAAGGATTGCAGTGTTTAGGGACTTGGCTACAAAAATGTTTAATCTCTACAAAGCAAAAGCGGCAAAGGTCATTCAGAAAGTCAGTGTGGAATGCTGTGCATTTCATGGAGTAAAATATCAGTAGCATATTGGAAATGCAACTGGAAAGCATTTTTTTTTAAAGTGATTTTGTACATTGAAATCCCACAGCTGCACTCAGTGTCAGAGATGTTTTTAAATTTAGGATTATCCAGAATGGCATTTCGGTTGTAAAAAATCTTCACTGAATGAGACACATAGAGAGGATGTTTCCAGGACATGGGACTTCAGTTGCAGGGAGAGGTTGAATAGGTTAGGACTTTATAAGGCAATTAGATATAGGAGCAGAGTTAGGCCATTTGGCCCATTGAGTATCTCTGCCCTTTCATCGTGGCTGATCCATTTTACCTCTCCGCCCCAATCTCCTGCCTTCTTCCCTGTATCCCTTCACGCCCTGAGTAATCATGTATCTATCAACCTCTGCCTTAAGTACACCCAATGACGTAGCCTCCACAGCTGCCTGTGACAGCAAATTCCACAGATTCACCACTCTCTGGCTAAAGAAATTCCTCCTCATCTCCGTTCTAAAAGAGTGCCCCTCTTTTCTGAGGCTGTGCCCTCTGGTCTTGGAAGCACACTTCCCACATCCACTCTATCGAGGCATTTCAACACTCAATAGGTTTTTTTTTCCATGGAGTGTAAGTGAATGAGGGGAGACTTGGTAGAGGCATACAAAATTATGAGGACTGTAGATAGGGTTTTTCTTCTGAGCATGATCCTTCCACTGAGGTTGGGTTCAGTGGTTCCATTTAATATCAGAGAACGTATACCATAAACAACCTGAAATTCTTGCTCTCCAGAGACATCCTCAGTACATAAGAAAATCCCCAAAGTATGCATGACGGAAAAAAAAACTTAAAAGCCCCAAAGCCCCCTAGCCCCTCCCACATACAAACCTCCCCCCCACTTACTCTAGCATCACCACTCCCACCACCCATCAAGCAAGAAACAGCAAAGCCCCAAAGAAAGACCTTGTCTACAGTCCATCAGTAACTACTACAGTATTCGTCCGAACAGTCCAACATCCCTCAGGCTCTCTGTCTCACTAACAAGGGAGAGAGAGGTATCACTCATTCCACAGTGAGGGGGGAGACAGCAACAACCTTGCACTCAGGGTCAGCAAGTCCAAGGAATTGATTGTGAACTTCAGGAAGGGAAAGTCAGGAGAACTCGCACCAGGGGTCAGCAGCGGAAAGGGTGAGAAGCTTCAACACCTCTGAGCCCAAAATATTGATGCGATCATGAAGCAGGCATGCCGGGGGCTACACTTCATAAAGAGTTTGAATTTGGTATATCATCAATCACCAGCAAATTTCTACAGAGGTCCCATGGAGAGCATTTTAACTGCCCGGCACATGATCCGAAGAAGCTGCAGAGGGTTTTGGACTCCAGACCGCTCCATCACGGGCACAAGCCTCCCCACCATCGAGGACATCTCCAAAAGGTGGTGCCTCGGGAAAGCGGCATCCATCATTAGGGATCCTCACCATCTGGGATGTGCCCTCTTCACATTACTACCACCAGGGAGGAGGTACAGTTAACATTTCAAGAACAGCTTCTTCCCCTCCAGATTTCTGAGCAGTCCATGAGCCCATGAATACGGCCTCACTCTCCACTCAAAGCAACACTAAGAAGGCTGAAGGAACTCGGCACATCAGGCAGCGTCTATGGAAATGAATAAACCTGTTGACGTCTAGGGCCAAGACCCATCTTCAGGACTGATTTCTACAAGTTTTATGTAGCCCTCTTTCTTTCTGTCTGTATCAGAAATGGCTAGTTCTGCTCAGTCACACTTATTTTATACATGTAATCTGGTCTATTGGACATGTTCTATTGTTCATAGCCTTGCTATTTACAAATTATACAGATGAAAAATGATAATGTGCTGCTAACTGTCCCCAGTAACCCATCTGGGTTCACCCTTTTGGAGATGCTCCCTACCCATACCTCCCCACCTTTCCTCCTACTGAAAGCAAACTGTTTTTTCTCTCAGTCCTATCCCAGACCTGCCTGACTGACCAGCTGAGTGGTTCCGGATTGTGTAATTTGTATTGTAGGATCATGGCCTTGTTTGTTCCAAAGTACTTCACAGCCAAGGACTGTCTTCAAAGTATAGTCAGTGCAGTATCAAGCAAAGCTGGAAACTTGGCCAGGCAATTGTTTTCAGGAATGTTGATTAAAAGGTAAATAAAGATAAATACTGGCCAATGTGCAGGTATAATTTCACTGTTTTTCTTCAATGCACTGGCATGAGCCATAAATGAGCATTATTAAAAATCTAGCATTGGAGAAATTAATGGGGCTGAGATGTGAGAAATCCCCTGGGTCTGATGTCCAACTCTGCAAGGCTTTGAAAAACGTAGCTGTGAAGAGAGTAGTTGTCATCTTCTAAAATTCCATAAAGTGTCCAACAGACTGGAAGAGAGCAAACGCGACCCCACTATTTAAGGAGAAAAGAGGGAACTCCGACATCAGTATTCAGGAAAATGCTAAATCCACAGTCAATGTGGAGTGGAGAGCGAGTTTGTAAATCTGGCAGGAGCAAAGGATGTTGGGAATGGCGAGGGTGGAGTGCCACGGGAGGGGTGTGGGACAGGTGGCAGAGAAGGAGTGCTTGGGCGGTGTGTGGTGTGGGTGCAGACACGCCCAGCCCTGAGACACCAGGCGAGGTCATTTGGTTCCAAACAATTGGTTTACTGATCATTACAGAATGTCTCTCTGGTGCTTCCCACTCCCTCCACACTCCCTTCCTCTTTTCCCAACCACTGATTCCCCTCTCCCTCTCCCCTTTCCCACTCTCAGTCACAATAGAGGCCCATGCCAGAATCAGGTTTCTCATCACTCACGTATGCAATGAAATTTGTTTTGCAGCAGTACAGTGCAATATATAAAATGACCGCAGTACTGTGCAAAGCCCTGGGCACCCTAGCTATTCATATGCGCCTAAGACTTTTGCACAGTACTGAATACTCTCAGCTATCCAGTATCGATGGGAAACAGGTTGTCTTCTGCATGAGAATTGCTCAAAAAATTCATTCCTGCATTTCAGCATCACACTAATATTCCGATCTAGGTTCTCAACTTGAAGCATTAGCAATTCCTCTCTCTACACCCCTCACGCCCACCCCACCAAGCCTGCTGAACCCACAGAGTTCCTCTGGCAGTTTGTTTGTTGTTTCAGTTTCCAGCATCTGCAGTCCCTTGTGTCTGCATTGAACTATAAAGTAAATTGCCAAATTATACGTCATTGCTTATCCTTTGTATCACAATGCCTTCACACAGAAATTCTGTATTTTAAGGCAAACTAGTATTAATGTAAAATAAAGCAAAAATAATTCAAATGAATGACTACATACTATCACAAAGTGAAAATTTCAATTGATGTTGCTAATCAGCCTACAATTGCATGACCTTATGTGAAAATGCAAATAAACTAAAGACATTTTCTCCACACTTGTTCTTGACTTCTACCTTGCTGAGGCTCAACACCAACTCTTGGACACGTCCTCTTGCGTTCCCCTTGAACAGGGCCCCACTAAGGAGCACCAGGCCATTGTCTCCCACACCGTCACTACTTTATTAGTTCTGGGGATCTCCCATCCACTGCCACCAACCTCATAGTTCCCTTACCCCCATTTCTACACCCTACCAAAGATCTGCAAACCTGCCTGCCCAGGTAGACCCATTGTTTCCGCTTGCTCCTGCCCCACCAATCTTTTAGCTGCACATGTCTACTTTATCCACCCTGGTTCAGTCCATTCCTGCCTACATCCTTGACACTTAATATGCTCTGTATCTTTTCAACAACTTCAAGTTCTGTGACCCCAATCATCTCATTTTCACCTTGGATGACCAGACCCTATACATTTCCCTTCCCCATCAGGAGGGCCTTAAAGCACCCTTCTTTCTAGACAATATACCCAACCTGTTCTCCTCCTGCAGCACTCTCCTCTGCCTGGCAGAACAGGTTCTCTCTCTCAATAATTTCTCCTTTGGCTTCTCCCACTTCCTTCAAACCAAAAGTGTAGCCATGGGCATTCGCTTGGGTCCCAGCTATGCCTGCCTTTTTGTCAGCCAAATGGAGGAGTCTATGCTCCAAACCTGCACCGCGTCACTCCCCAAATTTTCCTTTGCTACATCGACAGCTGCACTGGTGCTGTTTCCTGCTCCCATGCTGAGCTCGTCAACTTCATCAACTTTGCCTCCAACTTCCACCCTGCCCTCAAATTTCCCCTGGCCTGTTTCTGAAACTTCTCTCCCTTTTTTTAGATCTCTCTGTCTCTATCACTGGAGACAGTTAATCTTTTATAAACCCACTGATTCTCACAGCTGCCTGGACTGTACCTCTTCCCACACTATCATTTGTAAAAGTGCTATTCCCTCCTCTCAATTTCTCTATCTCCACTGCATCTGCTCTCTGGATGAGGCTTTTCATTCCAGAACTAATGAGATGTCCTCCTTCAAAGGACAGGGCTTTCCTTCCTCCACCATCAATGCAGCCCTCCCACATCTCTTCCATTTCATGCATGTCTGCCCTCACCTCATCCTCCCACCACTACACCAGGAACAGGGTTCCTCTTGTCCTCACCTACCACCCCACTAGCCTCCACGTCCAGCACATAATTCTCCATTACTTCCACCATCTGCAACGGGATACCACCACCCACCAACCCCCCCACTCCACACCACCACTTTCTGCTTTCCGCAGGGATCGCCCCCTACACATCTCCCTTGTCCATTCATTCCTGCACACTGCTCTCCCTCCTGGCACTTATCCTTGCAAGCAGAACAAGTGCCATAGTTGCCCCTACACCTTCTCCCTCACTGCCATTCAGAACCCCAAGCGGTCCTTCCAAGTGAGGCGACACTTCACCTGCGGTTCTGTTTTGTGTCATCTTCTGTGTTCAGTGCTCCCGGTGTGACCTCCTGGATAGTGACCGTTTCGCTGAGCAGCTACGCTCCATCCACCAGAAAATGTGGGATCTCCCAGTGGCCACCCATTTCAATTTTACTACCCATTCCCATTCCAACATGCCAGTCCATAGTCTCCTCTACTGCTGTGATGAGGCCACACTCAAATTGGAGGAGCAACACTCTATATTCCATCTGGGTAGACTCCAACCTGATGACACGAACGTCCATTTCTGATGCTTCTTAATGCTGTAAGGGTATTGGCCTTTCTCGAGGAAGCGGGTTCGCCAGTTGGTTAAGTGAGACACAAGACACTGATTATGAAACATCTAAGCCACACAAAAGCTACAATACTAAGCACTCAGTGACACTTCAAACTCAACAGGTTCATGAAGTCTCCAAGTTACAACTATAAAACTAGACATTTGACCAACAGATACCTAGTTAAGTGTGTGCCTCTTGCATCTGCAGCACACTTTCCCAATGGTTCTTCAGCACTGGTCACAAGCTCAGTATGAAGAGGAGCCCCTGGAGACAAAGGAAAGCTTGCGAGTCTCTCGCACCGCGCTACTCTTATACCGCTGAGGAACCTAGAACCAAACTGTGGTGCCGTTGCGAGCAAGGCAAGCAATGGGAAAGAGCTGCTGCATCCCGCGAAAGGGGTCGATCAACACTGCGACTTTCGACCGGCAGGTAAAATAACCCTCCACGTCACACAGCCTCCAACACTCTTCAGGCAATGATTTCCAGGCTTCAATCACCTTCAGTGTGAAAAATGTCTTTCTTAGAAACCCTCTTAAACCACCACTCTCTTGCCTTTCAGCTATGCCTTTTGTCTTGGAGATGACCCACACTGGGCAAAATTATTTATTCCCCTCATAATATTATTAATTATCCTCGGTCTCCTCCTGAAGCAATAAACACAGCCTTTCCAGTCTCTCCTTACAATTATAATGCTCCAATCCAGGCAACATCCTGATGAATCTCCTCTTTACTCCCCTGCCCCCTCCCAGTACATATGGTGCGTCAACATTCCTGACCTAACTTGTGCTTTATAAAGTTGCAACCTGATATTCCAGCTCTTGTATTCTCTGCCACTTCACATGATGATAAGCATGCCACATTCCTTCATTACTACCTCATCCACCTGTGCTTGCACTTTCAGAGGTCCAGGAGCTTCTCCCCTAAGTGGTTGCAATTTGCAAAGCACTGAGTAAGTATTAGTGACGGGTCCTCTCACAGCATCTGACTAAACAATTGAGCTGCTAATGCATTGAAGGCCAGGGACCAAGTGTTGGTAAATGGGATTAGTATGGATCAGTACTTAATGAATGGTGTGAATGTGGTGGGCCATAGGTCCTGCTTCTGTGCTGTAGAACGCTACGACTTTACAAAGGAAATATTGACTCTGAAGTGCCTTTTTGTTAAAGATGTTATGACTACTTGATGTGGGCCAAGTTATATACAAGTTAAACATGCAAAGGTTAGGTCTGAAAATATAAATACAAAATACGGCATTTCCTGTGGTTGTCGTGAGCTGACCTCCCACACCATAAATAACAGAGCAATATTGGATGTGTAAGAGGCATACAAAAGGTTCATCACAACTGATGGAAAAACTTGCCTTCGAGACTGATCCGAGAGGGAAAACTCAACCTCCTACGTGACCGATTCCTTCACCATGAATCCTCTCCACCTTTTAATGAGTGCTAAGTGTCGATTTTTTATTTCTTCTCAGTCAACGTCTCAGATATTTAAAATCTACTTTAAAGCAGTAGATGATAACAACAATTGTGCCCAGCCACCAATATCATCAAAATGACAGCAAAGGCCCCTCTCTTGACACACAGCACTGAACTATTAGGAATCCCAGCTCCCACACATGATAATGGTCGCGTGAGCTGTGGCCTTGCAAATTCCTTGGAATCGACCTTAAATTTATCACTGAGACCCCCAAACCCCAATATTACTCAGTAGGCAAATAGAGCATATATAGAAACTCTCAAAATGGCTGATTAGTGGGTTTAAAATAGTAAACAAATGTAATGTATTATTATTTATATTTCAAGCACACATTACCATAACTGTATGTTGGTCATCAGGATTTAACTTCAAAGGATTCTAGAACCCAAGGCATTTTTTTGGCAGAGAAAGCGGTCATTTGGCTGAATGTCAGATACAGCATGTTCCCAGTTCGTAGCTATGTTAATTAATGGCGCATCCATTTCTGAATCTAATAGCTTATTTATTATGATGAGACTTTCTGAATTAGGATCTCAATGAAAACATCTAGACTCTGTAAATGTTTTCTATTTAAATTAGTCATATTTAAATTATATTTCATATAGTTATCCTTGCTTTGACCATCAAACCATGAAGGTACCTTCACAAGCTCCCAAAGCCCCCCGATGACCCTGTGATTTCAGTCTCTGAGAACATTCTTAAAGAGGGTGAGTCCACGGAAAGCATCTAGTCCAGTTGGAGTACCTGGCCAAGTCCTAAAGACCTGTGCTGATCAATAGTTTACCAATATCCTTAACCTCTCACTTTGGCGGTCTGAGATACCCACCTGCTTCAAGCAGGCTTCAATTATACTGGTGCTTATGAAGAACATGGTGACCTGCCTTAATGACTGTTGTCCACTTCCATCCACTGTCACGAAGTGTTTTGAGAGGCTGGTGGTAAACATATTAACTCTTCCCTGAGAAGTGACTTGGATCCACTCCAATTTGCCTGCCGTCTCATCAGGTCAACAGCAGATGCCATTTCATTGGCTCTTCACTCAACACTGGAGCATCTGGACAGCAAAGATGCACACAGCAGTTCAGCATTCAATTCCTTCAAAACTAATCAATAATGTGTAGTAAAATTGGGTAGGTATAGGGACAGGAAAGGAATGGAGGGTTATGGGCTGAGTGCAGGTCAGTGAGACTAGGTGAGTGTAAGCATTTGGTGCAGACTAGAAGGGCCGAGATGGCCCGTTTCCGTGCTGTAATTGTTGTGTGGTTATATCTTCAAGACCTTGGCCTTGATACCTCCTTGTGCTACTGGACCTTCAACTTCCTCACTTGCAGACTCTGGTCAGTTTCAGATTGGAAGTAACATCTCCTCCACGAACTCCATCAGCTCAGGTGCATCACAAGGCTATGTGCTTAGCCCCTGCTCTGCTTGCTTCACACTTATGACTGTAAAGCTAAGCACTGTTTCAATGCCATATTTAGGTTTGCCAGTGACATCCAGCCTACTTGAAATTTCCATATGCTCCCCAAAGCTCTAGGATTCATACTTGACCTAATCCCTCCCCTCGTGCTATTCCTGCAGTTCCAATGATCAGTTCAGTGATTTCCAGGAATGATTAGTGCAAAGGTGGGCTGAGGGACCTGTTTCTACGTTGTACTACTCTGCAACAGCAGTGACTTTAAATTGGTATTAAAAAAAAAGTCAATCTGAAATTCTTTTCAACAGAGGGGAGAATTGTACAGCTAATTCATTCTCATCACAGCTGCACCATTTCTTCCAAAGATAAAATTAGAAGCATAGAAAACCTACAGCACAATACAGGCCCTTCGGCCCACAAAGCTGTGCCGAACATGTCCCTACCTTAGAACTACCTAGGCTTACCCACAGATCTCTATTTCTCTAAGCTCCATGTACCTATCCAGGAATCTCTTAAAAGACCCTATTGTATCCGCCTCCACCACCATCACTGGCAGCCCATTCCACGCACTCACCACTCTGTGTTTATTAAAAAAAAACAACTTACCCCTGTCATCTCCTCTGTACCTACTTCCAAGCACCTTAAAACTATGCCCTCTCGTGTTAGCCATTTCAGCCCTGGGGAAAAAACCTCTGACTATCCACACGATCAATGCCTCACATTATCTTACACACCTCTATCAGGTCACCTCTCATCCTCCGTCGCTCCAAGGAGAAAAGGCCAAGTTCACTCAACCTATGTCATGGTCCGGATCGGTTCCCCTTTAAATTTAGTTGGGTTGTGTTAAGATCTGGACCGTTGACTCCTTGTTCCCTTCTAATTCCGTTTCACATGTCCATCAAGCTTGGCCATTAAGGTCATCTACTCTCGACCCGAACCGGCAGCTTATAAGCCCCTGGCTTTAGCCGTTTGGGGCGAGAGTGTTACGAAGCATTAGCAAGTCGCTGTCGCTACCACAAGCCAGAGTTATCTAGCCTGCACTGGAGTGCCGGCCATTCGCCTTCCTTCGCCAGAGTGGGTCTGGGCAAGGTCAAACTGCCAGGGGTGAGTTGAAGGCGGAGTCCTGGCTCAACGTTCATGCCCAGTGTCCGTGTCTACCCCTCGAAGAGTCCCGGCTCGGTGCCTGAGTGGAAGGCGGAGTCCTGGCTCGACATTCCTGTCCTGTGGTTGAGTGTCCACATGTCTGGATGCAGCGATCCATGGTGTCCACATTCTGGGTGCGGTGATTCAAGGAACTAGTCTCCAAGTCCAAGGTCCGTGATGATCCAACTTCCCAATGTCCAAGTCCAAGGTCCACGGCGATCCCAGTCCCCAGGGTCCCAGTCATGGCCGTGGTGATCCAAGTCCCAGTGTCCAAGTCCAAGGTCCGCGGCGATCCCAGTCCCCAGGGTCCCAGTCATGGCCGTGGTGATCCAAGTCCCAGTGTCCAAGTCCAAGGTCCGCGGCGATCCCAGTCCCCAGGGTCCCAGTCATGGCCGCGGTAATCCAAGTTCCCAGTTTCCAAGTCCAAGGTCCGCGGTGATCCCAGTCCCCAGGGTCCCAGTCTGAGGTTCGCATTCCTCTTTGTCCTCCTTGATTTCCCAGTTCTCTGTGTAGCGAGTAATAAACGCTATTTTATTGAACCTAAGAAAGACGTGTTTGTGTCCTGCTTGTGGGTCTTCTCCCAGCACCCTTGCCCCCACCTTGTAACAACCTATTCTCAGAAGGCATACTCCCCAATCCAGGCAACATCCTTGTAAATCTCCTCTGAACCCTTTCTATAGTTTCCACATCCTTCCTGTAGTGAGGCTACCAGAATTGAGCACGGTAATCCAAGTGGGGTCTGACCAGGGTCCTATATAGCTGCAACATTATCTCTCGGCTCTTGACTCAATTCCACGACTGATGAAGACCAATGCACTGTATGCTTATGGACTCGGAGCCTAAGATCCCTCTGAACTTCCACACTGCCAAGACCCTTACCAGTAATACTATATTCTGTCATCATATTTGACCTACCGAAATGAACCACCTCACACTTGTCTGGGTTGAACTCCATCTGCCACTTCTCAGCCCAGTTTTGCATCCTATCAATGTCCCGCTGTAACCTCTGACAGCTCTCCGCACTATCCACAATACCCCCAACCTTTCTATCATCAGCAAATTTACTAACCCATCCCTTCACTTCCTCATCCTAGTCCTTTATAAAAAATTACAAAGAGTAGGGGTCCCAGAACAGATCCCTGAGGCACACTGGTCACCAACCTCCATGCAGAATATGACCCATCTACAACCACTCTTTGCCTTCTGTGGGCAAGCCAGTTCTGGATCCACAAAGCAATGTCCCCTTGGATCCCATGCCTCCTTACTTTCTCAGTAATCCTAGCATAGGGTAACTTACCAAATGCCTTGCTGAAATCCATTTACGCTACATCTACAGCTCTACCTTCACATTTTAGTCAAGATTGATCCTGCTTTCTGTGTTTGAGGAGAAAGTTGATAATATACACCAGACAGTACTGAAGTTGGTGTGATATGAGATGGGAATAGCAGAGTTTTGCAGTAATTTGGAAGTTCAAAGTAAATTTATTATTAAAGAACCATATGCAACCATGAGATTCATTTTCATGCAGGCATACTCAATAAATCCATAATAGAATAATAACCATGATAGATTGAATGAAAGACCACGTAAACTTGGGCATTCAAAAAGACACAAACCGTGTGAATACAAAAAGAAAGTAATAATAAAAAATAAATAAACAATGAATATTGATAACATGAGATGAAAAGACCTTGAAAATGAGATTATAGGTTATGGGAGCACTTCAGTGATGAAGTGAAGTTGAGTGTATTTATTTCCTTTGGTTCAAGAGCCTGATGATTGAAGAGTAATAACTGTTCCCTGAATGTGGACTAATAAGTTCCTGCCCCACCTCGACAATTCCTTTCCTCCCACAGATGTTACTTGACCTACTGTGCTGGCTCCAACAGATTATCTGATGCTCCAGATTCCGGTATCTACAGTCTCATCTTTTCCCTCCAACACTGATGGCCGAACTTCCCAGTTCACAAAATGCATTTGCTGGAAATCTGAAAGAAAAACAGAAAATCATGGAAAGCTTAGAATGTTCAGCAGCGACTGTGGAAAGAAAATCAATCAACTTTTGTCAGGACTGGGATACAATGAGGTAAAGATACAAGAGACTGCAGAAACTGGAATATGGAGCAACAAACAATCTGCTGCTGGAACTCTGGAGGTCCAGCCAATTCTGTACAGGAATGAACTTGCGTTTCATGTTGAGAGAGATACAAGTTAATTTTCAATAGGAGGGAAGGTCGGGGAGGGATATGTACAATGAACGTGTAGAAATTACTGCACAACAAGGATTAAGGTGGTGTGAGCTGTACAGAACAAGGTCATCGAAAGAGCAACATCCTCCAAGAACAGTTTGAAAACTAATATTCCCCAAGGGAAGTACAAAATATTCTGCAGACCAGACAAGATAAAGCTATAAAATTGACAATTCTAAGCTGTGTCCTCCTTGGGCACCAGTTTAAAAAGTGCAATTGAGAAACAAGTGCAAGTCTTCAGATCCTAGTTAATCAGCAATGGCAAAAGGAACGTCTGTGATAGGACATGGCAAAGCGGCACGTTATCAGCACACCATGGAAATGGAAAAAGCTAACATTTCAGATGAGGGACCATTCATCAGGTATGAGAAATAGAGGGTATTTTACAGCAGATTGCAGTAAAATATGGGTGAAACATAAAATACTCAGAGTGGAAAAAATACAGGTTAGTCCTCAAATGAGTTCATCTTTGACTTCCCATATGACTACACCATACATTTAACCTGTTGCCGAGCAGGAGAGGAATACCTGGTATTATTTGAGGTTCTGCAGTTAATTTCATTGAGAAATTCAAATTCAGGCTTCTAATTCCTCGCTTGCTTTCAGTCTCACTGGCACCACCTGGCAACCCTGCGCCCTAAGATACCAGGACTGACCAGTGTTCCACATACAGAGCAGTACAGGACCAGGACATGTGGCCCACGACATGCTGAGCATGATGCCAAACAAAACTCAGCTTCTTCCATATCCCTCACTCCCCACGTATATCCGCAGCCTCTTAAATACCACCTATCTGACAACTCCACCACCACCGCCAGCTTCCCATTACTTAAAAGAAGTTTTCAATAACTTTAAATGAATTGCAATTCCAAAGCATCTTTTCACCTTCTCCTCACAAGGGGTGGAGAATCTCTGGGATTCTTGATCCTGAAGAATTATGGAGGACAGTTTACTGGAGGCATTTGAGGATGGTAGGGCCATGCCTCAAAAGTGAGGGGATTGAGGACCATGCGGACCTGACATAGAAGAGGAGATGTCATTGTAGATCGACCGGGATTATGTTAGAGGGTAAACCAGGTTTGAGGGGCCCGAGTGGCCAACTCCTGATCTTATTTCCTCATGATTTAATGTCAGTTTACAACTTACAGACCCGAGGTGACCTTCCCACACCACCCGTGCTTCGAGATGGACGGGGCATTTAGTTCAGAGTCGACAATAGTAAGGGAGGTGTTCGTGCTCAGTGAATGCTCCCAACTTGTCCCGCCATCAGCAAGAAGTCCCATTCTTCATTCAGGTTATCCCTTCTCCTCACCTGCCCACCAGCTCCTTCCATTCTCCTCCTTCCCTTTCCATGGCCCACTGTCTTCTCCTATTCGGTTCCCTCTCCTTTAGCTTCTCTACATACCCCCTCCCAGCTTTTCACTTCGTCCCTCCTCTTCCCCCCCCCCCCCCCACCACCATTCACATATCACTTGCCAACTTGTTATCTACCCCCTCCTTCATCTTCTCATTATCTTCTCCTCCCTTCCCACCAGCACCTGGGTCTATGTGTGTCTGGCGAACTCAAAGAGCAAACTGCGGGAGGAACAATGAGGGTCAAGCCGCATCGGTAAAGGGAAACGAACTGCGGATGTTGGAGCTGAAACCCTTCATCAGGCATTCCAGATTCCAGCACTGGCAGCCTTCTGTCTCTCCAGGGTGACTTTAAATTCAAGTTCACGTCCTGACAGAGGAGTAAGTAACGGCTACGAAGCCTTCCAAACAAAGCCAAAGCGACGGATGTAGGGTTTGTACACAGGATACATCTGGCTGAGGACTGAAAGCGGGTGCCTTGTGACTTGCATCTGAAGTTTTCCCGATCACCTCCCCCACCTGCTCTTTCCCCTTGCCTTCCTCTTTATCTCCCAACTCTCCTCTTCACCCTCACCCCCTCCCCCCTCTCATCCCCCCTCTCCTCTCTCCTCCCCCCTCTTCCCCTCTCCTCCCCCCTCTCCCCCTCCTCCCCCCTCTCACCTCCACCTTCTTACAACTCCCCCATCTCGATCCTCTCTCCTTCCCTCTCCTCCACCCTCTCCCTTCCCCCTCTCCCCCTCCCTTCCCCCTCTCCCCTCCCATCCCCCCTCTCCCCTCCCATCCCCCCTCTCCCCTCCCATCCCCCCTCTCCCCTCCCATCCCCCCTCTCCCCTCCCATCCCCCCTCTCCCCCTCTCATCCCCCCTCTCCCCCCAACACTCCTCTTCACCCTCACCTCCACCTTCTTACAACTCCCCCATCTCGATCCTCTCTCCTTCCCTCTCCTCCACCCTCTCCCTTCCCCCTCTCCCCCTCCCATCCCCCCTCTCCCCTCATCCCCCCTCTCCCCTCATCCCCCCTCTCCCCTCATCCCCCCTCTCCCCTCTCATCCCCCCTCTCCCCTCCCATCCCCCCTCTCCCCTCCCCCCTCCCATCCCCCCTCTCCCCTCCCATCCCCCCTCTCCCCTCCCATCCCCCTCTCCCCTCCCATCCCCCCCTCCCCTCCCATCCCCCCTCCCCCCCTCTCATCCCCCTCCCCCCTCATCCCCCCTCTCCCCCTCTCATCCCCCCTCTCCCCCTCTCATCCCCCCTCTCCCCCTCTCATCCCCCCTCTCCCCCTCTCATCCCCCTCTCATCCCCCCCTCATCCCCCTCTCATCCCCCCTCTCTCCCCCCAACTCTCCTCTTCACCCTCACCTCCACCTTCTTCCAACTCCCCCATCTCGATCCTCTCTCCTTCCCCCTCCCCCCCTCTCATCCCCCCTCTCCCCCTCTCCCCCTCTCATCCCCCCCATCCCCCCTCTCCTCCACCCTCTCCTCCCCCCTCTCCTCCCCCCTCTCCTCCACCCTCTCCTCCACCCTCTCCTCCACCCTCTCCTCCACCCTCTCTCCTTCCCTCTCCTCCACCCTCTCTCCTTCCCTCCTCCCCCTCTCATCCCCCCTCTCATCCCCCCTCTCATCCCCCCTCTCATCCCCCCTCTCATCCCCCCTCTCCCCCTCACCCTCTCACCCCTTCTCATCCCCTCTCATCCCCTGCTCCTCCCACCTACGCCACACGCCTCCTTCTCCCATTTCCCTCACCCCTTCTCAAAATCCCTCCCCCTCATATCCCCATCTCACTCCCTCCTGCCCCCTCTTCCTCCCCCCGCTGCCGCCGACCATCCGCCCTTGGCTGCCCGGACAGCTCGCTGCGGTGACGAGCGGGGATCCGTTCAGGAAGAGGGGACGCCGAGAAGAGCCGCTAATAGATTTTTCGACACCTTTGCCGGGAAATGGCGAGAAGACCGCAGGGTTCGCGCTCGAGTCGGTCAGATCCCGTCCCCGCCCCGTCCCAGTGCGACTGGTCGGAGAGGGGAGGGCGCGGATCCACACGGGGGCTGTGATAACCTACCGCTACCTTGGGGCATCCGAGCGAGGCAGCACAGCGCAACAGGTAAAGCTCGCTATCCCGCTAACAAAGCGGACCTGAGCCGTTCGCTTTCTGTGATTGTTGTCAAATTCGAAGGATTTTTAATTCCAGCGCTGCGGGGCAACTTGCAGAATGGGGCTTTGTATAGATAGAGTGATGCCGGGATCCCCTGTGTGTGTGTACCCGGTGTGAGAGCGGCGTCCCGGTAGCTGTATTAATGGTAGCCTGACGGTAGTGAATTCTCACTCAATTCAACCAATGGGTCCAGTTTCTCCCACCACCTCGACATAATCTGTGGTCTCCAATCCCCGCCCCGCCACTAATTACTGCAATTTGACCGGACACCTCCTGAGTAAGAAGGCTTCTTTGGAAGAAATGCCTCATAGGTCGGACTGGACTGGACTCGCCTCCTGAATGTAAGTAGAACAGCAATTTACAGATCCGGGGTGACCTTCCCACACCACCCGTGCTTCGAGATGGACGGGGCATTTAGTTCAGTGTCGACGATAGGTAAGGGAGGTGTTCGTGCTCAGTGAATGCTCCCAACTTGTCCCGCCATCAGCGGGAAGCTGGTGAAGCAACTGCTGGAGAAACTCGCGGGTCGAGCAGCGTCTGTGGTGCGGGTTTGGGGAGAGCGATTGTCGGCGTTTCGCCAAGCTCTGTCCATACGAAATGGACAGGACTACGCCCCTCTCTCCCACGCTACAGGACCCGCTGAATTCCTCCCAGCAGATGGTCAGTTACTCGGGAATCTCGCATCTGCCGTCTCTGGTGCCCGCGGGCAGTTAGTGTGAGGTCTCCCGCGCCATCTGCTTCCGCTGTACTGATACACGTGAATGTTTTAACATGACCGACCAGCAGTGACCATCGCGTGTCGGAGATGGCAGCTCAAAACCTGTGGGTTCTCCATTTATTGAGATGTATATATATTTAAAAAGCAAAGTGTAGATGTTAGAGGTGTACTGGAAGATCTTCCAGCTGAAGCAATGTCTTTTCATAAAATAAAAAAGCTGGAAGAACTCAGCAAGTCAGGCAGCATCTATGGGGGGAAATAAAGTCAGGGTTCCTGGTGCAGCCCCCTCATGAGGACTTCACCGGGATGCCGTGCTAGACGGAGAGTTTTCAATTGCGGTTTGTTTTCACTGGAGGAGGAGCGTGATGGAAGTATGCGACATTATGAGGGGAAAGGACAGGGAGATACATTGGAGATAGAAACATAGAAAAACTACAGCACAATGCTGTGCTGACATGTACTTACTTTAGAAATTACCTAGGGTTACCCATAGCCCTCTATTTTTCTAAGCTCCATGTACCTATCCAAGAATCTCTTAAAAGACCCTATCGTATCCGCCTCCACCACCGTCACTGGCAGCCCATTCCACGCACTCACCACCCTCTGCGTAAAAAAAACCCTTGACATCTCCTCTGTATCTACTCCCCAGCACCTTAAACCTGTGCCATTTCAGCCCTGGGAAAAAGCCTCTGACTATCCACACGATCAATGCCTCTCGTCATCTTATACGCCTCTATCAGGTCACCTCTCATCCTCCGCCGCTCCAAGGAGAAAAGGACGAGTTCTCTCAACCTATTCTCAGAAGGCATGCTCCCCAATCCAGGCAACGTCCTTGTAAATCTCCTCTGCACCCTTTCTATGGTTTCCACGTCCTTCCTGTAGTGAGGTGACCAGAATTGAGCACAGTACTCCAAGTGGGGTCTGACCAGGGTCCTATATAGCTGCAACAAATATGTTTGAAAGAAAGGCTCATCTTTAGGATAGGAGGGCTGGACAGCATCCGAAGAAATAGATTTCTAGCCAGGGGGTTGTTACACACTGAGAAGGTCGTGGAGCCAGGTACTCACTCAACATTTAAGTTTTCAGATCAGCTCTTGAATTGCCGATGCTTGGCAGGTTACTGACCAGTACTGGTAAATGGGATCAGTATAGATGTGTACTTATTGATCTTTTCCTTAACGCTGCTCTCTCCTTTCTTCATATTAACTTACTCCTTGACAGTTCAAATGTCTGACTATATTCTATAGTCTGACTATAGTCAGACTATAGCCTCAGTCTGACTATATTCAATGACACCGTTTCCACAGCCCTCAGAGGTGGAGAATTTGAAAGAGAAGAAAGTCCTTTTGATCCCCGTCTGAAATGGTTGTCCCCTTATTCTGAAACAGCACTCCCACCCCACACTCCCCTTTGTTGAATAAACATTAGAGGAAATAGTCTCTCAACGTCTGTCGTGTCAGCTTTCCTCAGAACCTGATGTTTCAGTTAGGGAACTTCCATTCTTCCAAGCTCTGTTGAGCAAGGATTTCAGTTGTTTAGCCTTTCGTATATTAAACCTTCCATTTCAGGAATCAGCATCATGTACAGCACGGCTTCTAGTTCAAGTATATCATACCTTAAAATATGCAAACTAGAACTGTGCATGGTACTCCAATTACTATCTCATCAGCATGTTGTAAAGTTACTTCAGAAATTCCCTGTCCAGTAAAGGCCAAATGAGCATCCCATTTCCCAGTTCCTGTTGGACCACAATATTTTGTAGTCTCTCTGCATTTATTAAGTAACTTCCATTTTCATTCTTTCTTCTAAAGCAAAAAGCTTCACATTTTTCCACGTACCTCATTTGCCAATCTTTTTGCCACTCACTTAACCTATTCCTTTGCTAACTCTTTATGTAGTCCTCACAGCATTCAAACCCGTCTACCATTGTATCAGCTGCAGTGTACTCAGTCCTTTTGCCAAGTTATTAATATAGACCCTAAGTACTTGAGGTCTCGGGACTGATCTCTGTAGCATTCCATTCGTTACTGATTGCCAATCTGAAAATGACTCATTTATCTCAACTCTGTTGTCTGCCATCCCTTTTTAATCCTCTATCTTCTGAAGATTACCAGATTCCCCTGACTGTGGCTGGTTTCTATGTTCCCTTTAATAAAAACAATTTAAGCAACTTGAGGCCATTCCTCATTCAGTCACATAGCTGAAACTAAGATTTGATTGGAGTCCATTTCAATCCCATTATGTGCATGACCTTAAACAAAGACTAATGTCAAGACTCAAGAGACTGTAGATGCAGGAATCTGGAGCAATGAATAATTAGAGACTTTGGATCACATTTAATAGCTCTGCTGAAAACATTATTTTAATTCAATTTTGCCAGGTCTGTATTGATCTTTGGAATTCTCTATCCCAAGAGGGTAACAGAGGCTTGGTCACTGAGTGTTTTCAAAGCAAAGATCAATAAATTTCTGGATATTATGAGAATAGAGGGGTATGGGAAAATTGTAAGAAAATGGAACAGATAGAAAATCATGATCACGACATTCATTATATGCTATGTCGTATGAAGTGGGTGATCATGGTTTTGACTATGATCGTTCCAAGCAAATTTTTCCACAGAAGTGTTTTGCCGTTGCCTTCTTCTTGGCAGCATCTTTAAAGGCAGGTGATCCCTGCCATGACCGATACTCTTCAGAGGTTGTCTGCCTCACGTCGGTGATCGTGTAACCAGGATTTGCAATATGTACCAGCAGCTCATAAGACCATCCCCCACCTGCTCCCATTGGCTTCAAGTAATCGGGTTGGGGGGGGGGGGGTTGCTAAACAGGTGCTACGCTTTGAACTTTGAATAATAAGTTAAAAATAAAGTGGTTTTGGACCTCTGAGATGTGAAAAACTCTAATATGAACACAGAATATGTCCTCAGAAGGTTAAGCAGCATCTGTAGAGGAAGAAAGAGAGTTAATGTTTCTGGTCAATAAGTTAAGAACTGGGAAAGTTCAGAACACTTGCAGAGAAGGGGGTGGTGTGGAACGGACAAATGGGTGTATCCCTGATAGGGTGGAGACCGTGGGATGGTCACTCAGACTGATGCTAGTTACAGGAGGATGCAGGACATCTGTTAAATGGCGCCTAATCTGCCAGAAAGAGGTGTAAGTGGAAGAGCAGGCAGCAGGAAAAAAGTAAACTGATTGAAGTTGCTGGAAATCTATGAATGAAGAGGGTGCTGAGAAAGTCAGCTTCTGGGGAGAGAGAACCTGGAGACACAGCCTTTTAGAAATATACAAAATTACAAGAAGCATGGGGAGGCTAAATAGTGTCTTTCTCCCAGATGGAAATGCCAAATACTGGAGCAAGTGGATTAAAGAGAAAGGGAGGAAGTTTAAGAGATGTGCAGGCCACATCTTTTTTTATACGGAAAGCCTGAAAAGTGGTGTCCAGGTGGTGGTACAAGCAGATACAATGGCAACTTCTCAAAGGCATTCAGACAGGAGGACTAACAGGGAATGGAAGAAATTAGATCATGGGGCTATGACATCATGGGCTGAAGGGCCACTTCCTGCGCTGTAACGTTTTACGTTCTGGATGACCCCTGACCTGCCAAGCCCGCTGTGTGTTTCTCTCCTCCACCAGAACCAGCCTGCTCGGACACAAACTGGAAAGTCAAGCCCACTGGATAAACAAGGCAGCCAAAACAAGATTCAATAGACAGAAACACGTGTGACTGAAACATATATTGTTGAATTCATCGTGAGCTGCAAATGATGTAGTGTGCTTGGATATAATGTGAGGTTAATGTCTCGAGTTGACATTGGGGGTTACTGGACAGGGTACGTAAGCAGAGAAGTTTGAGAATTAAGGTGAAATGCAACTAGCAACACAGGCAGTGTTCTACAAAGCAATCATCCCAGTTCTTCCCCATCAGAAGGGGAACCCTGAATGAAATGGCACCGAATTGGAACGAGTGTAAATGAACCATTGTTTCACCTAAAGAACTGTTTGGACCTTCGGTGGTGGGAGGGGAAGAGATAAAAGGGTGAAAGTTTTGTTTCTTGTAGTTGCGAGGGACAGTGCCACGTAAAGGTGAGTGAGCCAGTCCCACGGGGAAAGGGGAACAAGAAACTAGAGATGCTGGAATCCGGAGCAATCCACAAGATTCCAGACTCGCAGGGGTTCTCATCCCCTTTTATGCCATGGACATCTACCGTTAACCGAGGGGTCCACGGACTCCAGTTGGGAACCCCTGTTCTAGAGGAGCTCACCAGGTCAAACAGCAACTGTGGGGCAAAAATGGATAGTTGACATTTCAGCTCAGGTGAGAAGTCTTGGTCCAAAGTGTTGACTGTTGACAGATGCTGCCAGACCACTGACTTCTTCCAGCATCCTGTTCGGTGTTGCAAAGGGAATAGTCCCTTTGGGATGCTGAAAAAGGAGGGGAGGGGGCAGATGGTTTCTGTTTCTGTCTCAGATCTCTAGCATCAACAGCTCTTTTTGCTTTTTGGTTATATCACTCTATTTACAACCAATTCACATATAAATTGTAGGCTCAGTTATCACATAGAATACAAGGTAGAACATTTGCCCACACTAGATTCCAACATGTGATAATCACCAAATTTGTTTACCTCAATTATTTTTTCCTCGTCACACTGTTTTAACCTATTTATGGGGTGTGAGCACTGATGGCAAGGCCAGAATTTATTGGCCTTCTCTGATTGCTTTAGAGCAGGGGTTCCCCAACTGGGGTCTATGGACCCCTTGGTTAATAGTAGGGGTCCATGGCATAAAAAAGGATTGGGAACCTCTGCTTTAGAAGAAGGAAGTGAGTTCCTTTCTTTAACCACTGCAGTCCATCTACTGAAGGTTCTCTCACAATGTTGTAGGGTAGAGAGTTCCAGGATTTAATCCAGTGACAGTCAATTATTGACTTTCAATATGGTGGTTACGGTTATTGAATGGTACTTGTTAAGTCTGAAGATGTTGTGAAATTTCTAGGATGAGAGATGCCTTGTTCTGATAACATGAATCTGTGATGGGGTGTGAGTTGTGAGGGGATCAGTAGAGAGTCTTCTGGATAATTAAGTTATGTTGAGTAAGGGGGCAGATACATGGTATACACAATGTCAGATGGACAAATGTGACGTTAATCAACTGGTCATGTACTTCAGCACCCTGTTTTTTTGATTTCGCTCTCATTTTCCTTTAGATGCCTTCGTCTATAGAATTGCATACTCAAGAACGAAGGCATTTCAGTCCACGACACTGTGATGTCATCCATGCTAATCCCACGTGCCTGCATTAGTCTCACTGTTTTTCCTCCCTAGTTACCTGTCCAAATGCCTTTTAAACATTATAACGGTATTTGCCTCCAATGCCTCCTTTGGCAATTTATTCCAGAGAGCACGTCAATTCCATTCCCCTCATTTATCTTGCTGCAGACTTTTCTTTATCTTGTGCCAATTAACAACTTCCTTTCTTAATTCTTCAACCACTCAACTAGGCTGGGGGTAATTTACAGTAGCTAATTAACCTGAGATGACAGGACTGGCGTATGAACAGATATTGGGTCAGTTAAAACTATATTCACTGGAACAGATGAGTGGGAGGATACCACATAGCAACCCCTAAAATTCTAACAGGTCTGGGCAGACTAGGGTGAAAATTGTCAGCGTTATTTAAATTGTTCTAGATTTGGAAATACAGATATTCAAAGGAGTTTGACTGTCCTTGTATAGTAAGTATTGAAAGCAAGCCTGCAGTAAACTGTGACAAGATAAATAGTACTCTTATATTCGTTATTAAAGGATTTGCATACAGGAGCAATGCCTTGCTACAGTTTGCAGGTCATAAGTAAGACCAGGACTGGAGTGTTGTGTATAGCCTACGAAAGGATACTCTTGCTGTTTACAGAAAACAGGAAAATTCATCAGACCAATAGCTGGGATGGCATTTTGAGGAAAGATTGTGTCAACTATTTTGCATTTGATAGAGATGAGAGGGGATCTCATTGGTATGTACAAGGCTCTGATTGTACGGGGCAGATTAGATGCAGGGAGGACATTGGCCTTGGCTGGAGACGAGATAAACCTGGGGTCACTCTCTCTGAGTGAAGACATTTAAGACTGAGATGAGATGAAACTTCGTCACATAGAGGGTGATGAAACCGTGGAATTCCCTGGTATAGAGGGTCAAGTTGCTGAATGTATTTACAAAGGACATAAATAGTCAAAGGAGATGGGGGAGATCTAACTGGAATTTTTGCATCAGTATTTACTCAGGAGATGGACTCAGAGTCTATAGAAGTGAGGCAAAATAGCAAGGAGGTCACGGACAGTGTACAGATTGCAGAGAAGCAGGTGCTTGATGTCTTGAGGAAAGTCAGGGTGGATAAATCCCCAGGGCCTGACAAGGTGTTCCCTTGAACCAGGCTAGTACAGAAATTGCAGGGGCCCTAGCAGGGATATTTAAAATGTCCTTAACCGTGGGTGAGGTGCCAGAGGATTGGAGGACAGCTAGTGTTCTGTTGTTTAAGAAAGGCTCTAAGAATAAGTCAGGAAATTATAGGCCAGTGAGCCTGACATCTGTAGTGGGTGGGTTATTGGAAGGTATACTAAGGTACAAGGTATATAAGTACTTGGATAGACAGGGTCTGATTAGGGATAGTCAACATGGCTTTTTGCATGGTAGGTCATGCCTAACCAATCTCATAGAGTTTTTGAGGAGGTTGCCACAAAAGTTGATGAAGACAAAGCAGTGGAGTTGTCTACATGGCCTTTGACAAGGTCCTGCATAGAAGGTTGGTCAAGAAGATTTGGTCATTTGGCATTCAGGATGAGGTAGTAAATTGGATCAGAGATTGGCTTCACAGGAGAAGCCAGAGAGTGGCAGTAGGCAGTTGCCTCTCAGACTGGAGGCCTATGACTAGTGATGTGCCACAGGGCTTGGTGCTGGGTCCACTACTGTTTGTCATCGATATCAACGATATGACTGATGATGTGGTAAACGGAATCATCAAATTTGTAGATGACACCAGGGATGGGGGTGTAGTGGACAGAGAGGAAGACGATCAAAGCTTGCAGCTGGATCCGGACCAGGTGGGAAAATGAGCTGAAGAATGGCAGATGGAATTTCTTGCAGACAGGTGAGAGGTTTCACACTTTGGGATGATAAACCAGGGTAGACTTACACAGTAAGTGCTAGGGCACTGAGAGAAGCAGTAGAACAAAGGGATCTGGGAATACAGGTCCATAATTCATTGGAAGTATAGACAGGTAGATAGGATCATAAAGAAAGCTTTTGGCACATTGGCCTTCATAAATCAATATATTGAGTACAGGAGTTGAGATATTATATTGTATAAGACATTAATGAGGCATTGGAGTACTGTATTGTGTGTAGTTTTGGACATCCTACCTACAGGAAAGATGTCAATAAGATTGAAAGGGTGCAGAGAAAATTTACAAGGATGTTTCCAGGACTTGAGGACCTGAGTTATAGGAAAACGTTGAATAGGTTAGAGCATAGAAAAATCAGAGAAGATTTATTGGAGGTACACACGATTATGAGGAGTACAGATAGAGTAAATGCAAGCATGCTTTTTCCATTGAGGTTGGGTGAGACTAGAATTAGGTCATGGGTTAATGGTGAAAGGTGAATGTAAGGGAGTATTGAGAGGGCCGTGAGATTGTGGAATGAGCTGCCAGTGGAAATGGTGGATTTTGGGTTTGATTTACGTAGGTACTTGAATAGAAGGGCAGTGGTCCGGGTTCAGATCAATGGAACCGGGCAGATTTTATAATCTGGCACAGGCGAGTTGTGTCAGAAGGCCCTGGTTCTATGATGTAGTGCTCTATGACTCTACATATAACTTTTAGGCTAACAGAGTGAATGGCAGAAACCTTAGGAGGGTGTTGACATACAGAGGGACCTTGAGATGCAAGACCATTGTACACTGAGTGGTGACACAGATGGAGTACTGCGGTAAAGACGGCATTTGGTGTGCCTGCCCGGACTTTGGGATGTCATGTCGTCACCGTACAAAACATGGGTCAGACCACTTTATTGTGTACAGTTCTGGTCACCACCACCCCCCCCCCCCCAGGAAGGATGTAGTAGCATTACGGTGCAGAAGAGGTTCACCAGGGTGATGTCCGGAGCGTCTGAGTTTCTGAGAGAATTGATGGGCTAGGTTTATTCTCAGTAGAATGCAGGAGGCTGAGGATTGACCTTCTAGAGGTGAAGGAAACGCAAAGAGCATGGACAGGATAGATAACAAGAGAGGGCGCATATCCAAGATGAAAGGGGTAAAAATTAAAAGATCTGAGGGAGGGGCTTTTCACATAGAGGCTGGTAGTTAACGGGGATCTACAGGCGGGAGAGGAAGATACATTGTTTAAATTGCCTTTGGACAGGTGGCTAGGAACGCTATTAAGGAATCTGGGCCAAATGGAGAGGATAGATATTCAGAGTCTAGGTGTAAAGGGCGCAGATTTAAGATGAGAGGGGTAAAATTAAATAAGCTTAGTGTAGTTCAACATCACATCTGGCCTGCTTTTGTTTGGTATGTTGTAGCGATAAAGACGTCAAAGCTGATGATGGGATGGGAATAGGGCGTTTAGGGAGATGATTCACCATGATCTTACTGAGTAGTGGAGCAGGTTTGAAGGGTTGAATAGCCATCTCGTGCTCCTGTTTCCCCTGCTAAAGGAATACAGAAATATGTAAGGATCATAGAAAGGTTTTGAGTGAGGAATGAAACTTAATTAGGTTAAGGTCGTGTTCTTTTCCTTTAGACAAAAGAAAAATAAATAGGTTCTTGTAAGTTGTGAGAGATGAAGTGACAAAGGGAGTTGACATATTTAAGTACTCAAGTAGTCTTAATGCCCGTAGAAATTAGGAAAAGGTCATCTGAATGCTGACCACACTACAAGAGGAAGATATTTCCCCGTTGAACGGTAACAGAGGAAATCTGGGGTACTGAGTATCTGTCATTCAGAAAGAGCAGATTCAGCAAAATGTCATTGGGGCTAAAACATTAAATGATAAGATCAGTTTGCAAAACCTTAGTTTGTTTTTCCTTGGAAATGGAAAATTATGGGAGTGGGGAACAAGAATTATACAGAAGTTGTTTACGATATTCCACTGATCTAATAGATTAGATGCATATAAATCATTTTATCTGGTCTGGGTATCAAAACAGATATAGATAACTCTCAAAAGTTAGAGAAGGCCTACTAAACAGTGATAGCAGGATATATTTTTGTACGTGGAAAATCAGAGCTCGGATTGGTGGGGGGAAGAAAGCACCTGCAGATTCTGTGCCAATCGGGACTTGTGACTCAAATCTATGAATTGTTGCTTGGCAAAAAGTTTCTCTGGATATGAACATTGATAAACTGCAAATACTGTAAATCTGAAATAAAATCAGAAAATAATGAAAACACTCAGCAGGTCAGTCAGCACCCACAGAGAGAGAGAGAAATAAAGGTATGTACCAGATTGGAGACCAACATTTGCTCTGATTCTCTTTCTACAGATGCTGCGTGACCTGTTGAGGGTTTCCATCAATTTCTGTTTTTAATCTGGGTATTTCAATGGGCTGGATTGTGGACGCTGTCAAACCAGCAGAAGGATTTAAGGAACAGCTGGTACAAAAGGCAAAGTGAGCACTGGAGCTTGCTTCCTGCCTCTTTCAAAACCTCTCAGCCCTTATCCCACCATTCATTGTGCTCTTGAAAAGGTAGCTCCCAATTTCTGCCACTCTTCATGTGGAGAAGAGCTCTCTGATTTCACTCCCGGTTAGGATGGTTTTAATTTTAATGCACACTTAGAGAGCCAAATTACAGCTTATGCTTGGCTGTATGTAGTGAATCCTAGAATCATGTTGTACAGAAACAAGCCCTTTCATCCTTCCTTCTCCATACTGACTTTGATGCCTATTTCCCTCTCATTTAACCACATTATCCCTGTGCTTTAGGGTTTCCCAACCTGGAGTCCACGGATCCTTCGGTTCATGGTAGGGGTCCATGGCATAAAATAGTCTGGGAACACCTGCACTACATCTTTTCTATTCAAGTACCTGACAAGTGCTTTTTAATCATTATATCAGCTCCTTCTGCCTCCCCTTACAGATCATTGCAGATAGCTATCGCCCTCTGAGTGCAAAACATACCTTTCCGATCTCTAATCTTTCTCCCCCTCTCACCTTAGACCTGTGCCCTCTAGTTCTAGATTCCCCTGGAGAAAAAAAAAATTCTGACTATCTATAACTCAAGAGATTCTGCACAAGGGCAGTCCTGATGAAGGGTCTCAGCCCATAATTTCAACTGTTTATTCCTCTCCGTAGGTGCTTCCTGACCTGCTGAGTTCCTCCAGCATTTCTTGTGTGTTCTTCTGACTATCTGTCCAGTCAACACCTCTCATAGTATTATAAACCTCTACATCTCAGCCTCCTACATTTCAGAGAGAGTGCAACCTATCCAACCTCAATTACAGCCCTCCATTCCAGGCAACGTCTGGGTGAGCCTCATCTGCACTTTCTCTTTTGCTGCCTCATCTTTCCTGTGCTGGGTGTTCAGAACTGCACACAATACTCTAGATGCAGTCTAACCAATATTCTGTCTAGCTACAACATGAAGCTAGCACTGTGCCTCAGCCAATGAAGACAAGCAGGCCAATTGACTCATCCATTATCATCCATCTGTGTCACCACTTCTGGTGACCTATGGCCTTGTGCCCTAAGATCTCACTGTACATCAACACTCCTAAGTTTCCTGCTACTTATTCCATAACACATACCTGAACTGGACTTCCCGAAATGCATTACCTCACACCTACCTCCTTTTGCCACCATTCCTCTCAACTTTTCAGCTGATCTATAGCTTACTGGATCCTGAGACAACCTTTTTCATTATCTACAACCCCCAACCATTTTCATCTCATCTGTAAACTTACTACTCAGACATCTATATTGCCATTCAAGTCATTTATACTGTACTGTGCAATGGTCTTGGGCACAGTAGGTATAGCTAGGGTGCCTACAACTTTTGCACAGTAACGTAATTGTCAATGTGGAGCAGAGAGCGAGCTTGTAAATCTAGTGGGAGCAAACGATGTTGGGAAGGCGATGGTGGAGCTCCATGGGAGGAGTGTGGGTGCAGACATACCCAGCCCCAAGACACCAGGCAAGGTCATTTGATTCCAAACAATTGGTTTATTGATCGTTACAAATATATCTCTCTGGTGCTTCTCGCGCCCTCCCCTCTCCCTTCCTCTTTTCCCAACCATGATTCCCCTCTTCCTGTTCCTTTCCTACTCACGGTCCACAATAGAGACCCATATCAGAATCAGATTTATCATCACAAAATTTGTTTTTGCAACAGCAGTATGGTGCAATACATAAAATTACTACTGTACGGTGCAAAAGTCTGACGCACCCTAGATGTGTGTGTGTGTGTGTGTGTGTGTGTGCGTGTGCGCGTGTATGTATGTGTATATATATATGTGTGTGTGTGTGTGTCTAAGATTTTTGTATAGAATATATATATATAACATATAGGAAAGGTTGTAGCCCAATCTCTTCAGAGTGCCTCTTATTACAGACTTGCAGTCAGAAATCCAACCATCCACCACTACTTTCTGTCTCCTATCACCAAGCCAACAAGGATGCATTTTGCCAACAAGACTCAGATCCCTTGTGCCTTACCCTCCTGCACGAGCCACCGGTGGGACCTTGTCAAAAGGCGTACTGGTCTATGTAAGCCACATCTATCACACTACCTCCTTGGTTGCTCCCTCAATACAGTCAATTCCTGCTGCACTGAACCCCATGTTAATCAGTCACATCCCAGCAATCTCCTTACCTCTGATGGAACGCTCACTGGCCTGTAGTTTCCAGGCTATCCCTGCTGCTCTTTTTCAATAAGGGGGAACATTAGCTATTTTCATGCCTGCTGGTATCTCATCTGTGAATGAATAGAGAAATAAAAATTTCCGTAAGAGCTTATCATCCTAGAATTGATCCCACCAGTCTCTGGGTTCTTCTCCACCCTAATGTGCCTGGATAGAGTGGATGCGGAGAAGATGTTTCCTGTAGTGGGGGAGTCTAGGACCAGAGGGCACAGCCTTAGAATAGGGGGACATCCATTTAGAAAAGAGACAAGGAGGAGATTCTTAAGTCAGAGAGTGGTGAATCTGTGTGGAATTCGTTGCCACAGACAGCTGTGGAGGCCAAGTCATTAAGTGTAAAGCTGATCGATTCTTATTAAGTTAGGTTACAGGGAGAAGGCAGCAGAATGGGGGAAATGGATCAGCCATGATCAAATGGCAGAGCAGACTCGATGGGCTGAATGGCCTATTTCTGCTCCTGTGTCTTATGGTCTTCTGGTCTAATTTCTAACACTTCCTCCTTCTTGATACAGACAAGTGGCATCTCATTCCACATACCCAGCAGAAGTTTCCACTCAAGTAATTTTAACTATTTCTCCTCTCACCTCAAATCTATGGCCTCTAGTTTTTAGACTCCCCTATCTTGGGAAAAAGGCATGCTGACAGTGAACACTTAGTAATTTGCTTTTAAACATCTCCCGCCTATTGGGTGTTTTCCCCTCTAGCAGCTGCTTCCAATCTGTTTCCACCAGGTCCTGTCTTAACCTTTTAGAACCCAACTTCGCCCCAGTGAGACAATTGCTCTGTGCAATCAATTGTAACACTCGCTTCGCCTAGTGGTTTAATACAGGGGGTGATAACCCCATGCCCGGCCAAACTTAATAAATCTTGTTTGGGTGGATGCTGCGTGATGTTACAAATCAGCACCCTGAAATAACAAGCAGCACACAATATGCGATTAAACGATTGAACTTTATAACTCTCATTTTGACCATATGTAACATAGAGAAACAAAATATAAAAGAACAAGGGCCCAAATATTACTAAACAGTCTGTGCACAAAGTTGGAGATCACTCAATAGTCCTCCTTCCACCATTGGTCTCCTCCGAGCGTCGGCGACCTTCAGACCCCCACTCCAAATCCACCCCATCCCCCGGCGGACTACCAAACCTCTCCATTCGCAACTTCTCCCTCTGGGCAACGAAATCAACTGCTTCCAGAATCACAAGACAGGGCAACAAAATCCTGATTGGCCAACATGCATCCACAGTCCTGTTACCTCCAGTCATAACCCAAACATTGCTGCTACAGAGAAACCATTACTTCAGCAGTGAACATTCCAAAAACCATTACGTTAGCAGTGAACCCTTACAGCGCATCACATTAACATTTGATGGGATGAATATTGTTGAAGAGACGGCGGAGGGGGGTTGGGGGGGGAAGCTTTTGTGTGTGGAGTTGCAGAAGAGGTTTTAATTAAACTTTATGTGCCTGGAGATGAATTGCAGGAATGCAACTTGGATTAAGAGCTAATTTCCTCAACAGAAATGAACAGCACTTTCTGTTAGTAATGAACCCAATCCAACTAACTGTAATCTCAGATATAAATGGTGTTCCTAAAGTTAATTTAGTATAAGCATTTCCATTTCCTTTGCAGCACAATTTTGATTGATTCGATGAATTTCACGGGATTGACACACAGTAATTGCCATTTGGAAAACAGCAACGTCGATTAAAAGATTAAACCGATGAATTTTACATTATGCCTTGCAACATATAGATCCAGTGAAAGGGGCAATATATTTTGTCTGATCTGCTTTTGAACGAATGTGATTATTTTGCTGGTTTTAAATTCTTATAGCTAAATGCTAAAAATCTAAATGTTGCATTGTGGTAAATTAACTGTTCTTGCACTGCTATGTACAGCAAAATGGTCGTGCTAGCATTTGTTAATGATAATCAAACTGATCCTTACTGAATCCTATTGTACGTCTGGGTTAGGCTACTTGCTGTTTATGTTTAATTCCTTTACCAACATGCTAAAAGCTGGTGGTGGCATAGTGGCATCTGCATCTGACTTCAAGGCAAGTGGTCCTGGGTTTGAATCCAGCTGGCTCCTTGCACATTTTCCATCCATCCAACATTGAGCCTCATATTTTAAAAAAAAAAAAGGAAATACTAAAGAATTGACCAGGTTGCCGCCCGGCGAGAGGAACAAACAACATACTGCGATCTCATCTGATAAGGGCAAGTGCACGTCAGCCCCTAAGGCGTCAGATTTTAAAGTGTGGGACTGCAGTATTGCAAGAATAGCCCAAGCTCTTGTCATGTATTCGGCCAGATTCGCAGGGTAAATTATTACAGTTACAGAGGAAGTGCCACGCAGGCAGACAATAAACTACAAGGTAGGTTGTGAGGTCTCCTATTATACTAGGAGACCAGCACTGTGCTGTAACAGTGAGATCGATGCTGTCCTTGATCCAGGGGAAACATGCTTTCAGGTTTTTGCACCTTCTGCCCATTGGGAGGGTAGAGTAGAGAGAATCTCCAGGCCGGGTATGGTCTTTTGATAACGTTGTCTGCTTTACCCTTACTGAACTGTATAAGCAAGAGTCACATAGACTGAACATGAAGTGATTACCATTTTACCACCATCAAAACCTTGATTTCCAATGAGCGAATTTTTGTAATAAAATGGGAGAGAATATCTTATTTATTTGCAAACAGATGACAGCTAAATGATACATTTTAGTAATAAGGTTGCCCTGTGTATCCTGGACCAACTTGTTAAAACTCAAGCTCTAATATCAGGCTCCTTGTGCTTCCAGCATTTTATTTCCCTGCCTAGTGACAAAGCAGCTTCATAACTTTCCATCTGACAAGAGGTACAGCAGCAAATAAATCATCTGGGATAAAATGCCCCATGTTAATCGGACTTTAGCACAGGGCATACACTCCTTTGTTCCTTCTCAAGGTAATGAGGCCTTGGATGAGGAAGGTATATGTGCGATCTTGTTATGGCTAATCAGACGTAAATTAGAGATTCTTCATCACCCAAATCGAATCACTTCACAGCAGAACTCACTTAGGTAGTTTAGGGCACCAAAAAAAAAGCCCGCTTGACGTGTAGGAAACGGATTTCAAAGTGGATGTGTCAGAACTGTAGCAGTGACTCTCAGTTAAATGATTCCTTTGAAGAGGGTGGAACAAAATAATACATTAGGGCTGCAGCTACATGGAGGAAATAGAAATGGGGGACCGGGGTGGAGAGGGAAGAGAGGGCAGAAAGGGGGGATGAATTGAAGTGAGAAGAATGTCGAAGGCAGAGGAAGGATGTGTTGACAATTGGATGAGAGAAGATGGAGGAAGACTGGGGAGGGGAGTGGGTGAGTGGAGAGAGGGGAAGAGGGAGGGGGCTAATAGCGGGGTTGGAGAGAGCAAAAAGAAGGGAAGAGATTGAGGAGAGGCAAGTATGATGGGGCAGAGAAGAAAATGAAGTGAAGGAGAGGGGATTGTAGATCAGGGGAGAGAAGAGCGGAGGGCAGTGATGGAGAGACTAGAACAGGGGTCCCCATCCTGGGGTCCTCAGTTAATGGTAGGGGTCCATGTCATAAAAAAAGATTGGGAACCCTGTACTGGAGAAGTTTGATGAAGTCAGAAGGATGCAGAGAGAGATGCACTTCGAGCGCATTCGGTGCGGGAGGGAAGAAGGGGAAGAGTAGGGAGGTAAAAAGTAAAAAAGAAGGATGCAGAGAGCATGGGGAGAGGGAAAGGATGGCAGGGAATGTCTGGTGAGAGTAAGGAGACGGGGCAGAGCGTGGGATGGTGAAGGGAGGTTGTGGGAGCAGAGGAGAGAGAAACAGGAAAAGGAGAGAGAATGCATGAGCGAAACAGATGCAAGAGTTAGAGAGAGATGGAAAAGAAACTTTAAAGTGAAGATCAGTACTGGATGAAATCATTGAGCCTCAGAGTAGGAGAGCCTTGCCAGGTGGAGCAGTGAGCACATTTTCTTACTTGGCCGAAGTCAGAGGTATTTTGTATCTAGTTTATTAGTTGTTGGTCGTGGCCGTAGGGCTGGACAGCACACAGAAATATGCTCTTGGGCTCACCGTGTCAATGCTGACACAGTGGCTAATTGTATTAATCCTATTTACCAGCTCTTGGTCCATAAGGCTGTATCGAGGTCTCCCTGCCCATATGTTCTAAGCTCTGGTTAATGAAAGTCAGCATACTGTGTGCCACCATCACCACCCTATCTCCCTGTGCTGCCATCTTCTGGGGTATTTGGACCCGGAGACCAAGGTCCCTTTGTTCCCCAGGATTCCCTCCCGTGTCAAATTGTTGAAATCCAAGTATTCCACACTCCCTGGTTTTCTTGTGATTCAGTTACACATCAGAAAGAATTAATAGATTTGTACAAGGCTGTTGGCTCTGCCTTAATCATGTTTGTAGGCTCTACAGACAGTTTTCTGAGAAAATATGACTTGTCCATATCTCTGGAATTTCTTTGCTGTGAATAATTGTATAATTCAACCAAGCCTGGAGTACAGTCATCAGCAGGGCAGCAGCAATGATTAGGTACACAGTCAATTAGAGAACCACTGTGCATTTTCCACAGGCACCAGTCTGAGAGGGCAGCTTCTCTTGGGTTCATTCAGGTGCAGTGTGTTACTACGGCCATGCACAAACATACATAGAACTGTCCGGGCATTTTTGGCCAATCCCTGGCGTACTGACAGGATAGGTCACCGCGAGGTTCGATGCAGAATGCTGTGTGCAATGATGACTGCTCGATGTAGAGTTATGCGGATAGGGGTAGGGCGGGGAGTGTCCATTTCCCCCTCCCCCCCCCAGAGAATTGAAGTGTTAACCCCATTCACTCTCTTGGACATTGGTTATTTAGAACATTGTTATCTAAAGCTGCCTCTAAGGAGTTTGTACGTTCTCCCCGTGACCGTGTGGGTTTCTTCCTGGTGATCTGGTTTCCTCCCACGGTCCCAAGACGTACCGGTTGGTAGGTTAATCGGTCATTGTGAATTGTCCTGAGATTAGGCTGGCGTTAAGTTGGGGGATGCTGGACTGTGGGGCTCAAAGGGCCAGAAGGACCTGTTCTGCAATGTATCTCAATAAATAAATGGCAGCTATTATAGAACATAGAACAGCAGGCTCACAATGTTGTACTGAACTAATTAAACCAGTGACACTTAATCCCTTCTGTCTGGACATGGTCCACATCCCTCCGTTCCCTACATATACAAAAAGTAGTGGATACAGCCCAGTCCGTCACAGGAAAAGCCCTACGCCATCATTGAAGACATTTCCAAGGAACGCTGCCACAAGCTAGCAGGATCCATCATCGAGGATCTCCACCATCCAGGCCATTCTCTCTTCTTGCTGCTGCTATTGGGAAGAAGGTGCACCACCAGGTTCAGGAACAGCTATTACCCCTCAATCATCAGGCTCCTGACCCAGTGTCACTCGCCCCGTCACTGAAATGTTCTACAACCAGTGGATTCGCTTTCAAGGATTCTACAACTCGTGTTCTCAGTATTGTTTGTTTATTTATTTATTTTCTATCTATTTGTTTGTAATTATTATTTGTTTATTTTGTAATTGCATGGTTGTTTTATGCAGTCATTGTTTATCCATCTTTAAGTCTGTGTTCGTAGTTTGTTTATTAACTCTATTTGTGTTTCTTTGTATCTACTATGAACGCCCACAAGAAAATAAATCCCAGGGTAGTAAATGGTGACATAACATACTTTGAAAATAAGTTTACTTTCTCAACTGTTAATATCTAAGAGCCTCTTTCTGCTGCTGTCTGTAAGGAATTTCTACGTTCTCCCCATGACTGTGTAGGTGTGGTTTCCTACTACAATTCAAAGGCATAGTTGGTCATTATATATTGTCCCATGATTAGGTAAGGGTTAAATCAGAAGTTGCTGGGCAGAGAGGCTCGAAGAGCCAAAAGGGCCTATTCTGCACTGCATCTCAATGAATACCGAAAATAAAAAGTGCCTCTATTGTATCTGCATCCAGTAGTGTCCCCGGCAGCACAGTCCAGGCACCCACATACTCTGTGTAGAAAATAAACTTGGCCTGGGCATCTCCTTTGAACATTCCTGCTCTTCCCATTAATGTACGACTTCTCGGGTCACTCTTTCAATCCTAGGGGAAAAAATACCGGCTCCCTACTCTATCGATACCCCTCATAATTTTATAAACTTCTATCAGCTCTCCTGTCGGCCTCTGTCGCTCCGGAATAAACAACCCAAGTTTGTTCATTTTTTAATATCGCATTTGTAGAAAATTCAATCAATCTGCACTTTGACAAATTCAAGTTCATTGCTATCATATAGATGCATAGAAAGAGTATAAATGCCATGAAAATTAGCTTTTGCTTGCAGAAGCACAGTGCAGTACAAATGTGATGAACAGAGGTAAAATCAGCATAAATTGCACATAACTTATACACGTGCAGAAATAAACACCAATGTGCATTGAAAGAGAGAGAAAAAAAGAAAAATAATCTGAGACAGTGTTAGGGTCTTACAGGGCTATTCAAGAACCTACTGGTGGTGGGGAAGAAGCTGTTGTTGAACTTAGAAGATTCCTGCCTGATGGCAGCATCGATAAGAGGGCATGGCCAAGATGATGGACTCCCTGATGATGGATGTTGCCTCTTGTGGGTGTCCTTGATGGTGGGGAGAGCTGTACCCATGCACCTAGTAGTGACTGAGTCCAGCACTCTCTCTAGCCTTCTGTGTTCCTGTGCTTTGGAGTTTCCCCACCAGGTCAAGATGTAAACGAAGTGAACATCGGCAGAGGTTTGTCAGAGTCATCAGTGAAATGCTAAATCTCCTTAAACTTGTAAGAGAGACAGTGTTTCTACTTTCTCTTACATAGATTTGACCATTGTGCTTGAGTCTATGTGTTGGACCCAGTATAGGCCCTCTGAGTTGTTGACATCCAGGGACTTAAAGGTGCTCATCTTTTCCATCATCGGTCCTTCATTGAGGATTGGAGTGTGTTCTTCTATCTTCTCCTTCCTAAAGTCCAGAGACAGTAGCTTGGTCTTGCTGATGTTGAGTGCAATGCTGTTGTTGGATCACCCGGCGATCTGTCAACAATGGTCTTATCAGCAGTTGGAACTGGACCTGTGCTTGACCACACGGTGGAAGATATCAAGAGAGCAGAGTGGAGGGTTAAATGTGCAGTCCCGAGGTGCTTCCTGCCTCGATGGTGAGTGAGAAGGAGATGATGCTTCCGATCCACTCTGATTGCGATCTCCCGGTGAGGAAGTGGAGGATCCAGTTGCCAGAGGAAGGTACAGATGCCCAGTTCTTGGTGGAGCTTGACGATAAGTGTTAAGGGGATAATGATGTTGAAAGCCAAACTGTAGCCTACGTGCATGCTCTGGTTGTCCAGATGGTCTGGTGCAGAGAGATAGCATCTGCTGTAGATCTATTGTGGTGATAGGTGACATTAACTAGGCACATTGCTGTTGAGTGATTCTATGGATTAATTCCGCTTTTTCCAGCTCAGGAAATGGTTGACTGTAAATCGCTGTGGGCCATCTGAGGTTGTGAAAAGATGATGCTGAAGTTAACTGTTTTCTTTAATTGATTTCAAACTGTTCCCCCTCAATGCTATGGTGCCTGTCTAAACCAGACCACTTAGCAGTGGATTATACAAAGGCCCTTTTGGAATTAGCAGCCTCCAGTTCCGTTCATGAGCATGATAATTGGTTGCTAATCAGCCTCTAATGCAATCCGGATGCTTTTATTAAAAATCATTACCTGACAAACAAAGTTGAGATTTTATGCCGTGGAAGGAACTCTGTACCAGTTCCATTCAGTAACTGGCCAAGGTTTGTAAAGTATCTGCTTTGACAGCACGGTAGAACCACCTTCATCAGGATGTTTGGCAACAACACAAGGTGGCTCACCCCCATCCTATCAAGGAGATTGGAGACAGCCATTAAACCTAGTGACGTCCCCATTCAGTAAGTGACTTTGCAGATTGTGTAGTTATATTTCTGCGAGTAGACAAGTGCTTCTGCCACTCTTTATTGGCTCAGGAGGTCCCAAAGCACGTTTTGATGTGGCAGAGCGAGCAGAGCCTCACAATCCTGTTGAAGTAGGTACTTGATGCACCATCAATAACTCTCGGAGACGTGAGGCGAGATATAGGCTCAGTCAGCTGCAAGAGATCCCCACACGACATCCTGGAGACTGAGGGAGGAGCAGTGCCTCCAATCGCCTTTATACAGGGGTCTGTGGGAGGAGCCACAGGAGCAGTCAGCAGAGGGGGGGCGTGTCCAGACAGGTATATGTAGTTCACCACAGTACTATTCTGACGTCTTGTGCCAAATCAGTAGAGTTGGCACCTTCTCCTTGTGACCGCACAGCTTTCCTCTGGGCGCTCCAGTTTCCTCCCTCGTCCCAAAGACATGGGAGCTGATGTGCTTAATTGGCCACTGTAAATTGTTCCTAGTTAACCTTAACTGAGTTTTGCAGGAGCACCATGGAGAGCATCCTGACAAGTTGCATCTCCATCTGGTACGGGAGCAGCCGAGCATCGGACCAGAAGTCCCCACAAAGGACTGTGAGAACAGCTGAGAGGATCATAGGGGTCTCCCTACCATCCTTCAGGGACATTTATCAGGAGCACTCCGTACACAGGGCCCTTAGTATTATCAAGGATCCCACCCGTCCATCCAGCATCCTCTTTGACTTTCTACCATCAGGCAGGAGACCCCAATGCATAAACACAAGAACGGTCAGGATGTGAAACAGTTTCTTCCCCCAGGCTGTTAGGCTTCAGATCTCCTGGCTGCATCTTATTCGAAGTGTCACTGCTTAATCTGTTCTGTACCTTACAATATTTAATATTAATGCACTTTAGTTTGTTATTTATGTCTGATTCATCTGTAGATTCTATCCTTCATAAGATATTGTGTGTTATGTGTACTACTGTGCTTTACACCCTGGTTCGAAGAAACACTGTCTTGTTTCTACACACCTGATATGGTTATTGATGATATATACATTTATATAGTTAAATGACAATAAACTTGACTAGTATCAAGGGAAGTGGTCAATTTTAGTGGGAGCTGTGGAGAGAATAAAAGAATAATCAAAAGCAACACTCACAAGATGCTGGAACTCAGGTCAGGCAGCATCTACGGGAATGAATAAACAGTCAACATTTTGGGCCGAGACCCTTCTTCAGGACTGAGAGGGAAGGGGCAAGATGCCAGAATAAAAGGTGGGGGAGGGTGTGGTGAACTACATACACCTGTCTGGACACGCCCCTCTGCTGACTGCTCCTGTGGCTCCTCCCACGGACCCCTGTATAAAGGCGATTGGAGGCACTGCTCCTCCCTCAGTCTTCAAGATGTTGCGTGGTGGTCTATTGCTGCTAATCGTGGTCTCTTGCAGCTAATAAAAGCCTATCGTTCGTCTCCTGTCTCCGAGAGTTATTGATGGTGCATCAGAGGGGAAGGAGGATAGCTAGAAGGTGATAGGTGAAGCCAAGTGGGTGGGAAAGGTCAAGGGCTGGAGAGGAGGGTATCTGATAGGAGAGGAGAGTGGACCACAGGAGAAAGGGAGGGGAGAGGGATAGGCAGGTGAGAAGAAGTAAAAGGTCAGCATGGGGGAGGGGGGCTGATTTTCATTCACCAGAAGGAGAAATTGATTTTCAGGCCATCAGTTTGGAAGCTCCCCAGATGTTGCTCTCCCACCCTGAGGATGGCCTCGTCTTGGCGCAAGAGGAGGCCACGGATGGAGACGTCGGAAAGGGAATGGGAAAGGAATTAAAATGTTTGCCTACAGCCATTTCATTCTCTGTTACACTTGTGTTCAGAACGAATGTCTCTGAACAGTCATCAATGAGCAGTACTTGTGCTCATGTTCAGAAGGATGAAAATGAATAATCATTCAAGCCACCACCAGGATCTGGGGAGTGGATGAGAACATAAGGAATGTGAACATGCCTTAGCTTGGAGGAAATCAGAAGTCGAACTTCTGATCCTCAATTTGATTTTGAGAAAAGGTGGGGTTCATTCGCCTGCTACTGTCATCTGATTTGAATTAATTAATATAGTTTCCTTCCGATTTTTCTTCAAGTGGATTTGAGTTGGCAGGTTGATGGTTTTTTTTTGGAAATTTGTATGATGTATAGCTCCGGGGTTGTGCTCCCAATGGGTTTCTTTTTTGTTTTTTTTTTCAGTTAGTAGGGGTTCTTTTTTTTCCTTCTTTTTCTTTCAAAAAAATATTCTTAACGCTTTATTTTCTCTTATTATTGATATATTGCTTAGCTTTGTTCATCAGTTATTTGCTAATTTAATTCCTTATTGTACATAATGACATATTGACTTAATGTATCTTTTTTTGTTAATCTTCAATAATAATTAATAAAAAAGATTTTAAAATGAAATGAGAATGTGAGGAGGATAAAAATAAGTTATTGTATGATTACTGTACATTCACTGTAGATTAGGTCAATAATGTATGTTACTGTAAAAGAGACTAGATGCTGACCATGCATCCAGTGCCAACTAGACAATGCTGGTAATGCCATTAAGTTGGTAACACTAATAAAGCATGCTACTGTTAACTAAGTCAGATTGATTATTCTTAAGATGTTAATTAGATTAGTTTGATATGTGTCCCACTATTAACAAGGGTCTGTGTATTAATTATCCTGCTTTTAGCTAAGGAATTGTGAAGCTGTAATTTGATTGTTAACTAGATTAGGTGATAAATTATCTTGCTGTTAAGTATATTAGCTGATAATAAGTCTTTTAACCAGGCTTCTGATAAATTTCTCTTAACCAAGTTACATTAATGATGCATCCTTCCATTCACTAGACTATGTCAATAAGTTATGCTTCTGTTAACTATGTTATTTTTGAGCAATGGTGCTTACGCACATGGTACTGTTTTTCTTAAATGAGATTTGTTTCTGATGAGTTGTTTTAAACTGAGAACAGCCAGGGTTTATGAAGAGTTTATGTATATAATAATAACTTTATTTATGCAACACTCTTCATACAGATGATGTCATTCAAAGTGTTTCACAATGGGATAAAAGTACAAGTATGAAAATGAAATAAATAATGAAAATAAACATGAAAATACAAGACCAAAAGATGTTAGTTAAAAGGGAAGTTAAATAAAAAGTGAGCTGGTATGGAAAAATGTCAACTGAGTCTGCATCCCTTATAGTTTTAGGTATTGAAGTCCACAGTTTAGGAGTGTAGATCAAAAGAGCTGACCTACCAATTATCTTTTGAGGGGGATTGTTTAAATTTAAGAGAATGGCAGAAGAAGACCTGAGAATTTGGGCAGGATTATAAAACAAAAATGATTATGTGATGTACTCCAGTCCCAAACCATTAAAAGCTTTAAAAACAAGAAAGATAACTTTTAAATCAATTCTAAAACAAAATTACATACAGCCAAGCAGAGTAGCTAGTATGTGAGGGATGCTGGTTTGAGTTTGAAGTCTACCAGTGGTGTTCTGAATGAGTTGAAGTTTGTCGGTAAGTCAGGAAAAAGAGGCATTGCAGCAATCTGGTCTATTCAATATGAAAGCGTGAATTTGTTTCTCAGCATCAATATCTGACAGAGATGGATGTACCTTTGCAATATTTCTTGATGTAGAAGTGCTGTTCAGGTCACTTTATGTGGAATTTAAATTCAAATCTAAATCAAGGATAACACACAGGCTAGTTACTTCTGTTTTACAAGGGGAGCCAAGTTACCAAGTTTATCAAGGAGTTTTATCGCTTTTGGCTTTGAGACCGACCAAAAGTATCTCAGTGTTATCGTCATTTAGGAAATTATTGCTCATCCATTTGGTTACTGTAGCCATAGCAGAAGATGGGGGTGTTATTATTGTCAGTCTCAATTGCCAGTCATCTGCATTCCCATTATTAGCAAAAGCACAGTGCATTACACATGTGATGAACAGAGTAAAATCAGCATAAATTGCACATAACTTATACATGTGCAGAAATAAACACGAATGTACATTGACAGAGAGAGAGAGGGGGGGAGAGAGAGAAGGAGAGAGAGAGAGAGAGAAGTTTATGTTCTCTAATTATCTCTCCTAAGGGGAGCATGAATAGGAGAAGAGTAAGGGACCCAGACAGCTTCTTTGAGCAACACCAAAACATACATTCTATCTCTTAGAAAATTGGCCTCCAAGTCACTCAAAAGCAAATTTCTCTCTAAGGTATATGAACAAAACCAATTAAGGGTACTACCGGAGTTACCAACCGTTGTTCTCAAGGCAGTCTCAGATAATGCTGTGTCAATTGTGTCGAAAACAGCACTTAGATCTAGAAGAATGAGAACTGAGACTCTATTGACGTTTGTGCTGAGCCTAAGGACGCAGTCCATTTTGGTAAGGGCCGTATCCATGCTGTGGTTTGATCTAAAACCTGACTGAAACTTTTCTAGAATATTGTTCTCATTCGGAAAGTTGTTGAGTTGGTTGAAATGACTTTCTCAACAATCTTGCTCAGGAAGGGAAGATTCATACAGGCCTGTAGTTAGCTAGTACCTCACTATCAAGGTTTGGCTTTATTAAGTAGGGGTTTGACATCCAGTTCCAAGGTATGTATGAATACTTTTCCTAAGAGAATTGATAACACTATTTTTAAAAAAGACATTAAAACATGTGGTAGGGACAGGGTTGAGACAGCAAGTAGACAATTTACTCTTTGCTACAATTTTATTGAGTTCCAAATTGGAAATACTAGTAAATTGTTGCATGCTTCCCATCTTTTTAGAAGGTTGGCTGCAGAAGTTACCAGGATCAGCAGCTATACTCTCCCTAATGGAAGTTATTTTGTTGATAAAAATATTATGAATTCCTCACATTTTGTGGCAAATGCCTAACTGAGAACGTAGGGTGGGGCAGGGTTCAGCAGTCAGTTTAAAGTTGAGAACAATGTTCTTGAATCATCACTGTTCTGTGTAATAATCTTGGAAAAACTGACTCGTCTTGCAAAGTGTTAATGTAGTCTAGTTTTCCCTGAAAGCGTTTTAATAGACTTCAAGTCCAATTTCCCTCCATTTTCTCTCAGCTTCTCTGTGTGATCTCTTGAGTTTGTGGACAGAATTGTTTAATATTGTATGAAGTGGTTCCTTTTTGGCCCTGATTGAGGCCACTGTGCTTAATATATTTGCGAAGTTATTGTTGAGAGAATCAACCACTTCAGTTAATGAGCAGATTGGGTCACATGGGACAGATAAATTAGTCACCTCTGAGAATTTAAGTTGTGTTGCAGCATCAAGAAACCATTTTTTTCTTAAACTGTAATTTATTTTGTGGTCTTGGTTCCAGGTCAGAGGGCAGTGGAAAGTACACAAAAAATTATCAGAGAGTGGTATCAGACAGAGGCATTAATACCACTTAACCCTTTTTCTGATACTAGGTTAGATGTATTTCCAAGTTGATAGGTGGGCTCAGTGACCTGCTGGGTGAGATCTGGGCCGTCTGGTAAGCTTGTGAATTCGCAACCATAGAGTTTGCAATTTTCAGATTATTAATATGAATATTGCAGTCACCAAAGATGAGAATCCTTTCATTGTTCAATATAACAGAGGATGAGAATTGCAAGAGAAAGCAGGCATTGGATTCAGGAGGTCATGAGTCAGGGAGCTCCAAGACAAGACTGAAGACTTTGCGTTTCTGATTCCTGAAGCATGCTAAATGACAAAGAGGGAAAGTGCTTGAAGCAGCAATGTTGTCATTTCTCCCGTTTCTTCAACGTGTTGTGGAAACAGTCAATGTCTTCCTCTTCATGCACAGCAAATGCTTAACTGTGGTACAGAAGGGTGTGGGGGAGAAAACAAATCTTCAGAGATGAAGTTTAAAAAACATTGCTATGAAAATTTAACATTACGTGTTTTGGAGTCATCAGACTTCCAATATAACTCGGAGTCCTGCCATGTGCAGAAGTTCGCTGATGACACGGCCATAGTGGGGTGCGTCAGGAATGGACAGGAGGAGGAGTATAGGAAACTGATACAGGACTTTGTGATATGGTGCAACTCAAACTACCTGCGTCTCAATATCACCAAGACCAAGGAGATGGTGGTGGACTTTAGGAGATCTAGGCCTCATATGGAGCCAGTGATCATTAATGGAGAATGTGTGTAGCAGGTTAAGACCTACAAGTATCTGGGAGTACAGTTAGACGAGAAGATAGACTGGACTGCCAACACAGATGCCTTGTGCAGGAAGGCACAGAGTCGACTGTACTTCCTTAGAAGGTTGGCGTCATTCAATGTCTGTAGTGAGATGCTGAAGATGTTCTATAGGTCAGTTGTGGAGAGCGCCCTCTTCTTTGTGGTGGCGTGTTGGGGAGGAAGCATTAAGAAGAGGGATGCCTCACGTCTTAATAAGCTGGTAAGGAAGGCGGGCTTTGTCGTGGGCAAAGGAATGGAGAGTTTAACATTGGTAGCTGAGCGAAGGGCGCTGAGTAGGCTACGGTCAATTATGGAAAACCCTGAACATCCTCTACATAGCACCATCCAGAGACAGAGAAGCAGTTTCAGCGACAGGTTACTATCGATGCAATGCTCCTCAGACAGGATGAAGAGGTCAATACTCCCCAATGCCATTAGGCTTTACAATTCAACCGCCAGGACTTAAGAACTTTTTTTAAAGCTATTATTAATGCTTTTTGAGATAGTGATTTAGATGCATATCATATTTTTTACTGAGTTAAGTATTGTATGTAATTAGTTTTGCTACTACAAGTGTATGGGACATTGGAAAAAAGGTTGAATTTCCCCATGGGGATGAATAAAGTATCTATCTATCTATCTATCTATTTAAGACAGCTGTGAGTCAATAGCCTTTCTATTGACATAGGAAGAACACGTTGGAGTTTTGCCCCTTTGATATACAGTCCTGTGCAAGACACTACAGGTCTCAACCCAATACATAGACTGTATTCTTTTCCATAGATGCTGCCTGGCCTGCTGAGTTCCTCCGGCATTTTGTGTGTCTTGCTTGGCTTTCCAGCATCTGCAGAATTTCTCTTATTTGTGATACAACCCTGAGATTCGTCTTCTTGACAGCTACAACACAAAAAAAAACACCTTAGAAATGTTTAAAGAAAAACCCCACACAAAAAGACCATCAGACATGTGAAAAAAAAAGAACAAATTGCACAAACAGCAAGAAACAAATAACACACAGAGCATTAAACATCAAACCGTGCATTTGGTCCCTCTGGTTCCTGCCCTCTTTCCCTTTCTTCCATGGTCCACTGTCTCTTCCAATTAGATTCCTTCTTCTTCAGTCCTTTACCTCTTCTACCAATTCCATCCCAGCTTCTTACTTTATATCTTTCCCCCTCACCTGGTCTCACTTGTCACCTGCCAGCTTGTATTTCCTTCCCTCCCCAACTCCTTATTCTGGCTTCTAAACCCTTCCTACCTTCCTGTCCAGTCCTGTTGAAGAATCGTAGCTGGAAACGTCGACTGTTTACTCCCCTCCATTGATGCTGCCTAACCTGTTGAGCCAACGTTTTCTGTGTGTTGCTTGATCTTCCTTGGTTTTGATGTTTTAGGAAAGATAGAGAATGAGGTAAAGCAGTGGTGGGGTGGGGGGGGGTAGTTGCACTATAAATCAGGGACAATATCACAGCTGCACTCAGAGGGCACATAATGGACAAGTATTCCCTCTAAGTTGAGCGGGTGCGTGGCCACACAGTTACTGAAATACTCACACGCGCGTACCTTTTGTTAACACAGCTGTAACTCTCTCTTATATAGTGTTAATATAATTTTGAAATCTATGTTAATATAATTGTGAGATACCATGTAATTAATTATGTGTCAATGAATATAACCATCATTTTTCTCAATAATGCACATGCCACAACATTTTAAAGCTTCTGCATATTTACATTGTCAGGGTTTCAAGTTCCAGCAGTGTTACAGAGTATTCAGAGTATCCTTATTACACAAAAAAAAATTAAAGTATGACGCAACTTGCAGGCAGCGTAAGAGTTTTGCTGCTCAGAGTAATAGTTGGTCAACTATGCAGCCATCAGGGGGAATACTAACAGAGGGCCCATCACTGAGTCAGTGGAGGTACAACTAAAAATAAGAAAGGTGTCAGCCAGGACTTTTAACTCTGTTTCATCCACTTTAGGAACTTAAGATGCTATTCCTGATTGCACCTAGACTTGAAAACAAAACAAGGCTTAAGTTTGTATCTCTTTGCGCAAGCCTCAGCCTGTGTAGCTGCTGGGATCCAAACGTTATATACCTTGCATTAACACTGAATCATGTTCCTTTCAGTGAATCAAGTGCCTTGAGTAGTTCCTGAAGAGGGAAGCTGCCTGCCTGCCAGATATGACTTCCAGCCTGTCTGATCCCTTTGTCACCGTACAGAAAATCTATTACCCTTCATTGTGCGCCATTGGAATCCCAGGTAAGTCCTGTTGTTTGGCACCTAACGAAGCATTACAAAAGTCGAGACAAGCGATTCAGGAAAATTAAGGGTGAGAGAGTTAGAAGTAGGCCTTCCCTATGGATTATAAACTAGGAACACGGAGACACAGTCTGGGTGGGTTGAGTTCAGTCTGTGGGAAGGAAGGAACCGTTGACATTTTGGGTCGAAACCATGCATCGGGACAAACTATCAACCTCTTTGTTATAAATGTTGTTACAGATAAAATGTCCCATCCCAAATCATTAACTTGTCTAAAGCCACATGTGCAGCAGCTTGGCTCTGCAATGTTTGCAGGTCTTCCTGGGTCTGGCAGAGTGGCAGTACACTTTCATCAAAGTGACATCAGGTTCAAAAGGTCGAGAAAAGACTGAGAACAATTTCCTGTGGTGGGGTACCCAAAGGGAGATGGAACTAGAACTAAAACTTGATTGATACCCATGATGGAAAATGAGGACATTCAGCATAATAGGCCCATGCTGACCCGTAGCAGAGTAATCCCACCAGACCCAATCCTTCCATTTGACCCATCCTCTCCTTTCTCGGTAGCCCTTTGAGTTATTCTCTTGCACATGACCACCACCTCCCTTGGCATTCTTTTGCCACTTACTTATACTGAGGGGCAATACATGGTGACCAGTTAACCCATCCACATGTCTTTGGGAGGATACCAGAAATGCAGGGGAAACATGTAAACTCCACATAGATTGCACCGGAGGTGGGGGAGTATCATTTCTGATGTCTGTGAGTGTGAAATCGTCAATTCTTTTCTGAAGGGCTCTCAAAATTTCCGAGGCTGCAATGGATGGATATTTATTAGGTGAGAGTGTTAGATGATGTAGGTCAAAGGCAAATGGATGCTCTTGAGCAGTCAAATCTGAGATGGAAAATTAATAGGTGTAAATATCACCAATAGTTTCTCCTGGTCCAGCCACGTGGATGCTGTGGTCAAGAAACATAACAGCGTCTCTACTTCCTCAGAACTCTGAGGAAATTCAGCATGTCCCCAGTGACTCATTACCAATGTTTATAGATGCACCACAGAAAACATCCGATCCAAATGCATCACACCCTTGATATAACAACTGCTCTGCCCACGACTGCAAGAAACTGCTGAAGAGTTCTGAATGCAACCCAGCCCATTACACAGACTCTGACTCTGTCTACACATCTCATCGTCTTGGGAAGGCAACCTAATTATGGACATTGGTCATTCTCTCCTCTCCAAACGGGCAGAAGATACAAAAGCTTGAAAGCATACACTACCAGACTCGAGGACAGCTTCTACCCTACTGCTATCAGACTCTCATATGCTAAAAGATAAACTCTTGAACTCTAATCAGCCAGCCTACCTTGTTCTGAGGCATGCCCTTAGTTTGTCTATGCGCGCTACACTCTCTCTGGAACTGCAACTCAGTGTTCCGCATTTTCTTTTTACTACACCAGTCTACAGTGGATTCTAGTTCACTGAGCCAGCAATTAGTCAGGTAAGCTGCTTACTTGGAACAACTCTTGAGGAACAAAACCAAAATGAAAAAAACCAGCTAAGAGCTGGAAAGGTGATTGGCGAAAGTGATACAGAGCTGGAGAAGGGAAAGGATCATGGGACGGGAGGCCTCGGGAGAAAGAAAGGATCCTTTCCCTTCTCCAGCTCTGTATCACTTTCGCCAATCACCTATCCAGCTCTTAGCTTCATCCCCCCCACCCCCCCGGTCTTCTCCTATCATTTCGCATTTCCCCCTCCCCCCACTACTTTCAAATCTCTTACTATCTTTCCTTTCGGTCAGTCCTGATGAAGGGTCTCAGCCTGAAACTTCGACAGTGCTTCTCCTTATAGATGCTGCCTGGCCTGCTGTGTTCCACCAGCATTTTGTGTGTGTTGCTGATCGAAAATTGTATGAAGGCAGTCCATTATCTGCACCAGATGTCTATGCTAATTTTGGTGATTTGGTGGGGTTGTCCGTTGACAGGAAAACCTGTGTGGGAGAGCTTTTAAAGTGGGAAAGCCGCTGGACTGGGGCAGTTCCACTCCCTCAACACTCAGAAGTCTGTGTGCAGTGGTACGAGTAGTCATCACAATAGGGATATTCCTTCATTGCTGTGGATGGCCGTGACTTCTGCTGTGCCTCGTTTTGCCCTTCACTCTTCACAGAACCGCGTTCTTGGCCGTTGGATCTCACTGTAGATCTCTTCTGCACGTCCTGTGGAGATGACTTAATTTATCAACTGTGGTGAACTACATATACCTGTCTGGACACGCCCCCCCCTGCTGACTGCTCCTGTGGCTCCTCCCACGGACCATGGCTCCTCCCACAGACCCCGGTATAAAGGCGATTGAGGCCTGAGCCCGGCCCTCAGTCTCCAGGATGCAGTATGGTGGTCAATTGCTGCTTGTTATTTCTTCAGTTCAATAAAAGCCGATATCTCGCCTCACGTCTCGGAGAGTTATTGATGGTGCATCACCAACAAAAGACCACAGCAGCATACACCTGATAAATGCCTCCGTCGATTACTATTAGGAACTAATACACAATCTTATAGTACTGTAGAGGGCTAGGGTGTGTTCTAATTTGTTTCATGTTTCATTTAAATACGTAACCTGTTACTCAGTTAAACGGTAGTTTGTCTTTTTTTATACCTTCTTAATTAGTTCCATGAAACTTTGGCTAATTGGGCAGCCGCTAAATTGGGCCAAAATGTACCAGTCCCGATGTGTCCTAATTAACCGGAGTCCACTGTAAATGTGCATGGAATAAATAGCATACGAAGAAAAGATTTTTCACTGTATCCCAACACATTTAAACAAATCAGTTTATTATCATCACACGTTACAGGGAAGAACTTTGTTTTACTTGTCAGCCATACAGTTCATTTCGTGACATCGTTACGTCAAGGCTGGACAAGGAAACGGCAATAACAGAGTGCCACGTAAAGAGTTAATTACAGAGGAAGTTCAGTACAGGTAGAAAATGAGGTGCAAAGCTACAACAAGGTAGATTGTTAAGTCAAGAGTCTACCTTATATTAGGGGATTTTTCTATAGTATAATAGTGAAATAGAAACTGTCTTTCAGCCTGGTCGTACATGTGGCAATAGTAAAGTAATTCCAATGGAATGGGGGGCCACGTTCCATACTGTAACAATTCCAAGAAATGGGGGTTGAAGGTCAGATTAGCTGAGTAGGGCCTGAACGGGCCAGAGTGGTTGAAAGGTCTGCCTGCCTTCATTATTTGCAACTTTCACCATCTACTGTTTTCTTTGCCACACATTGTGTGTGACTTCATTCTGATCTCCATGGTGAGTCATATCCTGCTCTGCTCGCACAGAACTATATAAACTGTTTTCTTGATTTCACAGAATGTCACCCATTTTGTGATTCAATTATATAATTGTGGATTTTCTTGCTCTTCTCTGGCATCTTGTTTTCTTTGGAACGATGTCTTGGATGACGGTTGCCAACTATTCAGGGTCCACCCAGGCTCCCTGCAAAGAGTAACAAACATCATGACAACAAGACAACAAAATGTAGCTAATTTAAAGAGGACCTCTTTTATATTTGTGTTTGCTGCTGTTAAATATTGGGGAGGGGGAAAATTCCCATTTGATTAACAGGGTGAGAAACATCCTATTGGTTTAATGAGCTACTTTTCCCCAATTGCTCGGGAAGATGGGACTCCAGCAGGATGGAGATATCGAGTGACCGGTGATGGACGTGTGGAAGTGAGGGCTTTGAGCCAAGAGGTCATGTGATAGTGTGCCCATGCAGGCTGACACTATGGAGACTTGGAAGAGCTAATCATGGTCTCATGACTTGGTGAGATGTCAAGCCGTGCTTCAGACAGTCACATTCAACATAAGTGTGCTGTGGGATAGACATTCTTGAAGGCTGTCTCACCAATACTGCTGATTAGGCCTGGTCTGCTGTGAACAAATGTCTGTCCTTAAGAGGACAAATTTAGGAGCCCTAGAAGATCTTCCATTACCTGGGACCTTTTGCAAAGCTGGAACTGATCTTTAGAACCTGAGATGATCCAGGAATGACCTCCATTGGGAACTCTGTAGCCTACAGGACTCAATACAAAATTCTCCAGCATCAGAGACCTCGTAAACATGAGAAATTCTGCAGATGCCCACATTTTCTTTCTCTCTGCATCAGAAATGGTCTTTTATCTGCTATTAATTTGTTCAATTTTTTTTGGTACAATCTAACCTGCTGTGCATGTTCCACAGCCTTACCATCAACAACATTAAAAATACAAAGAAGTTTATTCTAACTTACCCCCTTAATCGCCAAGCTAGATCATCTGGTCTCACCCTACCAGAGATAATCCTTTCATCCCACCCCCATCTCCTCCTTCACTTTGTCGGCTACCTATAGCACACTAGCTTGCTCCTTCCCTTTCTTAGTATGCATGAGAAGACACCAGATCTGAAACAGAACTGATTTTCTTTCCGCAGATGCTGCTTGATGAATGTTACTGGCATTTTCTGTTCTTACTACAAAAGCAGGGTTGCCCACCGACTGTGCAGGCCCTTAACAGCACCCTCTCCTGTTTTCGTTCCTGCAGTAATTATTCCACCTAAGCCTGAAAGGGGTAGGGCATACAATAGGTTTGCCATAGATCGGGTGGCATCTTGGTGACAGGAGATACTGCCACTGTAAATAACCTCAGATAGTGCTCTGTTCACACTGCACACTTGTGGCCAGTGAAGTTGAGGTCCCTGTAGCCAATCTTCAAATGGTTCAACTTAATATCAGAGAATGTATGCAGTATAGCATACAACCTGAAATTCTTACTCTTCACAGAGAAGCCCACAAAACAAGAAACCCCAAAGAATGGATGACAGGAACAATCAGAACCCCAAAGACCCCCTCGCCCCTCACATGCAAAGGCGGAGAAGCCTCGACCCACCGCTTCACCCCCCCCCCCCCCCCCCACCATGCAAGCAATAGTGAAAGCTTCCAAAGAGGCTTTGACCTAGATGCTATCAGAAACTACAGTCTATAACCCAACACCTTGCTATCTCAGGCAGGCTCTCTCTCTCACCAGCGAGGGAGGGAGAGAGATTGCTGCAGAAACAACATCCAGCCACATTGGCCATGGTGTATGATTTGCTTTGATCTGTGGTAACCTGATCTCTGAGGACACCTTAGAATTAGACAGCACCTTGGTGAGACCATTACTGGTGTGTTGTATGCAGTTTTGGATCACCTTACCAAAGGATATACTTGCAGTGGAGGGTCACCTGAATGAATCCTGAGATGAAAGGACAGTCCTGTGATGAGATTAGGTTGACTGGTTTCATATTAGGCAGTGTTTAGCAGGCATAGACCAGACGGAGTTGGGATTAGGGCAGCAGATCTTCTTTCCTAGAAGATACTATGCTTTGTCCAACAGTCTGGGGGGCTTCAAGGCCACAATTCACAAGACTAGTTTTGAAATATTTAAATTATATTAGTGTAGGATTGATGTCAGTGGGCTGAAGGGCTGGATTCCATGCTATTTTACTCATGTTTTACTTAATTGCTTGAATTGAAATGCCCCAGCTACTGTGGTGATGTCCAATCCAATATTCCTGACCTATGGTATAGAACTTCTCCTGTTACTCCAGCATCTTAACCAGTTCACTCCTCAGAGTGCTTCAGATTGTCTTAACTTGCCTCAGTGGCTCATTGCTAACTTTGCAGAAAGACAGTGGACTCTGGTTAATTGGGACATCGGCTAATCCGGACAGCCACTTATTTGGGACAACTCTTAAAGAACAAAACTGATCAAGAGAATAGCCGGAAATCCTTTTGTTTATTTTGGACACTATACTGTTTAATTGGAGAAGGAGACTGTTACTGAACAGCTTCCAACTAGCATCAGACATGTGCACTTGCATGGACTTTAGACTCTACGCTGTGCTTAAAGCAAACAGTTTATAAGTAGCATCAGTTGTATGTGTTTGTGTTTAAAAAGGAATGATTTTTGTCACTGATAGTTTGCAAGTAATAAACAGTAAGACAATTCAGAACTGTTTTGCTCACTGTGATTTCAAGCATTTAGGCTTGGAGATGCCAGAAACAGCCTGGAGTGAAAATGAAATGATTTCACTACTTCAGTAAATTAGGGTTATGAAGAATTTGAATGTATCAACAATCATTTTGAATGTTGCAATGAAAATGAGGATTTGGAGGAAGCAATTGTTGAAAATTGTATGACGGTAGTCCATTAACTATATGTCTGTGCAGATTTTGTTCATTTACAGTCTATCAGAAGAACACAGTGGCATAACTCCTCCATTGATAACTATAGGGAACTAATACACAGTTTTATAGTACTATAGTAGTACTGGTAGTGTTCTAATTTGTTCTTTTACTTAAATACATAGAAACATGGAAAACCTACAGCACAATACAGGCCCTTCGGCCCACAAAGTTGTGCTGAACATGTCCCAATCTTAGAAATTACTAGGCTTACCTATAGCCCTCTATTTTTCTAAGATCCATGTACCTATCTAAAAGCCTTCTAAAAGACCCTATCGTATCTGCCTCCACCACCATCGCTGGCAGCCCATTCCACGCACTCACCACTCTCTGAGTAAAAAACTTACCCCTGACATCTCCTCTGTACCTACTCCCCAGCACCTTAAACCTGTGTCCTCTTGTGGCAATCATCTCAGCCCTGGGAAAAAGCCTCTGACTATCCACATGATCAATGCCTCTCATCATCTTATACACCTCTATCAGGTCACCTCTCATCTTCCATCACTCCAAGGAGAAAAGGCCGAGTTCACTTAACCGATTCTCATAAGGCATGCTCCCCAGTCCAGGCAACATCCTTGTAATCATGAGGAAATCTGCAGATGCTGGAAATTCAAACAACACACACAAAATGCTGGTGGAACACAGCAGGCCAGGCAGCATCTATAGGGAGAAGCGATGTCGGCGTTTCGGACTGAGAACCTTCGTCAGGACTAACCGAAAGGAAAGATAGTAAGAGATTTGAAAGTAGTGGGGGGAGGGGGAAATGCGAAATGATAGGAGAAGACCGGAGGGGGTGGGATGAAGCTAAGAGCTGGAAAGGTGATTGGTGAAAGTGATACAGAGCTGGAGAAGGGAAAGGATCATGGGACGGGAGGTCTCAGGAGAAAGAAAGGGGGGGGAAGCACCAGAGGGAGATGGAGAACAGGCAAACAACTAAATATGTCAGGGATGGGGTAAGAAGGGGAGGAGGGGCATTAACGGAAGTTAGAGAAGTCCAGGTCCAATGTATAATTCTCCGTAACTTACGCCACCTTCAACGGGATCCCACTAGCAAACGCATTTTTCCCTCCCCCCTCTCTTTCTGCTTTTCGCAGGGATCGCTCCCTACGCGACTCCCTTGTCCGCTCGTCCCCCCCATCCCTTCCCACCGATCTCCCTCCTGGCACTTATCCTTGTAAGCGGAACAAGTGCTACACCTGCCCTTACACTTCCTCCCTCCCCACCATTCAGGGCCCCAGACAGTCCTTCCAGGTGAGGCGACACTTCACCTGTGAGTCTGCTGGTGTGGTATACTGCGTCCGGTGCTCCCAGTGTGGCCTTTTATATATTGGTGAGACCCAACGCAGACTGGGAGACCGTTTCGCTGAACACCTACGCTCGGTCCGCCAGAGAAAGCAGGATCTCCCAGTGGCAACACATTTTAATTCCACGTCCCATTCCCATTCTGATATGTCTATCCATGTCCTCCTCTATTGTCAAAATGAATCCAAACTCAGGTTGGAGGAACAACACCTTATATACCGGCTGGGTAGCCTCCAACCTGATGGCGTGAACATTGACTTCTCTAACTTCCGTTAATGCCCCTCCTCCCCTTCTTACCCCATCCCTGACATATTTAGTTGTTTGCCTGTTCTCCATCTCCCTCTGGTGCTTCCCCCCCCCCCTTTCTTTCTCCTTAGGCCTCCCGTCCCATGATCCTTTCCCTTCTCCAGCTATGTATCACTTTCGCCAATCACCTTTCCAGCTCTTAGCTTCATCCCACCCCCTCCAGTCTTCTCCTATCATTTCGCATTTGCCCCTCCCCCGACTACTTTCAAATCTCTTACTATCTTTCCTTTTGGTTAGTCCTGACGAAGGGTCTCGGCCCGAAACGTCGACAGTGCTTCTCCTTATAGATGCTGCCTGGCCTGCTGTGTTTCACCAGCATTTTGTGTGTGTTGTTGTTTGAACATCCTTGTAATTCTCATTTACACCCTTTCTATGGCTTCCACATCCTTCCTGTAGTGAGGCGACCAGAACTGAGCACAGTAATCCAAGTGGGGTCTGATCAGGTCCTATATAGCTGCAACATTACCTCTCAGCTCCTAAATTCAATTCCTCAATTGATGAAGGCCAATACACCTTAAGCCTTCTTAACCACAGAGTCAACCTGTGTAGCAGCTTTGAGTGCCCTATGGACTCGGACCCCGCTGATCCTCCACACTGCCAAGAGCCTTACCATTAATTCTGCCAACATATTTGACCCACCGAAATGAACCACTTCACACTTATCTTGGTTGAATTCCATCTACCACTTCTCAGCCCAGTTTTGCATCCTATCAATGTCCCGCTGTAACCACTGACAGCCCTCCACACTATCCACAACACCTCCAACTTTTGTGTCATCAGCAAACTTACTAACCCATCCCTCCACTTCCTCATCCAGGTCATTAATAATAATCATGAAGAGTAAAGGTCCCAGAACAGATTCCCGAGGCACACCACTGGTGACCGACCTCCATGCAGAATATGACCCGTTTACAACCACTCTTCGCCTTCTGTGGGCAAGCCACAAAGCTATGTCCCCTTGGATCCCATGCCTCTTTACTTTCTCAATAAGCCTTCCATAATTTTTTTACTCAGTTAAATGGTAGCTAGTCTTTTTTTTATACCTTTTTAACTATTTCCATGAAATTTCAACTAATTAGGGTTGTGGCATAATTGGGCCAAAATGTACCGGTGCCAATGTGTTCCAGTTAACTGGAATCCACTGCAGTAGACAACGCTGTAATTTGTTCTGCACTGTAAACTGACTGAAAATGAAACTAGCAACCCATCGACTAAGCTGCTTTAACTCTTCAAATGAACAGAAAGAGTGGATTAAAACCTCACTGAATAAACAGGGCAACAGTTCATAAGTCACAAATCCAGCAATGCGAATTCAGAAGTTCAGTTACCGTGTTTGGTGTTTAGCGCCTTGGCGTGAAGCAAGTGCAGTGAGATGTTTCCTGAACAAAGACAACATTCCAAATGTGATGAATTGTCCATTCTCAGAGCCAGGACGTCTTCGTTCCCAGCCTTAGTGAGAAGTATTGCCAGAAGAATTAAACAAGCATCTTTTAACCCATCATTAGACTCTTCCAGTGATCTGGATCGCTTGACAGTGACCTCACTCATGTTCACTGCTCTGGGTATAAGAATAGGAATCTATTCTGCAGGTGTTACATCATTTTATAAAAATATAATTTGGCATCTAATTTGTTGATAAAACTGTGACATAAGTAATTTATCAAGATTAACAAACTCCATTAACAGTCTCCTGTTCCGTCCAGCCTATGGATTAGGTGAATTTTGCAATTTAGCAAATCCACTGTTTGCAGTCCAACAGTGAGAACATGGCATTCATAAAGTGAATTTCGTAAGATTAACCGATCAAACTGGGTGTTCCAAATGTTTCCAAACCAACAGAATTATGAAACATTTTATTAAAGGTACGTGTATATATTTATTATTTTTTTAAATAATGGAAGTTCTGCCAAAGTGGGGGAAATCCCTCTTCCTTCACATATCCTGGTAGCACTCCTTCCTTCCCCACTTCTGAAGTGTAGCCAGTTTACTGCAGTTACACAAAACAGAGCTATGCTCTTCTTCCTTTATGCACTTGTGTACGTGCGCTCGCATTTAAACAAACCCGAGTGTGAAAATCAGGGTAATTGTCCCAGAGGGTGAACACGTCCTTTAGAGTGGTGACTCTGCACGCACAAGTTCTTGTATAGACATACGTATATATATCTGTGCACGTGTGTGCTTGCGGGTGTACGTGTTTTGCTGTACATGAGTGTGTTTTACTTATTTGCGCATGTTTGAATGCATATGTACTCTTGCATACTTCCCAGCAAGCAAGGGCCCATGCAACCCAAGCGAGGGGGCATTGCCCAGAAGTGGTGAGGGTGATCTCATTAAGTTTTTTATCAGCCACTTCAAATGAAACTCTGCTGACTGTCTTGGTTAATCTGGAACCTGATTAGAATGTTTAATTATTGTCAATGCAGCTACTGGAAATATATTCTTTAAAGCTGAATTGCAGATTTGATTATAGACACAGAAGCCCTAGATTGGATTAGAAACCTGCGTTATATAACCATGTAACAATTACCGCACGGAAACAGGCCATCTCGGCCCTTCTAGTCCGTGCCGTACACTTTCTCTCACCTAGTCCCACCGACCTGCTCTCAGCCCATTACCCTCCATTCCTTTCCTGTCCATATACCTATCCAATTTTACTTTAAATAAAAAGATCGAACCTGCCTCTACCACTTCTACTGGAAGCTCGTTCCACACAGCTACCACTCTCTGAGTAAAGAAATTCCCCCTCGTGTTATGCTTAAACTTTTGCCCCCTAACTCTCAACTCATGTCCTCTTGTTTGAATCTCCCATACTCTCAATGGAAAAAACATATCCACGTCAACTCTATCTATCCCCCTCATAATTTTAAATGCCTCTATCAAGTCCCCCCTCAACCTTCTACACTCCAAAGAATAAAGACCTAACTTGTTCAACCTTTCTCTGTAACTTAGGTGCTGAAACCCAGGTAACATTCTAGTAAATCTCCTCTGTACTCTCTCTATTTTGTTGACATCTTTCCTATAATTCGGTGACCAAAACTGTACATTAGACTGAGTACAAATACGAAGATGTAATCAAAAGCCCTGATGAGCATGACAGAAATGGGAATGCTGAAGCCAATATACTGGCATGAACAAAATGTATGAAGTAAGGAACTTTGGAGAAATTAATTGTCCACTGCAAGTTGCCCCTGGTGTGTAGGTAAGTCGCAGAGAGTGGGGGAGATGATGGGAAGGTGGAGAGAATTAAACGGGATCAGGTTAATGGGGCTTGGATGGTGGGCCAAATGACCTTTATCTGTGTGGTCGTAGTCTGGGACCACAGAGGGAATATGGAACATACTCCGGCTCCATGGCCGTAGGGGAAAGCACTGGTGGAATCCAAGATAAGTACAAAAGGAGAATGGGATTAGTGGGTTTCCCGTTGGGGTTCAGTGAGTTGGATCATACTGAGCGCAAGTATTGAATGGCCTGCAAACTCTGTGTAATTTAGGATATCAATCATGTTTTTCCTCAAAATCTTCTTACAGTTTTATTTTAAAATATGCATTTTCCTTTGTTGAACCTGTGTTACTGCTATCTTCATGGTGTGTATTCTCTCTCTCTCTCTCCCTGCAGCGAACTTCCTCACCATCTACACCCTCTACAGTAGAAGATGTGGGATGTCCATGGTGGCCAGGCTCTATCTGATCTCGCTGGCCGTTGCAGACTCGCTGTGCTTGTTCTGGGGGGCACTGATTGACCTGAGCCTGGTGTGGCTGGACCCCAGTCCCTTCTGGGTGATCTCCCCGTGGTGTGAGCTGCTGACGGTGCTGGAGTATGGCTCTATCTTCACCTCCACCTGGATTGTGATCACCTTCACCATTGAGCGTTACCTGGTGCTGAGGAGTACTCGGGTCAGACAGCCCGACTCCCAGACTAAAGTGACCATCAGAGTCATAATAAGCGTTGCTGTGGCCTCTCACCTGATCGCTGCTCCAGCCTACTGGATCTACAACTCAGAGTTACTGAACTCCACCGTGCCCAACCAGACTGAGAAGGCGCGCAAATGTACTTACAGTGATAGTTTCTTTTCCACTGCCGTGGTATGGTTTTACACACTGGTCTCAGGGGGTATCCCCTACATCCTCCTCATCCTCTTCAATATCCTCATTGGGCATCAGCTCTACACAGCCTCCAGGATGTTCACTCAGGAGCAGCTGAGGTCGATAAATGGCGTTACCGTGCGGGGCCTGGTGAAAAAATCTATTCTAATCCTCTTTACTATTTCCTTCACCTTCGTCCTCCTGACACTCCCTCGCTTTGTCACCTACTGCATCCTGAGGACAGCCTACAACCGGCCGGACCACAACCGCGACGACTACAACCAGATGATCAACTTCTTTGCGGACATCGGCAACATGATGCAGTGGCTGAACTTTGCCATCAACTTCCTCCTCTACTGCGTCATCAGCAAGTCATTCCGCCAGGAATTCCTTCAGGTCCTGACCTGCAGAACTCAAGCGCCCAGTGCCCCCAATTCTAACACCCAAATGAAGGTCTACAGCATACATTGTGCCTCCATTCAACAGCCTGTAATCACTGCTGGAACCTAGAGCTCACCAGTAGCCAAAAGCTCAGATGGACCAGCCATGTAAACACAGATCAGAGGCTGGGTACCTCATGGCAAGTGACTCACCTCCCAACACCCCAAAGCTTGTTCGCTATTTATAAGGAATAGGTCAGGAGACTAATGGAATACTTGGATGAGTGACCACAAGATACATAAGCAGAACTGGGCCATTCGGCCCATCGGGCCTGCTCCACCATTTCATCATGGCTGATCCATTTTCCCTCTCAGCCCCAATCTCCTACCGTCTCCCCGTTTCCTTCGTGCCCCTGGCCAATCGAAGATCTGTCAACCTCCACCTTAAATATGCCCAATGACTTCGCCTCCACTGCTGCCTGTGGCAATGAATTCCACAGATTCCCCACCCTCTGGCTAAAGAAATTGCTCCTCATCTCCATTCTAAAAGAAAGCCCCTCTATTCTGAGGTTGTGACCTCTGGTCTTGGGCTCCCCCACCATAGGAAACATCCTCTCCACATCCACTCTATTGAGGCCTTTCAACATTTGATAGGTTTCAATGATGTCACCCCTCATTGTGTGGTTCCAATAACTCTTAAGAAGCTGAACGCCATCCGTAAGACCGTAAGTTATAGGAGCAGAATTAGGCCATCTGATCCATCGAGTCTGCTCCGCCATTTTATTGTGGCTCAACCAATTCTCCTCTCAGCCCCAATCTCCTGCCTTCTTCTCGTATCCCTTCGTACCCCGACCAATCAAGAATCTATCAACCTCTGCCTTAAATATACATAAAGACTTGGCCTCCTCACTCTCTTGTCACAAAGAATTCCACAGATTCACCACTCTCTAGCTAAATAAATTCCTCCTCATCTCCTTTCTAGGACACCCCTCTATTCTGAGGTAGTGCAGGAGTCCGGGGCAAAGCAGCCTTGCTGATTGCTATCACATCCATCACCTTTAAATATTTATTCCCACCAAAAGCACACAGTGCTGTGTCACCTACTGAACTTTAATGTACTGCAGATAATCACCCAGGCTTCTCTGATAGCACCTTTTAAACCCATCACCTCTATCCTTTCAGATGCATGAAAGCATGGAGACGTCACCACCTGTAGGCTCCCCTCCAGGCCACATCTTGTCCAGAAGTGGAACTCGAGAGCCACTTCTTCACCAGTGTGTCCAAATGCTGGAATTCCCCATCAGATCAAGCTGCGGAATTGCCTTTATCCTTCACTGGGAGAACTGAGCGGTTCACTTCACACACCCTTCTCAAGAACAATTAAGGATGGCTTTATCATTGGCAGTTGGGAATTCTGAGAGATCCCCAGTCTCCCTGATAGCTACATCTGTGTGACGTGCATCCGGCTGCAGACTGGAGCTACGGGCGGACAGCCTTCAGCTCGTACAAGGGAATGAGGAAGTGGTCAGCGTCAAGGTAGTCACCCCTGAGTTGCAGGAGGCAGATAGCTGGGGGACTTTCATGAGAGGGCAAGGGAGTAGGCAGACAGTGCAGAGTACCCCTGTGGCCATTCCCCTCTATAACACTGAAATGCTTTGGCAATTGTTAGCGGGATGTCCTGCCCAGGAGAGCTCTGGCTCTGTGGCTCAGAAGGGAAGTGGGGGAGAAGCGGAGTGTGGCGGTGACAGGGAACTCAATAGTTAGAGGAGCAGGCAGGAGATATCGTGGATGTGAAAGAGACACTCAGATGGTATGTTGTACCAGGTGCCAGGGTGAGAGACTTCTTGGATCAGGTCCACGTCGTACACAGAGGGTGGGCAGCCAGAAGTCAAGGTACATATTGGTGTCAATGACATAGGTAGGAAAAGGGAGAAGATCTTGAAGAGAGAATATAGGGAGCTGGGTAGGAAGCTGAAAAGCAGGACTACAAGGATAGTAATCCCTGGACTGACACCTGTGCCATGTGCCAGGGAGATTACGAATAGGATGATATGCCAAATGAATGCATAGCTGAGGAATTGGTGCAGGAGGCAGAGTTTCAGATTTTTGGAACAATAAAATCTTTTCTGGGGAAGGTATAACCTGTACAAGAACATCACAGATTGCACTTGAACTTGAGGGGCACCAATATCCTTGCAGGCAGTTTGCCGGAGCTGCTGGGAGTGTTTAAATTAGTTTGGCAAGGGGGATGGAACTAGAGTGATATGTCAGAGGATGGGACAGTTGGTCTACAGGTAGAGAGACTGTGAGGAAGGATAGGCATTTGATAGAGCAAGTTTACAGTCAGCGCGATGAACTGAAGTGTGTCTATTTTAATGTAAGAAGTATCAGGAACAAGGGTGATGAACTTAGATGATGGGGTCAGTACATGATGTTGTGGTCATTACAGAGACTTGGCTGTCACAAAGGCTTTTGGGTGTTCTGGGGTTTAGATGGTTCAAAAGGGACGGGGAGGTGAAAAAGGTGGGGGAGAGCATTGATAATCAGGGATAGTATCACAGCTGTAGAAAGGGAGGACATTGTGGTGGGATTATCCACTGAGTGTGGGTGGAAGACAAAAACAGGAAGTGAGCAGTCACTGTGTTAGGAGTATTCTATAGACAACATCTCCCCCCCCCCCCCCCCCCCACCGCCTCCCAAATAGTAACAGAGACACTGTGGTGCAGATTGGGAGACACATTCTGGAAAGGTGCAAAAATAACAGGGTTGTTGCCGTGGGTCACTTCAACTTCCCTAATACGGATCGGCTCCTCCTTAATGCAAAAGGATTGAATCGGGTGGAAGTTGTTCGCTGTGTCCGGGAAGGATTCCTGACTCGGTAGCAGACAGACCGACTAGACGAGAAGCCATGTCAGATTTGGTGAGAGGTCGGGTATCAGACCTCTTAGTGGGAGAACATTTTGGAGATGGTGACCACAACTCTCTGACCTTTACTGTAGCCTGGCACAGGGGTAGGAGTAGATAGTATGGGAAAATACTTAACTGAGTTAGAGGGAATTATAATTCTATTAGGCAGGAACTGGGGAGCATTAATTGGGAACAGATGTACTCGGGGAAATATACAAATGAAATATGGAGGTTGCTTTGGGAGCACTTCCTAGGGGCTCTGGATAAGTTTGTCCCACTGAGGCAGGGAAAGGATGGTAAGGTGAAGGAACTATGGTTGATAAGAGATGGGGAGCATCAAGTCAAGAGGAAGAAGGAAGCATACTTAAAGGTTTAGGAAGCAAAGACTCTAGACAGTTACAAGACAGCCAGAAAAGAGCTGAAGAATGGAATTAAGAGAGCTAGAAGGGGGGCAAGAGAAGGCTTTGGCAAGTAGGATTAAGAAAAACCGCAAGGCTTTCTACACGTATGTGAAGAAGAGGAGGATAGCCAGAATGAGGGTAGGGCTGATCAGGGATAGTAGATGAATCATGAGCTTGGAGTCAGACAAGGTAAGGGAGGTCCTTCATGAATACTTTTGTTTGTATTCACCAGTGAGAGGGACCTTGATGTTTGTGAGAGCAGCATAAAACAGGCTTAAATGTGTCAATACTAAGAAAGAGGATGTGCTAGAACTGAAAACCATTAGGATAGATAAGTCTCCAGGGCTGGATGGGATACATCCCAGGTTTCTACGGGAAGCAAGATAAGAGATTGCCACGCCTTTGGCGATGATCTTTACATTCTCTCTGGTCAGAGGGATAACACCAGATGATTAGAAGGTGGCAAATGTTATTCCGTTGTTCAAGGAATGGATTAGGGATGACCCTGGGAATGATAGACCAGTGAGTCTTTCTTCATGATGAACAAATTATTGAGAGGATTCTTAGAGACAGGATTTCTGAGTATTTGGCGAAGTATAATCTGATAAGGGATAGTCAGCCTGGCTCTGTGAGGGGAAGGTCATGCCTCGTGAGCCTTGCTGAATTTTTTGAGGATGTGAAAAAGCACATTGACAAAGGTAGAGCGGTGGATGCGGCGTATATAGGTTTTCAAAGGTTCTTGATAAGGTTCATCATGGCAAGCTCATTCGGAAAGTCAGGAGGCAGAATACAGTGTTAATGGCGGGATTCTGGCAGTGTGGAGAAACAGAGAGACCCTGAGTCCACACCCATCGATCCCTCAAAGTTTGCCATGCAAGTTGATTGGGTTTTTAAGAAGGCTTATTAAGTGGGACTGAATTCAAGAGCCACGAGGAAATGTTGCAGCTCTGTAAAACCCTGGTTAGACCACACGTGTTCAGCTCTGGTCACCTCATTGTAGGAAGGGTGTGTAAGCTTCAGAAAAGATGCAAAGGAGGTGCAGCAGGATGTCTCCTGGTGTAGAGGGCATCTCTGAAGAAGACAGGAACCCTGATCGAAATATGATAGAATTTACCCTGCAGTTTGAGAGGGAGAAGCTAGAACTAGGTATGTCAGAATTACAGTTTAGTAAAGTCAGCCACAGAGGCATGAGAGAGGAGCTGGCCAAAACGGATTGGAATGGGACAGTAGCAGGGTTGATGGAAGAGAAGCTGTGGCTGGAGTTTCTGGGAGTAATTTAGAAGAGACAGTATCATTTCACTTCAAGAACATTCTAACGGGAGGATGAGGCAACAGTGGCTGGCAAGGGAAGTCAAAGACAGCATAAAAGCAAAAGAGAGGACATACCGTATAGCAAAAATTAGTGGGAAGCTAGAGGATTGGGAAACTTTTAAAAACCAACAGAAGGCAACCAAAAAAGAAAAAAAAGAGAAAGTAAAATATGAAAGTAAACTAGCCAATAATATAAAAAGGGATACCAGATGGATTTTTTGTTTGCAGATTATATAAAGAGTTAGAAAGAGGCAAGAGTGGACATGGTCCACGGGAAAACGATGTTGGAGAAATAGTAATGAGAAGCAAGGAAACGGTAGACAATCTGAATGAGTACTTTGCATCAGTCTTCTCTGTAGCAGACATCAGCAACTCAGGAGAATCAGGTAGAAAAATGAACGTAGTTGCTATTACTAAGGAGAAGGTGCTTGGGAAGCTGGAAGGACTGAAGGTAGATAAGTCACCTGGACCAGGTGGACTACACCCCAGGGTTCTGAAAGAGGTAGCAAAAAGGATTGTGGAGGTATTAGTTGCGGTCTTTCAAGAATCACTGGATCGTGGAATGGGTTCCAGAGAGCTGGAAAATTGCAAATGACAGTCTACACTTCAAGAACGAAGGCAGGCAAAGGACCCTGCCTGTAAGGAGTTTGCAAGCTCTCCCCGTGACCGCATGGGTTTCCTCCGCAATCCAAAGTCGTACTGGTTCGTTGGTCATTGTAAATTGTCCCATAATTAGGCTAGGATTAAATTGGGGGATTGCTGGGCAGCATGACTCGAAGATCTGGAGGGCCCTGTTCAGCACTCTCTGTCAATAAATAAATAAATAGACAAGAAGTTATAGGCTGGTTAGCTTGACTTCAATCGTTCGTAAGATTTTAGAATCCCTTACTTGGAAGCACATGATAAAATAGTCCTTAGTCAGTATGGTTTCCTAAGGGGAAATCTAACCTGACAAATCTGTTGAAGAAATAAAAATCAGGATAAACCTGTACTTTTATTTTTGGAAGCCCCTGAGGCTACAAAACAAGATGGGAACCCATGGTATTATAGGAAAGATATTCGCATGGGTATAAGATTGGCTGACTGGCAGAAGGTAAGGAGTAAAGATTAAGGGAGCCTTTTCTGGTTGGCTGCTAGCAACTGGTTGTGTTCCACAGGTGTCAGTGTCGGGTCCACTATTTTTCATATTATATGTTAATGATGTGGATGATGGAATTGATGGCTTTGCGATCAAGTTTTTGGATGACACGAAGTCAAGAGGCAGCTAGTGTTCAGGAAGCAGGGACTCTACAGAAGGACTTGCACAGGTTGGGAGAACTGGCAAAGAAGTGGCAGTTGGAACAGATAGTGAAGTGTATGGTCCTGCATTTTGGTAGAAGGACTAAACAGGGAGGGAATTCAGAGATTATATGCGAAGGAACTTGGGAGTCCTGGTGCAGGATTCCCTAAAGGTTAGGTTGAAGATTGAGTCGGTTGTAAGAAAGCATTGTTAGCATTCGTTTCGATTGGACTGGAATATAAGAGCAAGGATGTGATTCTTAGGCTTATAAAGCATTGGTCACACCACACTTGGAGTATTGTGAGCAGGTCTGGGCCCCCTATGTGGGAACAGATGTGCTGGCATCGGAGAGGATCCGGAGGAGGTTCACAAGAATGATTCCAGGAATGAAAGAGTTAACATCTGAGGAGTGTTTGATGGCTTTGGGCCTGTTCTCACTGGAGTTTTGAGGAATGACGGAAGATATCATTGAAACCTATCAAATATTGAAAGGTCTAGATAGAGTGCATGTGGAGAGGATGTTTGAAGTAGTGGAATTGTCTAGGACCAGAGGGCACAGCCTCAGAATAGAAGGATATCACTTTAGAATAGAGGTGGGGAGGAGTATTTTAGCCAGAGAGTGGTGACGCAGTGGAATTCATTGCTGTCATTGGGTATATTTAATGTGGAGACTGATATGTTCTTGATTAGTAATAGTATCAGAGATTATGGGGTGTAGGCAGGATAATAGGGTTAAGAAGGAAAAGTATATCAGCCATGATTGAATGGCGGAGCAGGCTCAATGGGCCGAATGGCCTAATTTTTTTCTCTATATATTATGGTCTTATGGATCAGGAAGTGTTCGAGCAAAATTACTCAGCTAATGGGAAAACAATGCCACTGACTCTACACTTCCCAGTCAGTTTCTGTTCAGAGTTATTCAGTCTATTTGTGTCCGTGCAGTATTCAATCCTTCTGTAAGCATGCTTTAAAATTGTTGTCTTGTGTAGAACACAACTTTCTGGATCTCAAGATCCCCACTGGAGCCCAGCTTAAGCATGCTGAAGTCACACTATTAGATATGAAAAGCAATTATAGACCTGCTGTATCTCCAACTTGAGACCAGTTGCCGCATTCAGACTCCAGCAATTCCTTCTGTTGGCCTGTGATTTTACAGGGACTCAGCCAACTGCACTAAATGCTTCTTTGTGTGTCTGTGGTAAACAGTAATCACCACTCATTTGGTTTTAAGTAGAAACCAAAAGATGCTGAAGTCCGAAAGCAAAGGTCGCTGGAGCCAGTCAGTGTGTGCAGGGCGGAAGAGGAGTTAGGCCTTGTCTGATAAAGGTTTATTTTACCCAAATGTTTACTAATTAGGCCTCTGCACTATTGGTCACTGGGTCAAAGGCATATTTCTAGTATCTTCCACGTAATGTACTGCTTTCTTTAAGTTGGAGAGCTTCATTGCTACTCTCTCACTACCACACATGGTGAGTTTATTTATTACAGAGCTCCAACTTGCTGTGGTTGATTAATTAATAATGGGTGGTATAATCTAGGAGACCACCTCGCCAACCACCACCGTCATCTCAAAGCAGCTGTCAGCCACTGAAATGTGTTCGAAGTGTTGTAGGAAAGAGGGGAAGTAATATGTGCACAGCAAGATCCCATCAACAACTGTGTACTCAGGACAAGATGTCAATGGTTGAGTATCGGCAGGACAACAGTAATCTCTCCTTAGCTCTCCATCAGAATTCCACAATGGTGCCTGTCTTTTCCATTCAGGGAAGAGACTGGACCTCAGTTTAATACTGAGACACAAGAGGTTGCTAATTCTGAGATACAGAGCATGTCCAGGTGAAAACATGACAAAGTCCCACATAGGCTGGTCAAGAAATTTCAGTCACTTGTCATTCAGGGTGAGGCCCGGTCAAGATGGCGGCTGCGTACAACGCTCCTCCAGTCGACGTCTTCTGGATAGATCATGAACCACGTTTCACTTTTATGTCTTTTGCGTTTGTATTTCATCACGGATGTGATTCTGGGACTGTTCGCTGTTTGGAGATCGTTTGGGTGTTCTAACTGCTAACTGCAGTTTCCGAGAGGATTCCGGGAGGCAGAGGCAGTGTGCGTGAACCTCATGGCCGTTGCTTGACTCCATTTTGTTGATTAAACCTTCTGTTCGCCGAGGAAGATTGAAACATTGAGGTGAATGCAGAAGGTGAGCGCCATCTGCTGTCTTTTGATCGCCCGTCTACCAGAGAGGGGAGAGACTGCCACTGTGCTCGGAGACTGGTACCCAGGTTTTCCGCATCTTGGATATGGACTTCGACTGACTTTTTTTTAAGTCTTATAGTTTTTTATATTCAGTTTCTTTCACCCAATCTTCCTCGTTTTTTTGTGCAAGGAGGGGGATTTGGGGGCTGATGGGCCTGTTCTGTTTGTTTTGTTTTTTTTGTGCGGGAGGAATGATTTGAGGATTGATGTGCCTGTTCTGTTTTATTTGTGCAAGGAGGGGGATTTGGGGGCTGATGGGCCTGTCCTGTTTGTTTTTATGTGCGGGGAGGGGGATTTGGGGGCTGATGGGCCTGTCCTGTTTGTTTTTTTGTACGGGGAGGGGGATTTGGGGGCTGATGGGCCTGTTCTGGTTGTTTTTTTGTGCGGGGAGGGGGATTTGGGGGCTGATGGACCTGTCCTGTTTGTTTTTTTGGTGTGGGAGGGGGATTTGGGGGCTGATGGACCTGTCCTGTTTGTTTTTTGGTGTGGGAGGAGGGATTTGGGGGTCGACATGCCTGTCCTGTTCGTTTTGTTTTTTTGTGCGGGAGGAATGATTTGAGGATTGATGTGCCTGTTCTGTTTATTTTGTGCGGGGATGGAGGATTTGGGGGGGGGGGGGGTTGATGATTCTTTCTTTCTCTTTCTTGGTTTCATGGCTACCTGGAGAAGAAGAATTTCAGACTCCTATACTTTGATAATAAATGAACCTTTGAACCTTAAACTGGATTTGACATTGGCTTCGTGGGAGAAGCCAGAGAGTGGTAGGAGATGGTTGCCTCTCTGACTGGAATATGTGACCAGTGGCGTGCCACAAAAATCAGTGCTGGGCCCATTTGGGATCTATATCAATGATTGGAATGATAATCTCATAAATTATAGTAAACCAAGGTTAGCGCTGTAGTGGACAGTGAGGAAAACTATCAAAACCTGCAGTGGGATCTGGACCAGCTGGGAAAATGGGCTGAAAAATGGTAGGCGGAACTTATTGTAGGGTATTGCTCTTTGGGACAACAGACCAGGGTAGGACTGCACTGTGAATGGTAGGGCACCGAGGATTGCAGTGGAGTAAAGGGACCTGGGGTATACAGATCCATAATTCTTTGAAAGTGTCGTCATTAGTAGATAGGGTGGTAAAGAGAGTTTTGGCGTGTTGGTTTTCATAAATCACAGTACTGAGTTGGGATGTTGAAGTTGTATAAGATGTTGCTGAGGCTAAATTCAGAGTATACTGACTAATTGGCCCATCGGTTAATCAGCGCAGCCATTTATTTGGGACGACTCTTAAAGAACCAAAACCACTGGAGAAAAGAGCAGGATTCACTTCATTTATTTGGGATGCTATTCCACTTAATTGGGACGGGAGACTGTTGCCGAACAGTTTCTCGCTAGCATCGGTCGTGTGCACTACACTGCACCATGCTTTGAGCAGAAGTTTTTTTAAATACCATCAGTTGCGTCTGTTTATGTTCAAAAAAACAGTGATTTTGCTACTGATGGTTGGCGAGAAATAAGCATTAAGACTACCCGAACTGTTTTGCTCACTGTGGTTTCAAGCATTCAGGCTTGGAGATGCCAGAAAGAGCTGGGAGCGAAAGTGAAACAATGTCACTACTTCAACAAGTTAGGAACGGTGAAGAACTTGAAGGTATTGACAATCACCGTGGTCCCCACCGGACATTCAGCTCTCATCTGTGCCTCCAAGTAGCGGTTTGCCTGTGACAGCGGCCACACCGCTTCGAGGCTGTAGGCCGGTGAGACAGAGACATGCCTGCCCAAGCGGGTAATGTCAGCTCTGGCAGGCTGGGTGAACTCCGGTCAGATCCAGTGGCCAGGAAGGCCGTTCTGCAACACCACATGCAGAATGCAGGGCATGATAAGAAACATAAGAAGTCACGGCAATCCACTTCAACCAGGGAGGACGCCTACTCGTTCCGCTGAACCCAGACGTCCGAGGTCCAGATAGTGGAACTGCACCACTGCAACCGTGTTTCCTCTTTAAAAACTCTCCCACATAGGTTTCCCGTCACCATCAGATACAACGAACAACCACCAATAGTACTGGTAGCGTTCTGATTTGTTCCGTATTTCATTTAAATACACAATTTGTTACTCAGTTGAATGGTAGTCTGTCACTTTTAAGCCTTCTTAACTATTTCCATGAAATTTTGGCTAGTTGGGTCATCTGCTTAATTGGTCCCAATTGCATCACTTGTTACCTTGTCCCAGTTAAACAGAAGCCACTGTATTGTACGTAGTTCTGGTTCCCCGCTTACAGGAAAGATATCAATAAGATTGAAAGAGTAATACTAAAATTTACAAGGATGTTGCTGACGCTTGAGGTCTTCAGTTATAGGGAGAGGCTGAATAGGTTGGGGTGTTTTTCCCTGGAGTGTAGGCGAATGAGGGGAGGATTGATAGTTATACAAAATTATGAGGGGCATACAGTAGGGTTAACACAAGCAGGCTTTCTCCACTGAGGTCGGATGCGACTACAACTAGAAGTCATAGGTTAAGGATGAAAGGTGAAATATTTAAGGGGAGGCACAGGTTAAGGGTCGAAGGTGAATAAATAAGGTGTGGAACGAGCTGCCACAGAAGTGGTGGATGCAGTTTCCACTTTGGCAATTAAGCGAAGTTTGGATAAGTGCCTGGAGGAGAGGAGTGTGGGTCCATGGGATGAGGCAGATAAATACATTGAGTAGACCTGCTGAATTCCTCCAGCTATTTGTTTAATGTTACTTGTTTATTTGTTGACCGAGATACAGTGAGAAGTGTCACCTTAGCCCAATCATGGGACCAATTAACCTGTCAACTGCTACGTTTTTGGACTGTGGGAGGAAACCGGAGCACCCGGAGGAAATCCATGCGGTCACGGGGAGAACACACAAACTCTTTACGGGAACTCGGAAGAGAGCGTTCCTCAGCACTGCACCGGAGAAGTCAGCACAGGTTTTCTGAGCCCGTGCCTCCAGATGGGTGGACCTGAGCCCATCGCCTTCCGCCTCAGCAATATGGCATAAGCTGTGTCGGCTGGAGAGAGACATCCCAATGGCTCTGTAAAATGAGGGAAGACCTGCTAACAGTGCTTGGTGTACGAAATGAAACAGAAAACGCTGGGGATACTCAGCAAGTCAGCCGGCATCTGGAGGGGTTGGCTTCGCAGGTCAGTGACCTGGCCGGTGACAGGAGATGCTGAGATGCGACACTTCACGCTGGGAAGTCAGTGCTCACTGGTGGTGTGACTGGTATTCCAAAGAAGAAAACCAGCCCACCCCCTACCTGTCAAAATCCCTTGCCTCAACAGAACCGACTCTCGGAAAAAAAAAATGTTAACCAATCCCTGTGTCACCCATAAGTGAGACTGTAAAAGAGGTAGAGTGCCTTTGTGATCCTGCAGGAAGGGCGACTGGACCACTAATAATGCTCAGTGCTAGTCCCCTTGAGAGCAGCACAGAGGTCTCGTCACTGACTGAACAGTTAGATCCCATTCACCATGCACTCCCAACATCTGCAGGAGAACTCTGTCAGTGTGGCTGAACTATCACCTTCCCTACTTCTCAACGTGACTGTGCTTTTTCCTTGTAGGGAGTTCTTACAGGTATTGAGTTCTTTGTGAATCCTGAGTCTTTGAGCTCTGGCCACGCTATCAAACAGCTTAGGGTTAGTGCTTGAAGATCTTTATCCCTCCAGCAAAGCACTAGAGCAGTGGCCAAGTTCAGTGATGGCCGCTCCCTCAGTTCCAATGACTAGGTTAGTTACGAGTACTCAGAATGTCTTTGGCTTCCACTGTGATCTTATCTGTCTCTACAGCTGAACTGGTGCTTGTAGACTGGCTATGCTTTTCCCCACCGGTGTGGTCTAAGCATTCATCTGTCTACATAAGGAAACTGACATTTGTTGGGAGAAGGCGAATTTGAACCAATGGCTCCCAACCAGTGCGGCATTTTACTCCACCACGACAGAGTCTCGCGACGGCCGGTCCTCGAGCCTCGTCATTACCCTCACGTGAACCCAGAATTGGCGAAAGGCCAGTGAGGTGGACTTGGGTCAGTCCCAAAACTGTGCTTGGCTTGGCCCAGTGGGCAGCCCTTGTACCCCTGAGCTAGAAGGCTGTGGCTCCACTCTGAATAGTTCAGCACGGAAGTCTAGCCTGAAACTCACTGTCACGATGTAAGGGAGCAGCACTCTCTTTTGGTTGGGACATCAAACTAGAGCCCTTGCTGCACTCTTTGGTGAATGTCAAAGATCCACATTATTTTAAGAAGAGTTATTGTCTTCTGCCCAATTTTTAACATTAATCATTGTCGTGTTGCTGCTTGTAGGATGGCGTGTATAATTGGCCTGTTGGGTTTCTCAGGGTACTAAAAACAGTGCGGTCCAGGAGCTATTTCATTGTCTGCATGGTGGGTTTTGAAATGTGATGTAGTGATCCCAATTTCCCTCGAGATCAATAAAGTATGTCTGTCTGTCTGTCAAAATGCTGCAGATCTATAAAACTCTGGTTAGACCACGCTATTGCATTGAGTTCTGGTCACATCCTCATCAGAAGGAAGTGGAGGGTGCAGAGTAAGATTTACCAGGACGCTGCCTGGATTAGAAAGCATGGCTTATGAGGTTAGGCTGAGCGAGCTGGGGCTTTTCTCTTTGCACTGAAGGAGGATGAGAGGTGACTTGATAGCGGTGTACAAGATGACAAGAGGCATAGATCAAGTGGACAACCAAAGACTTTTTCCCAGGGTGGGACTGGCTAATACAAGAGAAAATAACTTTAAGGTGTTTGGAGGAAAGTATAGAGAGGATGTCAGAGGGTTTTTTTTTACACAGAGAGTGATAGGTGCATGGAACTACCTGTGTCTCTGCTATACATTGTCCCTGTATATGGCAGCGACAGATACATAAGATGCTCTCAGATCGGCACATGGGGATGAAAGAAAAAGTGGAAAACTATGTAGGAGGGAAGGGTTAGATTCATCTTAGAGTAGGGTTTTTTCAACAATATTTTTATTGGGTTTTTTTTTAAATGAAGAGAACATAGTATAAAGGAGAATTATGCAGTGTGTAACAAATGTATGAAATATACAATTCACATTCATGAGAGAGATGCACCCATAGTACAGACATTATCACCCCACCCCTCTCTGTCCCCAACTCCAAACCATCTATGCATTGGCAAAAAGGGGTAAAGCAGAACCTTTGTCCCCACAGAGCTGCATTGGTATAGAGAAGGTGTATTATTCTATACATAGGCTGTTGTATGATAACAAATTTGAGTCCCAAGAGTTTTACCGGAAAATGCTGGAGGTCAGGGATTTATGTACTGATGAAAGGGAGAGAGAATGGCTGGGAATTTTGAAAATATTCAAGAAAGGGTCCCCACACCTTTTGGAACTTCAGGATCTTAGAGTAGGTTAATTGTGGGCCGAAGGGCCTGTACTGTGCTGTAGTTATGTCAAACACACCATGTCCTTGTGAATGTGCTAATCATTCTGGGGTTATTAGCAATTGTACCGTTTGTTTCCGAAGGAATCAGTGGCCCACGGTATATTTCCGTGGGCCATTCTGACACTTCACGACCATGTTATCTTGTCGTTCACTGTGTTTCAAATTAACATGTAGCTACTGTACTTGTTCAAACAGTAGAAAGGCAATTGATCTTGCACTGCCTCGTCTTAGGTGATATTGAAAGGGTGATTTCTGGTTGGAAAAGAACAAGCCGCTTATGAATGATTGGCGGCGAGGCTCTTCCCTCGGGTCCGATGATGGGACACAATTCTTCTTCACCGAATTCACGGAATTGGGGAACTGATACAAAATAGGTGGAGGCCATTTGACAATTGCAGAAACATTAAATATGCCCAAGCCTTGACTTTCTGCCTGTTAACATTCCACCAAACTGTGGAATCCACACGATGAAATGGCATCTATGGATGACGTGCTTTTATGCCAACATTCATTCTGAAAGATCTCGTAGGTACTGGATTAATTTTCCTTCCGACAGCGATCAAGCTGTAATTCCAAGGCTGACCACTGAGGGGTAGTGCAGAGCAGGGTTTGAAATCTTCCCACCGGTGGCTGAGTTGGGGGACACACCCTTCTCCCACCTAACCCCCACTCCCCCACTGTCTAAAATACGTTTTGCTGCATTGTACTCAGCAGATAATCTGGGAGTCTGATGCCAATTCAAAGACATTTTCACGTAGGAAGCGAGGGAGTGAACCCAGGGTGGTAATCTGCTGATGGTGCGGTTGCTAGTGTTTTTAGAGAGGGGTTAAACTAGCTCAGAAGGGGGTTTGAGCATCAAAGGAAGAAAAGAAACAAAGCAGGAAGAGCAATTTAGAATAATGGGTAGCGAAAATAAAGCCAGCCACATAAGGGGTGGCGGAGAAAGACAAAATGCTTTTTAAAAATATGTTATTTATTGAAATGTACAAACAAGCTGGATGAACTCAGCAGGTCGGGCAGCATCCGTTGAAAGAAGCAGTCGACGTTTTGGGTCGAGACCCTTCGTCAGGACACCCGAACCGTTGACTGCTTCTTTCAACGGATGCTGCCCGACCTGCTGAGTTCATCCAGCTTTTTTGTACGTCTTGATTTGACCACAGCATCTGCAGTGTGCTTTGTGTTTGTTATTTATTGAGATCCCTTCTGGCCCTTCAAGCCGCGCTGCCCAGCAGCCCCCGATTTAACCCCAGGCTAATCACGGGACAATTTACAATGAGCAATTAGCCTACCAACATGTAGATCTTTGGGCTGTGGGAGGAAATCCACACGGGGGTGGGGGGGGGGGGGGAACACAGAAGCTCCTCGCAGACAGCAGCGGGAATTGAACCCGTGCCGCTGAAATGACAATTGTTAAACGGCTCTGTATCTGAATGCTCATAGCACCAGCGAATTAAAAGCACTGCTTCACAACGCTCGGTGAAAAAGTAAAAAGTAAACAGGTGTGGCCTAGGTTGTTGAAACTTGGCTGCAGAATGATCAAAGCTGGGAACTAAATATTGGAGTGGTGTGGCCCTGTTGATGAGGGAGGAGATCAGCACTGCCCAGATATTGGCAACCAGAATTATAATCAATTTGCATCAGGTGTAGGAACAGGTTAGTGCAGAAAACAGTGGCAGAAGTTACTATTCATGGCCATTCACTGGTGATTGTAATATTAGGCAAAAGCATAGATCAGGAGATTAGTTGAGACTTTAACATAGAGAACATTTGTTAGAGGGGAGGAGGTGAATTCATGGAATGTATTCAAGATGCTTTTCTAGATCAGTATGTTGAAGATCCTGTGCGTGCCAAAAGGAAGTGCTGGTGCTTCAGAGGGATGTGGGTAACTGGACTGACTGGTCTGAAACGTGGCAGGTGGAGCTCAGCTGAAAAAGTGTGAAGTCATCCACTTCGTTGTACAAGCCCAGAAACCAGATATTGGTTAAATGGTGGGAGGCTGGCGTTGGTTAAAATGCTGATGTTCAGCTGGGCATATGGCGGGCGTGACTGCAAATGCATCACACGGTTAGGATGGCAGATAGTACATTAGTCCTGGAGACACAGAAGTCTGCTGATGCTGGGTTCCGCAGCAAGCGTCAAGCTGCTGGAAGAACTCAGCAGGCCAGGCAGCATCCGTGAGGGCAGAGGGGTGGTTGACACTTGGTGTTGAGACCCAGCATCAGGACAACAGTGTAAAGTGGTGAAGTGTAAATGTGTTAGCCTTATTAATTTTAATCCAGGACTAAGTAATACTTCTTCAGTTTGTATAGTCTTGGAGTAATGTGTACTGCTTTGATCTCCTAGAAAGAGAAAGAGCAGCGGAGATGAACTGGTCTGGTTCAGGAAGAGGAGACTGAGTGCAATAGGAGTATATTTTCTCCAGTTTAAAATACTGAGGAGAGATCTGAGTGAAACTTACAAACTTCTTAAAGGCCTGGGCAGGGGAGACCAGGTCCTGAGCTCAGTGTTTGAGAGTAAGTGGTAGGCCAGCTGGAGCAAGAGAAGGGTCTTCATTCAGCTCATGGTGAATCCTCTGTCCTGGAGGCTATGGAGATTCAGTCACTGTGTCCTTTCAAAATCACAATAAATAGGATCCTGGATGTGCAGGGAATCAAGGCTGACTGGGATCACGGAAGGAAGTGCAGCCGTGATCCGGATGAATGGTGGAGAAGGGCTGAATGGTCTCCCTCCGTCCTGTTCTTTTGCCTCTTGGGCAACGTTGCACAGTTGGTCGTAGTGGAGCGAGCTCCTTTTGCAGTGTGCTGTGCACGGTTGGTTAGCACATTAGCTGCTGTGACGTCTACCCTTCAGCAACTCTACATCGGCCCATTCAAATCTGGAAGAAACATCCAGGGTGATAGAAGGAGAGGAACATTGGGGCAAGAACTGGCCATTCATCCCTTCAGGCCTGCTTCACCTTTCTATGACATCATGGCTGACCCGTGTCACTGCATTCTCACCCCGCCCCTTGTCTTGTTCACTGGAAGTACATTGATGTCCTTCGTAAAAACAACCAACCACTCAGCTGCCAGAGTTCCACCAACCTTAGAGTGAAGAGATCTCTTCCCACCTCTGTCCCCACATCCTGAGAGCTTGAGCCCCTCAAACTTGGACCATTCTCCTTCCCCCTCTCTCTTCCAGGAGAAACATCCTCTCTACATCCAGCCTATCTAGTCCTGTCAGGGGTTTGTACGCTTAAATGAAACCTTTCAAAGTACATTTACTATTAACGTATGTATACATTATACAGTCTTGAGATTCATCTCCTTACAGGCAGCCACAAAACGAAGAAACCCAATAGAACCCATTAAAAAACAAGAAAACAGTCAAACACCCAGTGTGCGGGGGGGGAGAAACAAATCTCGCAAACAACAAAAGCAAGCGACTGTCTGAAGTTCGGGAAAGTGAGTTCACAGCCGCGAAGCCAGGCGTCAGTGCAGTCGATCCAGGCGCCCGTTAGTTGCAGGCCTCAGCCTCAGTGCAATGCAGAGACAAGTAAACCTCGCTGAGCAGCGCGGTGAACCAGCCCGCCCCTCAGCCCTCGCCCCAACACTCTGACCGTCTCAATCTGGCCTGGCGCTTAAATCGTCCAGACCTCCGTCATCCCTTGCTCTCGGGGCCAGGCCCTGCCGCTTCGATACGCTATCGGGCGAGGGCCCCACTGCCTCAATCCAGCCTGGTGCTGAAATCGATCGGACCTCGGTAAATACAAACCTAATATCTCCTTAAGCGTCGAGCGCTGTTCCTCGTACTTACGCGGGACCTCATGAGCGGCAGGCCCATGAGTGTCCTGCACTCACTCTGTGACAGGTACATTCCTTCCTGGGTGAGACGGTCAAACTACTGCAGGCAAAACTTGCCTGTGTTCTCAGCAATGTCCCCTGTAACTGAAACTTAGAAATTCCACTTTATTCAAACGTACAAGATCGTGCAGAGATGTTTTCACGTGGCGAACAAGGGGCATAGTTACAAAACAAGGGGTGCTCACTTAGAGTGAGCGGCACAGGAATTCCTACTCCCTGAAGGTAGTGATTCCCCAGGAATCTCCCCCCCCCCCCACCACTCCCGAGGGAAAAGCTCGTTCATTAGGTATACAGCATTTCAGCTGGTTATGAATAAATATTTGAAAGATTGGGCGTAATAGGGAACATTCTCTCTCTCTCTGGCAATCCATCCCACAGGATGATGATGGTTCCTTTCAGTCAGTTAGTGGGGTTTGGTATATGCGTCCTGGAGTGGCTGTACAGGCCGATCCTTGAGAGGCACTGCTTGCCACATACTTGGCAGGTGAGGCCTGGAGGGGCAGCAGGGGCAGAAGCTCTGTGGTGCTTCCTGTGCCTTTCCTCTAAGCTTGTTCTCAGCAGCGTCCGCCCCTTTTCTGATGGCGTCCCTCCACTGTGAGTGATCTTTAGCCAGATCTTCCCATGTTGATGGGGCAATGTCAGCTTTCTTGAGGCTCCTGTGCAGAACAGCCTTGTAACATAGTTGCTGGCCTCCTCGTTTTCGGGTACCACTGGACAGTTGGCCATACCAGAAGTCCTTGGGAAATCTTCCGTCAGACATTCTGACAACATGTCCTGTCCAGCGCAGTTGGGCTAACATCACCAAGGTTGAAACTGCTGGCATTCTGAGGACCTCAGTGTTGGAGACCTTGTCTCGGCAGGTGATCTTCATCAGAGAACGTAGGTGACGCTGCTACAGATGGTCCAGCTGGCATAAGCGACTCTGATATGGGCACCATGTCTCATATCCGTATAGCAAGGCTGATATGACAACGGCCCTGTATACCTTGCACATGGTGGCCAACCTGATGTTCTGTGACCAAATTCAATCTTTCAGCTGACTAAAGGCAAAGCATGCTTTTCTGGTTCTTGACTTGATTTCTACATCCAGAGAAGCTGAGGAAGTTGTTATGCTGCCCAGGTAGCAGACAGCATTGAGATGAGTTTCATCAATGAGGACAGTTGGTTCTTAGTAGCTTGAGCCAGGAGCCGGTTGGTACAAAACTTCCATCCTTTTTCAGGCTGATTGTCAGTCCGAAGCTTTTGGCTGCACTGGCAAAGCGACTGGTGATCTCCTGCAAGTCTTCGAGACAGTGGGCAACCAGTGCACAGTCATCAGCAAACTGTAGCTCATGTGCCACAATGCCCCTGACTTTTGTTTCTGCTCTCAGTCTTGCGAGGTTGAGGAGCCCACCATCAACCCTTGTTTGTAGGAAGACCCCTGACTTCAGGTCTGATGTGGCATCCTGAAGGACAGCAGCGAAGAATAGTCCAATCAGAGTAGGAGCCAAAACACGACCCTGTTTTATGCCATTGCTGATGGGAAATGGTTCTGGCAACTCACCAAACACGTTGATGCAGCCTTCCATGCCTTCGTGGAACTGACGGATGATGTTGGTTAGGCGTGGCGGGGCATAAGAATTTTTAATAAGACAAGATAAGATAAAATGTGACATAGAGGCTTCTCTGCTGCGCAGCACGTTTCTCTTGGAGCTGCCTCAGTGAGAAGATCAAGTCCACTGTACTACGGCCTACTCGAAAACCACACTGGCTTTCTGGAAGGACGTTATCACTGGCGTTGGACACCAAGCGTCTGAGGATGATCTTCGTGAGGCATTTTCCCGCAACTGACAGAAGAGAGTCGCCACAGTAATTGTTGCCGTCTCTCTTGTCTCCCTTGTTCATTATCATATTGAAAAGCAGGGCAGGTTCAAGGGGCCAAGTGGACTCTCCTCCTCCTATTCCTCAAGGTAACCGTGACCTCACCCTATCAGAGTTAAACTATTTATCTTACCAATTCTTCCCCCACCTTCTTTGCAACATGAAACTGCCTTGTTTCCACCCCACCCCTTGCCCGGTCCTGATAAAGGGCCTTCAAATTCAAAACAATAACTGTTTTTCCCTTTCCATAGATGCTGGTTGATTTGCTGATCATTTCAAGCATTCCTATCTTTTATTTCACCCTCCTCCCTCAGATATTTCCTCAACCACTAGATCTCATAAAATGCACTGTTGACCTTTTTATGTGCTAGGGTAAACTTCCCATTCCTTTATCAGCGGTTGTGTTGTAATTCCGAGGCTGGCCACCAAGGGGTGGTGTGGTGCAGTATTTGATCAGTTGAACATGAAGTCAGTGAAGAAAACAGCCATAGAGGATAAAATCAGCAGATAAGAAGCAAGTATTCACCCTCAGGAGAACAGTCTCAGTGGTACGAAGAACTCCAATGTATAGTCTGCCTTTACGTGCCACAAGGTTTAAAGGTGCTTCACCAGACAGTCAACAACCAGAGGTGGACAAGGAGATATTCAGGTGTGGTCCTACAATACAGGAACGTGGCTTTCAGCTCCACTGTGTACATGTCATTCATCAACCACCCATCTATACTAGTCCCATTTTCCAGCGCTCACCTCATCGTCTTCTATCCCTTAGCACTTCAACTGCTCAGCTAAATACTTCTTAAATGTGAGAGCACCTGCCTTCAACACCTCCAGGAATCGATTCCAGATTTCAACCAGCTTCTGAGTGAAAAAAAACATTCTTCCTTAAATCCCCTGTAAATACAAGATTCCAGACTGGTTAATATCATTTCCAGTGTAAAGGAGAACAAAATAATTGTTATTCTGATTTGGCACAGCACAAACAAAACTCAATAAGATGAAAAAGACAATAAATATAAATACATAAGCTAGCTTAGAGACATGATTGATTGCATGTGCATAAAGTGGCGTTGGATACAGGGGTATCTGTACATGCGTTGAATCTGACAGGGAATTATAAAGTAGTGGTGGAGGGGTGGGTTAGTGGGTGGAGGTGTTGATCAGCCTTACTGCTTGGGGAAAGTCACTGTTTTTGAGTCTGATGGTCCTGGTGTGGATGCTACGTAGCCTCCTCCCTGATGTCAGTGGGGCAAGCAGTCCATGAGCAGGGAGGGTGGGGTCCTTCCCGATATTGCTGGCTTTTTCCCGGCACCTTTCTGTATGTACATCCTTGAGGGCAGGTTGTCGGATGCCTGTGATACCACTGACAGCTTTGACTACCTGTTATAGGGCCGTCACTATTGAGATAAATTTCATATTGTTTTTAAAAATAGGAAATAGATGATGAAACTGTGCAACACCGCGCGAGCACCATGGGAAGCTGGAATGACAATATCTTCTATTACATTGAACAGCGGGGTGGGCTTTCGGGGCCTGGGGGGGGGGGGGAAATCTACATCTGCCGTTCGTTTGTCAATCTGGAGAAAGGGACAACCTTCCAATGTGACCATCGAGCTCTCACCGGTTGACAGTCAGACCAAGGTGAAAATTCCTCTATCATAAGAATAGATACAACCATATAACAATTACAGCACGGAAACGGGCCATCTCGGCCCTTCTAGTCCGTGCCCACCAACCCGCACTCAGCCCATAACCCTCCATTCCTTTCCTGTCCATATACCTATCCAATTTTACTTTAAATGACAATACTGATCATGATTCCGTGTCTTTTATTTTACCCCCCCCCCCCCCCCCATGTGCCACTGGCAGATCCCAAAGCCCTTTGGAAAACCTTGTGGTGCTCTTCCCACTCTCACTTTCCTCCAACTTCACCACCACCAGTCACCTCTCGCTCCACGCCTCCCTCCACCATTTTATACTGTGGCTACCCCCCTTCTGTCTATTAGACCAGATGAACGGCCTCAGCCCAAAACACAGGTGGGATGGGTGAAGTGGTGCTGATTGAGGGCCAGGTGGGTTGGATGAATCGTGGGTCAAAAATGATGAAGGTTTATTTTCCGCACGTGTACTGAGTTATGGTGAACGCCTTGGCAAGTTATCCACACGGATCACTTTGAGGGAGTGAAGGGAAAATCAATAATGGATTGTAGGAAATGGTATAAAAGTTACAGTCACAGAGAAAGTGCATTGCGAATGTGATAAGGTGTGGCGGCCATGATGAGGTGGGTTGTGAAGTCAAGAGTCTGCCTTTATCGTACACGGGATACATTCCAGAGGAGAGACACTGTCTTTGAGCTGGGTGCGTAAACACAGTAGATTCTGCAGATGCTGGAAATCCAGAGCAACACACACTAAAATGCCGGAGGAACTTAGCTGGTCCGTCAATATCTATGGTAATGAATAAACAATCAATGTTTTTGGCCAAGACCCTTCATCAGGACTGGAAAGGAAGGGGGAAGATTCCAGAATAAAAAGGTGTGGGGGGGTGATAGGTGAAGTCAGGTGGATAGAAAAGGCAAGGGCCGGAGAAGAAAGAATCTGATAGGAGGAAAGAGTGGACCATGGGCAATAGGAAGGGCACCAGGGGTAGGTAGGTGACAGGCTGATGAAGAGAAGAGCCAAGAGGCCTGAGTGAGCAATAGAAGAAGAGGGAAGGGGGATGAAAACTAGTACCAGAAGGAGAAATTGATGTTGGTGCCATCAGGTTGGAGGTTACCTAGGTGAAATAAGACCGTAAGACATGGGAACAGAATTAGGCCATTTGGCCCATTGAGTCTGCTCCTCCATTCGATCATGGCTGATCCTTTTTCTCCTCCTCAACCCCACTCCCCGGCCTTCTCCCTGTAACCTTTGATCTGTAAAATTCTCTGCATCTGTGGTTTAAATGGACGCCCCTCTATCCTGAGACTGTGCCCTCTTGTCCTAGACTCCCCCACCATGGGAAATATCCTCTCCACATCCACTCTGTCCATATGAGATGTTGCTTCCCCCATCTCATATGACCTCATCGCAGTAGAAGAGGAGGCCATGGAGTGACATGAATGAACGGGACTAGGGATAAGAACTGAACTCGTTGGCCCCTGGGAGATTTCGCTTTTGGCGGATGGGGCAGAGGTGCTCGACTAAGTTGTTCCCCAATTTACGTCAGGTCTCACCTGGCTGCATCGGGAGCACTGGATGCAAAATGGACGACCCCAACAGATTCACAGGCGAAGTGCTGCCTCACCTGAAAGGACTGTTTGGGGCCCTGACTGGAAGGGAATGGGCTAGTGCAACAATGCTAGGTAGACCTGCCACGTCACCTTCTAGCTTCCCCTCCAAGCCCCCCCGCTTTTTATTCTGGAGCCCCTCCCCTTCCTCACCAGTCCTGAAGAAGGGTCTGTTCTTTCATCTCCACAGATGCTGTCTGACCTCCTGCATTTTGTGCCTGGTGGCACGTGTATCTTTCGTACCTCCTGGACAATGGAAGGTCGGGGGAGGGAGAGAGAGAGAAAAGAGAATGGAGTATTAGGTGGGCACGTTTAAAAAGTGGGGCTTGTGGAAGTCATAGATGTCAGACGGGGGAGAAGAAGTGAAAAGATTGCTCCACAAGGAGCTGTCAAGGACTCAGCCGGCCAGTTGGGTTGTCCCAGTGAGGTAAAGATTCTGTTCAATGATTCTTCTGTGTTCTGGGGCGGAGGGTGAGAAGTAAAGGCTGCATTCGGACTGAAGGAGACCGGTGAGTTCACGCACGAAAAGACCAATACTTCAAATGTGTAAACTGTCAGGGAAAGCCTTGCCTTTCCAGTCAGTCAGTCAGACACTCAGGCAAAAAGCACCAGGGACTCCAGTGCAATTATAAAGCACTGACCTCACACGCCTTCACCAGGGAGCAGGATCTCCAGGGGCAAAGAGACAAGGAACCCGCAAACCCCCTCCACCCCCCGAGGACTGGAGAAACAACAACAACTCATTTAAGGTGCAAAGACAGTTCCCTTGTGAGCCTTAATGAGATGTGTCATGGTCTATAGCCTGAGGGTGGAACTGAGCAGGCAGGATGGTGGGCAGGGAAGAAACTGTTTGCTGCCCATTGCGTACTGCGGAATATTCATTTCCGCCTCTTTCCACTCTGTTTGCGCTGGAGTCCTCGCATGGAGTTCCCTCGTCTTGAAGCACTTTGGCACCTCGTTAGAAAGACATGCATGGAGAGGTACTGCGTGGTCAGAGGGGCTTCCCGTTGAATAAGATGATCATCAGCTCCGTTGCATGGGCATAAAGCGTATTGGATGGCTGTATGGATAGCAGAGGTTTAGAAACACCTGTGCCAAGTGCAGGCAAATGGGACGTGCTCAGGAAGGAATCTTGGGTGCTTGAGCAAATTCTGTTCCCATGCTCAAAAATACTGTTATACCACCCTGACCAACCCCAGGAAGAGGCGCCCTTTATAACGATAAATCAGATTGTCACACAGCTATTATGGGGCCTTGCTGTAATTTATGTGTTCTGTTGAGTCAGAGACGTTAAACCTTTTAGGAGATCCTTGGAATGTGGAAGGCATCGTGTGTACAAGTCTTGTTTTCTCTGCGGCATCAGCTCTTTAGAATGACACTTTCACTTTGACAGTGCACAGCAGGGAGCAGTCCTGATGAAGGGTCTTGGCCAGAAACGTCGACCGTTTACTCTTTTCCATAGATGCTGCCTGGCCTGCCGAGTTCCCCCGGCATCCTGTGTGTCTTGCCTTGGATTGCCAGTGTCTGCAGAGTTTCTCGTGTTTGTGGGGACTATGCCGGCTGGTTGGATCGCAGCGTGGTATGGAAACGGGAACACGAAAGTCTACATAACGTGCTAGATACAGCTCAGCCCATCACAAGCAGAGCCCCTCTCCCCCACCACCACCACCACGGAGCGTATTTTCAAGGAGTACTGCCACAAGAAAACATCATCCATCATCAGGGACCTGTCCTCTTCCTGCTACTACTATCGGAAAGAAGCTACAGGAGCCTTAGGCCCCGCACCACCAGCTTCAGGAACATACAACCTTCAGGCTCCTGAACCAGCCTGGATAACCTCACTCACCTCAACTCTGAACTGAATCCACAGCCTATAGGCTCGCTTTCAAGGACTCTACATATCATTTTCTATTTATTTATTTTTTCACATGCACTATTTGTCTTCTTTTTCACATTGGTCGTCTGTCAGTCTTCCTTTATGTACAGCTTTTCTGTTGAAATTCTATATTTTCCTGCAAAAATGCCTGCAAGGAAATGAATCTCCATATATGGCGACATAAATGTATTCGATAATAAATTTGATTTTGAAACAAGTCATCCTGAGATCGAATGGAGGAAGTAAATTGGTTTATTAGTGCCACAAGTACCAAGATGCAGTGAAAACCTATCTCGCATACCATCCATACTGATCGTTACAGTGTATTGAGGAAGTACAAGGTAAAAATTACCAAGTGCACAATAAAGTATTACAGCATGAAGGAAGTACAGTGCAGGCAGGCAGTGAAGTGCAAAGTCACGACGAGGTGGATTGTGAGGTCAATCTTATCACACTAGGAAAACATGGATAGAAGCTGTCCTTGAACCTAGTGGTGCGGACTTTCAGGTTTTTGGATCTCCTGCCTAAAGCGAGGGAGGGAGGGGGGAGGAAGTGAAAATGTCTGGGATGGGAGGGGCCTTTGATAATGCTGGCTGCTTTATTGAGGCAGTGAGGATTGTAGACCGAGGCCATGAAGGCAGGACTGGTCTCTGTGAAGTTCTGAGTGGTCAGCGAAGGCTGCCACAAAACTGTTAAGATGCAGGTCAAGCTGAAAGAAGAAGAAAATGCGCAAACAAGTTTTTCAGATCCACCTCCCGTTGTGCATTGGCATCAAAAGCCAGAATTTTGCCTGAAATGTTCGATGTTTCAACGACTTCATTAATTGCGATACCAAGAGAGGAACTGTGCCGTGCACACAGCTTTCTATGGGGATGCGAGTTCTGCTTCTTACTGCTCAGTCTGCTGAGCTTCAGCAGCTCCTGACGATAACCCGGTCGGTAATCCTGCTTAAGATCTGAACGCAAGGTCGTTATCAATAAGATCAAACGTGGCACAGAGGTGAGGCTTTCCCTTCTCACCTGGCAGCTCAGCTAAGAGAAAATCTGCAGCTGCTGGAAATCCAGAGCAACACACACAAAATGCTGGAGGAGTTCAGCAGTCCAGGCAGCATCTATGGAAAAGACCCTCAATAGGGTCTCAGTCTGAAACGTCGACCGTTTACTCTTTTCCATCGATGCTGCCTGACCTGCTGAGTTCCTCCGGCATTTTGTGTGTGTTTCAGTGAATCACCTAGTCGCTACTTTACTTTTGCTCTGGCATTGTGGCCATGTGATCTTCCACAGTGAGTGAAGTGTAAAGACTCTGTTCTTCTGTCAGAATAATCTCTGCCAAATTTGCAAGCTGCAGAAGGATCTTTTAACCCAGCAGGTTAAAGAGCTCTGAGATTGTGGCAGAGGGTGTCGAGGGGCACGTAGAAATTCCTGGGCTGAACAAGCTCTGTTGTTCGGTGATGAAAAGAACCTTTCCCTTTGCGTTGGTCTGTGAACAGGGCAGTAGGGAAGTAGACACAACTGGGAAAGCATCGTCATTCTGGAGCCTTTTCTCTTCATATTAAAGACTCTCGATAAACAGGTTCTTTTCCCTCTGGCGGGAGCCTCTAATAGTTTTGTACACGTCAACGACACTCATCAGTCTCTGCTGCAAAGCAAAACCGTCATCTTTCTTAATTGCTAAAATTCTCCTGTCCTAGCAAAATGCTGACGCCCTCTCTGGTTATGTAACAAGACTGGACACAGTATTTCACACATGGCCCTAAGATGTTGTACAGGTTAACTATGATATTCTCACACTAAACCGCCATGCCTCCGCCAACAATACATCCTTTATCTCTTCTTTAACAACCTTGTATTTGCTGATCACACCCAAGTCCAATAAATCTGCCCCCGGTGTAGTTCCAGGAATGATGTAGTACACTAAATGGGGCCCTGCTGAAGGGTTCCAGCCCGAAGCATTGACTGTTTACTCTTTTCCACAGATGTTGCCTGGCCTGCTGAGTTCCTCCGGCATTTTGTGAGTGTTGCTTGGGGTCAAATGTAGTCTTTTATAACTGCAACGTAACTTTCATCCCAACCCTACAAGGTAAATACCATAACTCACGAGGAAATCTGCAGATGCTGGAAATTCAAACAACAACACACACAAAATGCTGGTGGAACACAGCAGGTCAGGCAGCATCTATAGGGAGAAGCACTGTCAACGTTTCGGGCCGAAACCCTTCGTCAGGACTGATACCATCAGTCTCTTATTTTTTCTGTGGTTTTATTGCAAGGCTGTCCACAGCCTCCTGGTGTTTTGCTGCTTGGACCCTTTTATCTTTGTTTCTCCATCATTCTCAGTTTACTGTTCTCCCAGTTTAAGAAATACCCCTGCAGCCTTGTGAGCACCTGTATTTGTTCATTGTTGTCTTTAACTGAGTCGTTAAGCCCTCATGCTTTCTGTTTAATCTTGTCGCGTTTATTTTGACTGGCACGGGTTTTCCATGTACAGTGATTATTTAAAGCGGACTCCCGATTAAAACTTATCGTGGGGTCCTTGTTCTGAGAATGATTTGTCTCACGGTGTTACTTGGTCGAGCTACTGATGTTCTGTTGGATTTCCGATGTATGAACCTGTGTTTCCATCTCCTCATGGGAGTCTGGCCTGGGTTCAGTCGTTGCCAGCACACACTATGACAGAAGGACCCCACGATCAATGGACTCAGCAGAGGTTCAACAGTCGGCTGGAGGCGAGGGTGCCTTCTATACTCAATTCATGCCCCGAGTCTACGTTCTGAGCTTCTTCAGTCTACGTTCAAGACTTTTTCCAAGGTTCTCTATGTCAACAACTTTTGCTAGGTCTCCCATAGAGTCTGTCTGGGTTCAGTTATTGCCAGTGCACACAGTGACAGCTCCGATCTCTCCCTATCAGCAACTGAACACTCTAGGCCACCTTTTGCACTACCAGGAACTTGCCTCTGATTGTGTCTTTTCTTTTGCACTAAGGTCTTATTTTTTCTCTCTTCACTGTCCTGTGGAATTTGTGTATCATTCATATTGTGCGTGTGGCCTGTCATGCTGCTGATGTAAGTATTTCATTGTACCTGGATCTCACCATGCTTGAGCATGGCAAATAAACAGTTAATATCCGAAGAGGATGAACATGCACTTTCTCATGCCAGGCCGTAGCTGCCACAGTTTTCCCCACTTGCTCCATCTATCAGTGCCTTTCTGTCCCGATCTACAATGTTCACTGTTGCATCTCATCTATTGTCACAACGTGTGCTGGCAACATTGCAACCCAGCTGCGGAGGAACTCTGCATGTAGAGACAGTGTCGAGAGCCAAACGACACCGCGAGAAGTAACATTCGCAAAACCAGGACCCTGCGATTAGCGCTGATCAGGCATCCACCTGATTATACAAGAAACACGGAATCCCTGAGCCTATCAAAATAAACTTAACGAGTTTAAACAGAAAGCACCAGGAGACCGCATCACAAAGAGCAAGTTGCTTGAGAAAAACACAAGGAAATCTAAATGATTAATAACCTTCGCTGGACAACAATTAACCAGTTCAGATGATCTAAACGCCTGGGGGCCCCCAATGCTTTCTGACACCCCACGCAGGCCCAAAGATCTCATTACACTTACTGTCATCTGCAAATCTGACTGTAAATTACACATGTTCTGCTACTTAGATCACTAATAAATATAGTGGTAAGCCAAAATCTCAGTCTCTGGTACCATCCTGTGAGTCACTTTTGTCACGTCTTGCTGCAAGTTTTCCTGCTCTCTTATGTCGTTCCCTGCCATGTCACTAAGTTCCTTTCGCTTGTCTAAAGTGTGTAGGATTCCCGGGGACCAGTGGGCTGGTCGGTTGACTGAGAATGCTCCACTGAAAGTCAGCATGCACACAGTGGAACACATTGAAACCCAGTCAACGTTTCAGGCTGGGACCCTTCATCAGGACTGGAAAGGAAGTCAGGGCAAGAAAGTGGGGGGGGGGGGGAAGGAGTACAAGGTGGTAGGTGGAGGCAGGGGGAGGGGTGAAGTGAAGAGCTGCGAAGTTGATTGGTGAAAGCGATAAAGGGCTGGAGAAGGGAGAATCTGATGTCTTTGTCGCCCCTCTCGCTGTGAAACGGGGACACCTCTTTATTCCTTGTTAGGGAGAGAGAGAGAGAGCCTGTGGTATGTTGAATACCGGGTGAACGAGTTGTCTTTGGGGTACCTCAAGTCTGTGTCTTTATTGATGCTTTGCTGCACACTTGAGTGCTCGGTGGGGGGGGGGAGGAGAGAGGAGTCATTGCGTTGCAGCTGCTTACGCTTGGGGGGAGCTGGGGAGGGTCTTTGGGTTTCTAACGTTTAACTGTCATTCATTCTGTGGGGCACGCCTCTGTCTTTGTGGATGGTTGCGAAGAAAAAGAATTTCAGGATGTATATTGTATACGTTTCTCTGACATTAAATGCACCTATTGGTATGAGAGGACAGAAGAAAGGGAAGGGGCAGGAGCACCAGAGGGAGGTGATGGGGGTGTGAGGAGACAAGGTGAGAGAGGGAAACGGGAATGGGGAATGGTGAAGGAGAGGAGGGGGGAATGGCAATTACCGGAAGTTCGAGAAAGAGTACTTGGTTGCAGTCAGAGGTCACAGAGTGAGAGAGAGGTCCATCGAACTCCCATCGTATGGAGGATTTAAACTTCTTCTGGGTAGGCATCCCTCAGAGAGACTTTGCAGTAGTAAACACGAGAAAATCCCCAATCCCAGGAACACGCACAAAATGCTCGAGGGAAGTTCCTGCGTCATTTCGTGTGCGTTCCTTTGGATTTTCAGCCATCTGCAGATGTTCTCCCCGTTTGGGAAACGGACAATGGGCTGAACGGCCTCCCTTGTGTTGTAATAAGCCCTGGGGAAGCTGGGTGCACTAATCTCAGATGGGCATGTGGAGAGGGAATGTTTCTCTGTACCTGACCCCATTCCTCTGTCCCGGGCAGTGTGAGGTCTGGAAGTGGAAGGAATTTTATGGAGACAGACACAAGAGACTGCAGATGCTCCGTTCTGGTGGGGGGAATGGACAGTTGACTTTTCATCTGGACATTCTCTGGATTTGACCGCACTCTCCATTCCTAAAGGAGTGAGGTGGGGGGGGGGGGGCGACACTTTTACTCTGGACCTGACTGCGCGCTCCATTCCTGGGGGTGTGAGGTGTGGAGTGGAGGGAGTTGTGCTTTGTATCGGACCTCACTGACCAGTACTGGGACGTTTGAGGGCACACTCTGTTTCTAAACCGAGGTGTGTGTGTGTGTGTGTTTGTTTCGGTCACCTCAGCCTTTCGTTATACCAGGAATTCCGCACTGGCCGAGTTTCCCGTACTCGGCGCAACAAAGTTTTGCCGAAAGAGTTTCGCCTTAAGTTTTTCTTCCCGAAGCCAACAGCAACAGGGCTTAGCAGGAAGCGGGAAGTCCCACTTCACAATGAGCCTGGCTTCGGGGAGTGCTGGGGTTTTACAGCGCAGCCTATTTGCATAGGGTGAGTTGAGACAGTCCCTGATTTATTTCTCTGGGATCTTCCTCCTTCCACTTCTATGAACAGCGGCAAACCCAGAACAGCCGAGGTGCTCTTTGACTGGCTTTCCGATGCAAGGTAGGACACGCTCCCCAGCTGTGGGCTCGGTGGGCCGGGGTGTGGGCAACCAACCGAGCGCCCGGCTTAATTTGCCCGCCACCCTGGGCTCACGGAGGGCCGAGCGGACGCCTCCCTCGGTCCGACGAGGCGAGGTAGAGCAGCAGCCTGAGGATTAAGCCGGTGCCCACCCCCGGAGGAAGCTCGGCGCTCGAGTTTCGATGGGGGGTGGGCGGGGGCGTGTTTGAGGGACAAGTCAGCCTTTCACAGCAGGGAGGGGCTCAGCAGGTCGAGCAGCATCCGGAGGAGGGAGAGAGATGGTCAATGTTTCTGGACCCTGCGTCCGATGTGAGGGCTCAGAGGGGGGGATAAAATGGCCAGGGGGGAGGGGGGAGGCAAATAGGTGGGAAGCAGGTGAGGAAAAAGATGATGAGCAGCTGGAACCCAGAGGGAGAAAGGTGGAATAGAGAGATGGAGACCAAAACCACTGCCTTCTGTGTGCCCAATATGGCCTCCTCTACACCAAGTCCAAGCACAGACTAGGCAACTAGTTAGCGGAGAATCCACTCTACCTGCGGTGGTCACTCCGAGTTCCCTTGGCATGCCGTTTCAACTCCCTCTTCCATTCCCACACCGGCCTCTGCAGTCTCAGCACTGCCAAGCTGAAGCTCAACACAGAAGAGCGGAAACATTCCAGCTGGAACAGTGCGGTGGCAGGACTGAGCATGGACGGGTTGCTGTGGGAATGGCACGAAACTGGGAGCTTGGCATGGCCATTGTATGCAGAATGCAGACGGTCAACTAGTCTATTCGTGGTCTCCCATCATCCCATGGACTTGTCCATCTGTGGCGTTTCCCACAGGCTGGGCAAGGTCAACCACAAACTAGAAGGACAACACTACATAATCCTCATGAGTTGTCTACAGTCTAATGGTATGGATAGCGAACTTTTCTATTTCAATTAGCTTGCACCCTGTATTTCTTTTTCTCTCCCCTTCCAGTCCACTCTCACAACCTTAACCACCCCACCCCCCCAAGCCAGCCTCCCAGTCCTCCATTATCAAGTTCTGTTCCAGTCCCCACTTGGTTCTGTTGGCCCTTCACTTAACCTACAGGGTCTCCTGTTGTCCCAACTGGTTCTATCAGCCTATCATCCCTCCCTGATTGGGTTACACTTACCACCTTCCTTACACTAGATTCCAGCGTCCACAGTTTCCTTTGTCTCCACTCATCACATTCGGTCTCCTCCTCTGTCCTCTCCTCCTCCTGCCTAATTATACCTGCCCCTTTACCCCTTCTTCTTTTGCTGATCACACACTGCCCACTCTCTCCCTACGGCGCCAAACCCCCTGCCCCGACCCATTCAGCTCTATCCTATCATCTCCCTCCTCTGGGGTTCCCACCCATTACTCACCAGCCCATCCTCTCACCTCTTTATGTCCCTATTTTGGCTCTCTTCCCTCCACAGTCCTGAATCAGAGTCTCAACTTGAAATGCCAACAATCCCTCCGCGCCCACCGCTTGATCTGCTGACTTCCTCCAGCCATTTTTTCCCCGCTCCCAATTAACAGCATCTGTAGTCTCTTGCATTCCCTAGTTCATGGGCCTACAGTCAACAGTAAGTGTTGAATGTGTCTGCGACCCAGGGAGGGTGAACAGGTCATGTCTCAGTGGGTGGTCATGTCTCAGTGGGTTAGAGTAGATTTGGTCTGGGGGTGTCTGAATGGAATTCACTCGTCCTTCCGCTTTGTTAACCAGCACCAGTTTTATTTTCATTGGGAGCTTGGTTGGTATTAAATGTGAGGACCTGGTTCGTCATTATGGACTCAAGCATCCCGAGTGTGAAGGCAGCCTAGAGAAGCAGCTCTCTTCTCGCTGTCTTTGTAAATGGGGTGTCAGATTCACATGTCAGGGCGGTACAGAAGGTAATTCAGTCCAAACTGTTCAACACTTGGAGAGGACAAAAGCGATTATTTTTATTTTTCAGGATTAGATTAGCATGGATAATCTCTGAAATTCATCGTGGATTTCAATGGGATCAGCACTGGACTCCGGAGCGAAGGCTCCCGAGTTCAAATCCAAGTCGGACCACCCCCCTGCCCCCGGGCACGCTTTCCGTCCGTGCCGGGTCGAGTGTCGAGCTAGCCACTTGGCCTCGTTAAAAAAAAAGCATCGAGTCAGGAACGTTCATACGGTGACCCGGTTAATCCGAAAGGAGACCAATCCTGACACCACACGCCAGACCAGGATGGCTGACTGACTGGTGTGACGCGCAAAAAAAATAAATAATCATGGATATTTGGTAAAGAACAAGGACTGTGATGGAAAACCACAATCTCTCTCTCCCTGCCCTTTCCCTCCTCTGTGTGGATGCTGTCTGACCTGTTACGTCATCTCAGCATTTCAGATCTCCAGTACCCGCTGTGCTTTCATTTCTGAACACATTATCATCCCACTGGCTAGCTCCAGTAATGGAAACCATGAAACTACCAGACTCTTGTACAAGAACAACTCGCCTCATTCGTTAATGTCTCTTACGGAAGGAACACTGCTACCTTTACTCTGAGCTGGCCTTTGTTTGATCACAACCCACCATAGTGGGTTGTCTAACCATCTTCTCAGTTCATGGACATTTAGAGCTGGATAATGAAATGTTGCCAATGTCAGCTACGTCCATGTTTCCTGAACAAAGATATTCTGAAAATTGGATATAATAGATATTCACTAATATCCACAGGCAGCACAACGCTTTACAGTACAGGTGACCCAGGTTCAATTCCCGTTGCTGCCTGTAAGGAGTCTGTACCTTCTCTCTGTGACCATGTGGGTCGAGAGGATGGATCGGTTGGTAGGTTCATTAGTCCTTGTAAGTTGTCCCCTGATTAGGCTAAGGTTAAATCAGGGTTGCTGTGCAGTGTGGCTTGAAGGGCCTATTCCGTGCTCAGTCTCAAATACGCTGAATGTCAGGAGGCTGAGGGTGGAGCTTGGCTTTCTGAAATAGTGTAGTGAGAACTGTTTTGCATCTCCATGGTCAAACGGAAATTTACATCAGGAGGAACAAACAGCTGCTGGTTGACTGCCAGCATTTCATAATGTTGATATTCAAACATTTCCTTGTGTCTACCGTAATGAAATTAGGGTGTCTGAGATTTGATATCAAGTGATGTCAAAGAGTCTAAAGTGAACAAAGAACTGGAATAAATTGGCATCTGCAAAAAAAAGATTGGAGTAATTAATGAGGGGAAAATCCCCAGGACCTGATGACCTGTTTTGAAAGAAGTGGCTTTGGAGCTGGTAAATGCACTTCCCATCTTCTAAAATTCCATATATTCTGGAATGTTTACCACAGACTGGAAAGTAGCAAATGTAATTCCATAATTTAAGGAAAGAGGGACAAATAAATCAGAGAACTAGATTACGAGAACTAAATGATTCAATGTTGTAAAACAATAAAACATGAAAAATTCCAAGGCAGGTGAATACTTTTTATAGGCACTGTTCTACTTTTATACCTACAAATAAACTCTTCTCTGGCTTTCAGCTGAGTACAAATCACAATTATAACCAATGTTTTGATGACAAACTCTGCCATCTTCATAGGGATGATGCCTGGGCATGTCTCGTCCGGGGGTATTTCCCCCCCATAGTCCTGATTAGTTAGTTCTCCTCCAATCAGGTTTTTGCTCTCCCACATTATATACAACCAAATTCCATTTCTTACTTAGAGTGAGCCCTTCGTCTTTGTTAAAATTCTTTTCCTCTAGTTTTATTTCAATGGCTTTCTTTACCAGGTGGTCCCAAAAGCCATTGGTGTGGCAGAGTAGTTTTGTGCTGTGGAAGTCAATGTTCTGCTACCGCTGATTTCTCCGGGTAACCAAACGGATACAACCTCCTATGCTCCTTGATGTGGGTTTCCGCCGTGTCTCCTCGCTGGCCAAAGTTCGCTGCTCTGCATTCACAGTCCAGGTCATCTCTGACCCACATAAATTGTGATTTGAGATTGCTTACGGGTTTGTGGATGGCATTAATCCAGTATTTCTTCGGGATCCTGGCGATCCTTCCAGAAACTGTAGAAATACAGGGACGATAGGCGGTAGCAACAGGTTCCTCCTTATTGTTCAGTGTGGTGAACTACATATACCTGTCTGGACACGCCCCCCCCCGCTGACTGCTCCTGTGGCTCCTCCCGCAGACCCCTGTATAAAGGCGATTGGAGGCACTGCTCCTCCAGGATGTTGTGTGATGGTCTCTTGCTGCTGACGGTGCTTTCTTCCAGCCTATCTCGACTCACGTCTCCGAGAGTTATTGATGGTGCATCATTAGGTTTTCTGGTTTTTCTGTCGGCCCTTTTAAGGGCCCGATTTTTCCTTCAACTTGTAGCGATTCTGTAGGAGCATGCTTCTTATTTCCTTGGGGAAGCTCTCCAGGTCCCAAATAGCTTTTGCACGATTAATCAAAGTAGAAAGAGCCGCTCTTCATTGAGAGGCGTGATGTTGAGGACACTGCATTTGTGATGGCCAAAGGATTGACTTCGACAGCACAAAACTACTCTGCCGCGTCAGTGGCTTTCGGGACCACCTGGTAAAGGAAGCCATTGAGATAAAACCAGAGGAAAAGAATGTTAACAAAGACCAGCGTCTTACTCTTAGTGAGAACTGGAGTTTGATTATAAACAAGGTGGGAGAGCTGAAACCTGATTGGATGGGGACTAACCAATCAGGAGGGATGGACTACGGAGAGGGGTATAAATACCACCGGACTAGACATGCCCAGGCATCATACCTGAAGAAGATGGCGGAGTTTGTCACTGAAACATCAGTTATAATCAATACCCGTACCCAGCCGGAAGCCCGAGAAAAGTTTATTTGTCATATACACTGGGAAAGCTCTGGATCCTGTTTTTATTCATTGTCAAGATTTGAACCAAGAATTAGAAGCTGCTAATGCACGTCAGGTCAGTCATCAAATGGATGGCAAGTAATAAGTTAACAATGCACAGAATGAAATCTCACTGGAACCGGCTGATCATGAACAAATTCTAAGTGGACACAGATATATCCTGTGCCTTTATTCACCTTTAAATCTGTGGCTTTTATTTCTATATTCTTAACTTTGAACTTTGTTGTAAGGTGGGACAATTCTTATCTTCATAGTGTTGTTAATAGCTGGTGATTGCTCCCAGATCAGATTTAAATTGGCTTCTGACAATTATCCCTATCAGACGTGGGTCACACCTTCGACCTTAAAGGATATTTAAAGACGTTTTGTAACACTGTATCTCATGCATGACATGAATCACTTGTCATGGGCTTGCAGAGATTTGTTAACATCCCGAAGGAAGGCAGTCGAATCAAGTGTGATTCCTCCGTTCTGTCACTACCACCTCTTATAATACACTTCACAGCAAAATGTTAAAAGTTCCTTTCGAAGCATTTGACTTAAAGATTTTTGAAAAATCATGTTTGTGAACATTGGTGTGGTGCAGTAGTTGTCTGGTGTGGGGGGGGGGGGCGGGGGTCGAAGCCTTTCCCTACATGGTGACAAACTATAACACAGCAAGTCATTGCTCATAACCAGATTGAATTCCATTAATATCCATGTAAAGACGGTCCTAACACAGATCCGATGATTATGGGTTAACCCCACAGAGATCCAGAATCAGAATAAGGTTTAATATCACTGGGAAGTGACAAGTTGCATCTCCATCTGGTACGGGAGCAGCCGAGCATCGGACCAGAAGTCCCACAAAGGACTGTGAGAACAGCTGAGAGGATCATAGGGGTCTCCCTACCATCCTTCAGGGACATTTATCAGGAGCACTCCGTACACAGGGCCCTTAGTATAATCAAGGATCCCACCCATCCATCCAGCATCCTCTTTGACTTTCTACCATCAGGCAGGAGACTGATGCATAAAAACAAGATCAGTTAGAATGAGAGACAGCTTCTTCCCCCAGGCCGTTAAGCTTCTGAACTCCCTGCGGCATCGTATTCAAAGTGTCACTGCTTAATTTGTTCCATACCTTACAATATTTAATATTGATGCACTTTAGTTTGTTATTTATGTGTGATTCATCTGTAGATTTTATCCTTACCTTCGTAAGTTATCAGGTGTTATGTGTACTACTGTGCTTTACACCCTGGTTCGAAGAAACATCTTGTTTCACTATATATTTTAATGTCATATGTGTTATATACATGTGTATCGTTATATGACAATAAACTTGAGTTGACTTGATACAGTATGTCTTGAAATTTGTTTTGCGGCAGCAGTACATTGCAATACATAAAAATAATTATAAATTACAATAAGTATATATAACAAAGAAAATTAAATTAAATAAGTAGTGCAAAAAGAGAAGAAAAATCCTCAGGAATCCTCATGGGTTCAATGTCCATTCAGAAATCTGACGGCGGAGGGGAAGAAGCTATTGCTGAAACGTTGAGTGTGTGTCTTCAGGCTCCTGTGCCTCCTCCTGGATGGTAGGAGAGAGAAGAGGGCATCTCTTGATGGAGCTGGCAGAGTTTACAACTTTATGCAGATTTTGCCTGATCCTGCGCAGTGGTCTCAGATGATGATGCAACCAGTTAGAATGCTCCACAGTACCTCTGCAGAAATTTGTGAGTGTCTTTGGTGACACACCGAATCTCCTCAAACGTCTAATGAAATATAGCTGCTGTTGTGCCTTCTTTGTAGTTGCATCATTATGGTGGGCCCAGGATAGACCTTCAGAGATGTTCACACCTAGGAACTTAAAACTGCTCACCCTTTCCACTGCTGATCCCTCAATGAGGATTGGTGCGTGTTCCCTCGACTTCCCCTTCCTGTAGTCCACAATCAATTGCTTGGTCTTACTGACGTTGAGTGCCAGGTTGTTGTTGCAACACCACTCCACCAGCTGATCTACCTCGTTCCTGTATGCCCCCTCATCACTAACTGAGATTCTGCCAGCAACAGTTCTGTCATTGACAAATTTATAGATCCAAAGGATTTCCATAATGATTAAAGTTCAAAGTATATTTATTATCAAAGTATATATACTATATACACTCTTAAAATCTGTCTCCTTACAGGCAGCCACAAATAAAGATTGTGTCTAACAAGCCTGATAGAATGCTTTGAGGAGATGACCAGGCATATAGATGAGGGTAGTGCAGTGGATGTGATCTACATGGATTTTAGTAAGGCATTTGACAAGGTTCCACACGGTAGGCTTATTCAGAAAGTCAGAAGGCATGGGATCCAGGGAAGTTTGGCCAGGTGGATTCAAAATTAGCTTGCCTGCAGAAGGCAGAGGGTCATGGTGGAGGGAGTACATTCAGATTGGAGGGTTGTGACTAGTGGTGTCCCACAAGGATCTGTTCTGGGACCTCTACTTTTCATGATTTTTATTAACGACCTGGATGTGGGGGTAGAAGGGTGGGTTGGCAAGTTTGCAGACAACACAAAGGTTGGTGGTGTTGTAGATAGTGTAGAGGATTGTCGAAGATTGCAGAGAGACATTGATAGGATGCAGAAGTGGGCTGAGAAGTGGCAGATGGAGTTCAACTCGGGGAAGTGTGAGGTGGTACACTTTGAAAGGACAAACTCCAAGGCAGAGTACAAAGTAAATGGCAGGATACTTGGTAGTGTGGAGGAGCAGAGGGATCTGGGGGTACATGTCCACAGATCCCTGAAAGTTGCCTCACAAGTAGATAAGGTAGTTAAGAAAGCTTATGGGGTGTTAGCTTTCATAAGTCGAGGGATAGAGTTTAAGAGTCATGATGTAATGATGCAGCTCTATAAAACTCTGGTTAGGCCACACTTGGAGTACTGTGTCCAGTTCTGGTCACCTCACTATAGGAAGGACGTGGAAGCATTGGAAAGGGTACAGAGGAGATTTACCAGGATGCTGCCTGGTTTAGAGAGTATGGATTATGATCAGAGCTCTTTGGAGAGAAGGAGGATAAGAGGAGACACGATAGAGGTGTACAAGATATTAAGAGGAATAGATAGAGTGGGCAGCCAGTGCCTCTTCCCCAGGGCACCACTGCTCAGTACAAGAGGACATGGCTTTAAGGTAAGGGGAGGGAAGTTCAAGGGGGATATTAGAGGAAGGTTTTTTACTCAGAGAGTGGTTGGTGCGTGGAATGCACTGCCTGAGTCAGTGGTGGAGGCAGATACACTAGTGAAGTTTAAGAGACTACTAGACAGGTATATGGAGGAATTTAAGGTGGGGGGTTATATGGGAGGCAGGGTTTGAGGGTCGGCACAACATTTTGGGCCGAAGGGCCTGTATATTTAAAAAAAAGAAACCCAATAGAGCCCATTAAGATAAAAGACTGTGCAGAAAAATAAACAAATCATGTTAACCATAATAGTAAGCAAATCATGCTAACCAAAACAGTCAGAACTGAAGTTCACAAAAGTGAGTCCACAGTCACAAAACCAGTCACCACTGCAGCCATTTCAGGAGCCAATTAGTTGCAGGCCACAGCCTCAGTTCAGCGCAGAGGACAAGAAAGCTTCACGGAGCAGGGAGGTGAACCGGCTCGTCCCTTAGCTCCTGCCAGGACACCCTGACCTTTTCAATCTGGCCCAGCACTAAAATTGTCCATACCATGAGTTGTTCCTTCCTCTTGGACCCGGGCCCTGCTGCTTCGATACACCGTTAGGCCTGGGCCCCTCTGCCTCGATTTGGCCTGTACCCAACTTTTCCGATTGGGCCTGGCGCTTAAATCAATCAAGCCTTGGGTCTTTCATCGCTCTCGAGCCCAGACCCGGATCCTGACGTTTCAACTCTGCATTGCCTCTACTTGCCTTGCCTCGCCTCAGTTCTGCGCATCGAATCACCTCTAAATCCGCGCCAGCAATGGCCAAACATCGGCTCATTCCCAGGCCAAGTCACCTTGAGTCTACCTGTACACACCAGGCCGCACCGTCATGCACCTTCCAGACTTCAGTTCACACCACGGAAGTGCCAGGTCGTTCGGGCAGCTCAGCTCCAAGTGGGAAGTAACAGGATTGCAGTGGTCGTATCCACGAAAAAGTGTGATTCACGCAGTAACTTTTTGTTTAGCTTGCTCCCTGCAAGTGGTCGCTGTGCTTCACCAGTGCCATCTTAACCGGAAGTTTTCTCCTTACTATTGGAAGCCTTTGCATTGATGGTTCAATCCTGCATGAGACTTCTCGAGGAAATCGTGGCAGGCGGACTCATTATATTGGTACGTTTAAGTGGTTGAAGCAGCGTTGTTTCCCAAATGCTGGAAGTGCACAGCATGAAAATCCGTAGTGCTGACGGATTATCAGTAATGTTGACCTCAAAGGCAGAAGACTGTCGTAAAAACCTGTCTGTTTCACTAAAATCTTTTAAGGGCAGAAATGTGTAGTCCCTATCTCGTGTGGCCTATGTGTGCACTTGCGTTCTAAGTTGGCTTAATAAGCTCTTTAGTGCAGTTGGGGATGGAACAAAGCCATCATTGCTGACAGCACCAGTTTCATGTGAATAAACAGGTGAAAGTGCTTCACTCCACTTTCCCGAGTAACTGCCACTCAATAGAGGAAATGTGAAAAGGAAGCTCTCTTGTGGTGAAAAGTGCACTACGTTCTACGAGATTTTTCTGGTTATCTCTTCTTCAGAGCCCAGCTTATTCCTGGAAAGGAGGTTAGTTTCGATAACTGTTCACTTTATCTCTCCACAACGCCCCGCATCCCCAGCCACCGTCAGAACGTGCCTCTGAAAGGCATCAACTGTAGTGCGCTCACCTGGCACAGCCCCAAACCGCGGCAGTCGCCATTTCCACCACGTAGTCTCTCTCTGGTCAACCATCCAATGACTGACTCTGCTGCGGTTTCTGGGAGTTGGAGTAGTTCACCGTGGCCTGCCAGAAACAACATGTACAGGCAATTGTTCGTTACTGGTAGGGAATTCCTGAACCTCTGCCACCAGTTCTCATGCATTACATTGAAACCACAGGGGCTGAGATTCTCTGTGAGGTCAGTTTCCGTTACTCTGTTGGGCCCTTTGGCGCAGTAACCCAAAGGGCACGAGGTCAGATCACATCACTGCAGATTAAGCACCGGAGTTCAGCTCAAAACATCTAGAGCTCTGGATTCTCACGAAAAGGATATCCAGGCAAACTCACGGTCTTTGAAAGAAATCCACCACATCTATCATTCAAAGGCTGAGGTGGATAGTGTGTAAACCGTACTCCAAAACAAGGATTGGAGGGGGGAGGGTTTCAATCCCTGTGACTTGGGCACCCCAAGAATGAGGGAAGCGTACAGGTGGGAGTACTCTCCGTAGATTTTTGGAGCTACCATTGTACTGTATCCTCAACGAAGGATCAGCAGTAGAGAGGGTGAGCAGCTTCAGGTTCCAGGGTGTCAACATCTCAAAGGATCTGTCCTGGGCCCAGCACAGAAACACTCATGAAGAAAGCATGACAGTGTCTCCACTTCCTTAGAAACTGAGGGAGATTTGATAAGTCATTCAAGTACTGTAACAAATTTTTAGAACTATGTAATCAAAAGTATTCTTATTTAATTTACGTCTGTCGTGATTGTAATGTGCGGAGATAAACTCTGCTGCAAAACAAAAAGAATTTTCATGGCACTAGTACCCTGTGTGTGTATGGCCATCACAATAAACTTGAATTGGATTGCATCCCTTCTTATGCAGTCGTCTCCAGACGGAAGCTCTTTCACTCCTGAGCCAAGAGTTGGTTACAGGTCCGGCTCCCAACAACTTTGGCGCTAACAACTACGCTGGATGGAGCGCTGCGCTATTGAATCTTCCAGACAGGACACCATTTTGTGCACATCTTCTCACAGGAACATGACGAATTAACGTTTTGTTGCCACCAGCGAGTGGGAGCATGATCAAAGAATCTTTGGGGGCAGCCTCCCTTACTGCTAAAACAAGGAGTGGGATTTGAGAGGACAGGGCAGGAGTGGGGATGAGGCATTGCAGACAAAGATAAATTCAGTTTCAGTGGCGAGTCCGGATAGGCTATCTTACATAGACATTTGTGTCTTTAGGATACAAAAATACGGACAATAGACCAAATCCTTTTTGTGGGAATCCTGTCTTCATCTTCAACTAACTGAATCTAGGGAACTCAGCTTGATTTAGTTACTATTTATTTGCAACCTACTACATTGTTCATATCATTTTTATCTACATCCTGTTTGTGTTTCTTAACAAAAAGCATTTTGATAAAAGTAATGAAATGTAGAAACATTAGTGGATTGGAGAATTATCAAGGTCAACCATTTATTCTTTTCACAGAAAGAACATTTGCACAGATTAATCTCCCAGAAAGAGTAACAAGGTTTGGCACACAAACTTGTGCTTTCAGTAAAACTTTATACTTACTTACTATTAATTAGAATGCGGCCAATCAGCCCATTTAATCCACGCTGTCTCCCAGCAGCAATCCCATCCCTCCCTGTTTACCTGAAGAATATTTTCTACAACAGGTAACTGGTTGCCACGATGGCGTAGCAGGTATCACAACGCTATTACAGCTTGAAGCTTCAGAGTTCAGAGTTCAATTCCTGCATCACCTGTAAGGAGTCTGTACGTCCTCTTAAGGGAACGGGTGCTCTGGCTTCTTCCCGCGGTCGAAAGACATATTGACGTGCTGGTTAGTAGTTAATTGGTCATTGTAAATTGTCCCGTCATTAGGCTAGGGCAGGAGTTCCCAACCTGGGGTCCCCGGACCTCTCAATTAATGGTAGGGGTCCATGGCATAAAAAAGGTTGGGAACCCCCAGGCTAGGGTTAAATGGGGGGGGGGGGTTTGCTGGGGAGCACAGCTCAAAGGGTTATAAGTGCCTCTTCTGCACGGTATCGCTGAATAAATAAATAAATCTTGGTAGGCTACTAAGCCGTCAGGATGCCTTTAGTGTGTGGGAGCAAACTGGAGCACATGGTAGAACACACCACACGATCACAGAGAAACTGCACAGATAGTACCAAGGTCAGGTTCAAACCTGGGTCCATGGAGCCATGGGGCAGGAACACAGACAACTGCTCCACGGTAATAATGCTGGAGGCATTCTGCAGGTCGGGCAGCATCTATGGAAAAGAATAAACAGACTGTATTTCGGGCTGAGAACCTTCGTCAGGAGTCCAAGTGAAGGGTCTCGGCCCGAAATGCTGACGGTTTACTCTTTCCCATAGATGCTGCCTGGCCTGTTGAGTTCCTCCAGCATTATTACTGTGCGTGTTGCTTGGATTTCCAGCATCTGCAGATTTCCTCGTGTTTGTGATTCGACTACTGCTCCACATCTTAGGGAAATGGAAATCTGTGATTCTGCCAATTGATGCGTATACAAACTTATGTGTCTTCATGCAGCGGGACCTAACTTGTCATCCCTTGCAAGCAGTAGGATCTAGCTTAGCATTGTTGCTTGGGGTGAAATTGGACCAATATTTCTTGCCAGTCAGTCTTCTAATTTGATATGCAAATAATCAGATTCAGAAGGAGTTGCTTTTCAAGTTTCTCCAGTCCTTTGGTAGGTGGGACCTACCTCCATGTTTATCCCAGCATCCCCCGCCACCTTTTGCTTTTGACCTGAATTGTGGTGCATGCTGACTATAGTGGGTTGGGCGGGCTGGGGTGAATAGAAACTGTTGGGGGCCTAGTTTCCCAGTGTTGTTGAAACCCATGTGTGACTGTGCTCAGCTCATTCAGGTCTTGCTTCACCCTCTGTCTTCCAGCAAGAGCGGCTGCCCAGAATGGACCCGAGGAGGTGGATGAGGACTTGCATTACTGGACCCGACCCACATGCTCGGCGAGGAGCCATGCGGGTGAGACGGTGCAGCAGTGCAGCAGTGCAGGAGAAGCTGAAGACTGGCTCTGCCGCTGCGAGCCTGCTCAAACTCTCCGCTCCTGTCCAGCGCCGGAGGAGAACGCAGCAGTGCCTTGGGAGAAGGTGAGACCAGCAGCCCCAAGGGCGGGAGCCAGCGGCCATCAACGTCACTCTGAACCCATCGCACCGTTTCACGCCTTGGTTAGTCATGGTCAGCAGCATGACCTCTTCTCCATGGAGGCTCAGACTGACTCGAGGGAAGCCCGGGAATCTGAATTCGAGGATTTCGGGGTGACAAGTGACCTGGAGCAGTTTTCTGGCTATGGGGAGGGCATATCCCAGAGCTTCTCTGATGTCAGTGTGTTTGTGGCAGCAAAAGACAAACAGACCACTTCCAGGAGGGAGGGTCTTCACAGCAGACCCCAGAACAGGGACCAGGTCAAAGCAGGCTCAACCCCGGCCTTGAGCTGCAGGAACCCCTCAGTGAACTGTGCCTATTCGTGTGATATGGGGAAGGACTTACTCGGCTCAAATCAGAGTTTAAACAAGAGCACACTGACTAACCTGCCTGATGGTCAGCACCAGTCAGAACTACCCAGTCAAGACACGGGATACGAATCCCAAGATGACTTTGCAATTGGTTTACTAGATCCACCTGGACCACTGCGATCTGGATTGAATGATCTGGAGCCCCCTGGTCCTTTGCGGTCCTGGGCAATTCCCATAGGAGATTTCCAGATCCGTCCAATGTTTCCTTATCCTAATGGACCAGCCTGCTTCCGTCCGTACCCTCCTGGTGTGGCTCCACCCCAATATCGACGCTTGCAGGTTCCAGGTAAGTACGTAATTAGCCTCATTTGGAATGTGACCTCTTGGAGAATTACTCACATTTACTTATTGCATTGATTATGCGGCAGGGAATGAGACCATTTCACCAACCAGCTCCGCCCAGCCCCCTTTAATATCAGCAACATCGTGTTCTGTTTCTTTCTAAGACTCAGAGAGAGATACGGAGCGGAAATAGATTAGTTAGCCCACTGGGTCCACACCGACCACCAAGCTCCCATTTACACTAAACCTACATTGATCCCATGTTCTCATCGTCTGTCCCGTTCGCTACAACCAACCTACACACCAGGGGCAAGGTTCTTACACTGGGATGCAGGAGGAAACTCACGCAGTCACAGAGAATTCTACACAGACCGCACCAGAGTTCAGGATTGAACCCAGCTCACTTGAGCTCAAAGGCATGCCCCTTACAACTTCCCCTTAAATGCTTTACACGTACAGTGCCTATAAAAATATTCACCCCCCACCCACCCCGGAAGTTTTCATGTTTTATTGTTTTACAACATTGAAAATCTTAGTGGATTTAATTTGGCTTTGTTTGACACTGATCAACAGAAAACATCTCTTTCGAGTCAAAGTGAAAACAGAGCTCTAAAAAGTGATCTAAATTAATTGAAAATACAAAGCATAAAATAATTGATTACTTATGTACTCATCCCCTTTAATGTGACACACCAAATCATCACTGGTGCGGCCAATTGGTTTCAGAAGTCACATAATTAGTTAAATGGAGATCACCTGTGTGCAGTCAAGGTGTTTCAGTTGATTGGAGTAAAAATACACCTGTGTCTGGTAGATCCAACTGCTGGTGAGTCAGTATCCTGGCAAAAACTACACCGTGAAGACAGAAGAACACTCCAGACAACTCTGTGAAAAGATTATTGAAAAACACAAGTCAGGAGATGGATACAAGAACATTTCCAAGTCACTGACTGTCCCTTGGAGTACAGTTAAGTCAATCATCAAGAAATGGAAAGATTATGGCACAGCTGTAAATCTGCCTAGAGCAGGCCGTCCTCAAAAACTGAGTGACTGTGAGGGAGGCCACCAAGAGACCTATGACAACTCTGGAGGAGTTACAAGCTTCAGTGGCTGAGATGGGAGAGACTGTGGGTGCAACAACAGTTGTCCGGGTGCTTCACTGGTCACAACTTTATGGGAGAATGGCAAAGTGAAAGCCACTGTTGGAAAAAATCTCACATGAAATCTTGGCTAGAGTTTGCCAGAAGTCACGTGGGAAACTCTGAAGTCAACTGGAAGAAGGTTCTATGATCTGATGAAGCCAAAATTGAGCTTTCTGGCCATCAGACTAAATGTTATGTTTGGCGTAAGCCAAACACTACACATCAAAAACACACCATCCTACTGTGAAGCATGGTGGTGGCTGCATCATACTGTGGGGATGCTTCACTGTAGCAGACCCTGGAAGGCTTGTGAAGGGAGAGGGTAAAATGAATGCAGCAAAATACAGGGAAATCCTGGAGAAAAACCTGATGCAGTCTGCAAGAGAACTGTGACTTGGGAGAAGCTTTGTTTTCCAGCAAGACAATGATCCCAAGCATTAAAACCAAAGCTGCACAGGAATGGCTTGAGAACAACAAAGTTAATGTCCTGGAGTAGCCAAGTCAGAGTCCAGACCTCAATCCAATTGAGAATTTGTGGCTGGATTTGAAAATGATCCAAATGATCCTGACTCATGATCCAAATGCAATCTGACTGAGCTTGAGCAGTTTTGTAAAGAAAATTAGTGTGCAGATGTGCAAAGCTGATAGAGGCCTACCCACACAGGCTCGGGGTTGTAATTGCTGCCAATAGTGCATAAACTAAATACTGACTTGAAACGGGTGAGTAATTGTGCAATCAATTATTTTGTGTTTAATAATTGTAATAAATTTTGACCTGTTTGTAGAATTGCTTTCTGCATGGATCGCTCCCTATGTGACTACATTCGTCCCTCCCTCCCTCCCCAGTGATCTCCATCCTGGTACTTGTCCTTGCAAGCGGAACAAGTGCTACACCTGCCCCTACACCACCTTGCTCATTACCATTCAGGCCTCCAAACGGTCCTTCCAGGTGAGGCGACACTGCACCTGTGAGCCTGTTTGGATCATGTACTGTGTTCGGTGCTCCCGGTGTGGCCTCATGTATGTCGGTGACACCTGACTTAGATTGGGAGACGGCTTCACCGAGCTTCTATGCCCAATCCACCAGAACAAGCGGGATCTCCCAGTGGCCACCCATTTTAATTCCACTCCCTATTCCCATTCCATTATGTCCATCCATGGCCTCCTCCATTGTCGCGATGAGGCCACACTCGGGTTGGAGGAACAACACCTTGTATTTCGTTTGTGTAGCCTCCAGCCTGATGGCATGAACATCATTTTCTTGAAATTCTGGTAATGCCCCCCCCCCCCCCCCACCTCTCCTTCACCATTTCCCATCCCCTTTTCCCTCTCTCACCTTGCTAGCCCATTGCCTCCTCTGGTGCTCCTACCGCCAACCCCCCCATTTTTTTCTTTCTTCCATGGTCTTCTGTCTCATTCACTAATCAACTTCCCAGCTCTTTACTTCACCCCTCTTCCTTCAGGTTTCACCTATCTCCTGGTGATTTTTCTCTCCCCATCCCCACCTTTCAAATCTACTCCTCAGCTTTTTTTTCCAGTCCTGCCGAAGGATCTCGACCCAAAACGTTGACTGTACTCTTTTCCATGGATGCTGCCTGGCCTGCTGAGTTCCTCCAGCATTTTGTCTGTGATACCAATTTGTAGAAAATTTATTTTCACTTTGACACAAAAGTGTGTTCTGTTGATCAGTGTCAAAAAAGCCAAATTAAAACCACTGTGATTCAATGTTGTAAAACAAAAAACATGAAATCTTTCAAGGAGGGGGGAGTTGAATACATTTTACTGGCAATGTATATTCAAATTAAACTGGTTACTTACTCAGTCGTTCATTCTTTCAGACCCAAGGCAGCATGATTTCTGGACTTGTACGTACAACCCAGGATTCAAATCTCATAAGCACCAGCTGGGGAATTTAAATTTAAATCATCAAGTCAAAATGGAATAATTAAAGCTTGTATTGTTAAGGGTGACAATCGAACTAAAAACCTACTAGTGTACTTAAGGAAAGGAAGTTCGACATCTATACCCAGACTGGTTTATATGGACACGTGTATTTAGCGAGGGTGCCTAAGACTTCTGCAGAGCACTGTAGTAATTTTATATATTGCTCTATTCTGTTGTCACTTTAAGAAAAACAAATTTTCATGACATGTGAGTAATGATAGACCTGATTCTGATGTGGGTCTGTGTTGTGGAGTGGGAAGGAGTGAGGGAGAGAGGAATTATGATTGGGGGGGGGAAGGAGAAGGGGGTAGGAAGCACTAGAAAAGCATCCTGCAATGTTCAATAAACCAATAGTTTGGATCAAATGCCTTGCCTGGTTTCTCAGGGCTGGGAGTATCTGCACCCATGCCACCCCCCCCCCCCCCAGCACTCCTTTGTTGCCACCCAACCCACACTCCTCCCACGGCGCCACGCCCTCACCATTCCCGACATCCTTCGCTCCCGTCAGATTTACAAACTCGCTCTCTGCTCCACGTTGAGCAGTAGTGAGTGGTGCAGCTGCTATTTTGGAGTAATGGAAGATGGAAGTAGTTGTTAATATTGCTAGTGACATTCATAACCTGTGACAAACTGACGTGCTCTTAATCTGTATAATTTCTATTTTTCCATTTTCATATTTCCAGCATCTGGTTTATTTTGATATTCACCATCTCATCCTGAGTCCTAGATGTATTAAGCTTGCATCTACATATAGTCATAGAGAGAGAGAGAGATAGCAGGGATACAGGCTCTTCAGCCCATCGAGTCCATGCTGACCATGTTGTCCACCTAGCTAATTCCAATTTCCAGGCCCTTTCACGAGTTACTTGGTTCTTTCATAGCAGATCCCAGACTCTCAACTTGAGATAATCTGCCCGAGGGAGACACAACAGACTGTGGAGGCTAGAATCTAAAGCAAAAACCAAACTACTGCAGGAACTCAGCAGGCCAAGCAGCATCTGTGAGGGGAATGGAATAATTGATGTTTCAGAACTTCCAGCAGTTTTCTGTCTGTCCAAAAGTTGGGTAAACAAGATGTGTTTGTCCCAAGGATTTCTTGCATTTCATTTAACGTAGTCATTAATGTGATGACAAACTCCAGTGTCCCATAGCATCAGACATCTGCTCATTCAGTTGTTCAGTTTGCTTAGTTCTTAGAGTAAAGTAATTTGTTTTGTTTGTGTTGCATGACATGGGTGATCATGATCTTTCCCTGACCACCATTGTTCTTGGCAAATTTTTCAACTGAAGTAGTTTGCCATTGCCATCTTCTGGGCAGTGTCTTTACAAGACGGGTGACCCAGGACATCATCAATACTCTTCAGTGACTGTCTGCCTGGCGTCAGTGGTCGCATAACCAGGACCTGTGATGTGCACCAGCTGCTCATGCAACCGTCCACCACCTGCTCCCCTGGCTTCACATGACCCGGATCGGGGGGCTAAGCAGGTGCGTCACCTTGCCCAAGGGTGACCTTCAGGCTAGCAGAGAGAAGGAGTGCCTTGTACCTCCTTTGGTAGAGAGGTGTAACCACCTACCTCCCATAGTAGTCATGTAAAGTTGGCTTTATCTGCTATCGTGCTTTGTAATTTAACTGAGAGCCACATGGTTGTGTTACATTTAACCCTGCTGCCCTCTCAACTTCCTCTAATAATTTCATACAAACTCCTGTCTTTCCTCCCTTTTACAACTTTATTTAGGATGGGATGTACCAGAAGGCTGTGCCTTGTCATTGTAGCACGGCCATACACGCGTTCACATTCTTATCTACAGGAAACATCGAGGCAGGCAATTAAGCAATGACATGTACTGCTGACATTTTATTGATGAACCTACTTGGTTTTGGCATGTGGTGGCAGATGGTAACTTTTTCCCTCCTTAGACCTTGAGGTAAACATTGTTGTGGTGTGGCTGAAACGTTAAACCAAGTTGGTCTTCTTGCCTGTTCCTGCAGTTCCGCTGCATCTTAAAGATCTTTGGAAAATATTCTTTTTTTAAAAAAAAGAGAGAAACAGAGCATTTCTCAGCTTGCAACTTCCCTTCAGAATGACACCATCAGATACCAGCCATCTCGTGATTCTGCTCAGTGCTGATTATGCAATAGCTCTGAGCAATCAAATAGCAAACTTTACTATCTAGTGTGCTCAGTGCTGGGCTTCACCCTCAAAAAGAAAATTCAGAAAGAGGGTGGTGTGGATTTACTTCAGCATACTCTCCTATAAAAGGGATTGAGGTAGCACAATTATGAATCTCGGTGAGCCAGTGCGCCACATCTCCGGTGATCCTGTGCTGTCTGTGCTGAGTTAGCATATTCTCTCCCTAACCCTAAAGGTTTCCACCAGGTGCTCAGGTTTCCTCCCACATTCCAATGATGTCCAGGTTGGCAGGTTAATTGGCGACGGTGAATTGTTTCTTGTATGTTGGTGAGTGACGGCATCTGTGGGAAGTTGATAAGACCATAAGATATAGGAGCAGAATTTGGCCATTTGGCCCATCGAGTCTGCTCCGCCATTTCGTCATGGCTGATCCACTTTTCTTCTCAGCCCCAGTTTCCCGCCTTCCTACCCCCCCCCCCCCCGCCACACATGCCCTGACCAATCAAGTGTCTATCAACCTCTACTTTGAATATACATAAAGACTTGGCCTCCAGTTAGCTGTGGCAATGAATTCTACAGATTCACCACTCTCTGGCTAAAGAAATTCCTCCCCATCTCTGTTCTGAAAGGACGTCCTTCAGTTCTGAGACTGTGTGCTCTGATCTTCAGTCTCCCCTGCAATAGGAACCATCCTTTCCACATCCACTCTATCGAGGCCTTTCACCATTCGATAGTTTTCAGTTAGCTCACCCCTTCAATAGGTTTCAATTCAGCCACCCTTCTTTCTTCTGAATTCTAGTGAGTACAGGCCTAGAGCTATGTGACAAGCCATTCAATCCTGGAATTATTTTCATGAACCTCTCCAGTTTCAGCACATCCTCTCTAAGAGAAGGGGCCCAAAACTGCTCACAATACTCCAAGTGAGGCCTCACCAGTGCTTTATAAAACCTCATCCTTGCTTTTATAGTCTAGTCCTCATAAGGATGGGGAGGGAATAAAATGGGATCAGTATGTGTAATAAGTGAGGTGCCATGATAGCGCAATGTTATCACAGCGCCAGCAAACTGGGTTCAATTCCTGCCACTGTCTGTAAGGAGTTTGTACGTTCTCCCTGTGACCGCGTGCCTTCGCTCCAGTTCCTTCTGGCATTCCAAGGATGTAGTTGGAGACCAGAGAAGAGGGGCATCATAATCATGGAGAAACCAGAGGAACTGAGATTGTCTACATTTAAATTTGATTGTCCTCCATGTTGATCAAAATACTGTGAGAACTAAGCTAATCCCAATGGTTGCGTTTGGTCCATATTCTTTTTCCTAGCTATGTACCTGTTTGATTTTTTTAAAGTCGTAATCATACCTGACTTTTCCACCTTCTCTGGTAGTTTGCTCCATATTTGCACCCCTCAGCCTCCACTGCTCCAGGGAAATCGATCACAGTCTATCCTTAACTCCTGCAGCCCAGGCAATATCCTGTGAATCTTTTCTGCACCCTCTCTGGCTTAATCACAGTACTAAAGCGGCCTTTTTTACTCTACTTGCAACGTTAGTTACTGCCTGTTACACCGCTGGTGTTTAGGGCAGCAGTGAAGGTTCTCCATCTGTCTGTCCATACCATTGCACACAGATACAAAAGGATTATTCTTTGCTGTTTCTGTAACAATTGTTTTTTAACCAGTCAGGGTTGTTGGCTCTGCGCTGAACCCTCGAACCTAGAGGACTGGTGGACCACTCTAGTCTGGCCTCTATCCTTTGATCTTTTTGGCAAGGGTGGCCCTACCAAGAGCCAAAACGTAAAGCCCTGACTCCAGCCAACATAGCTCTCTGGGTCATTGAAGCGCGCAAACCTCCAAACCCTACAACAAGGCTGTGGTCCTCTTGGAGAACTTGTAATGTTGAAAGCCATGAAATACCCAAACGTTATGCCCTGCATCACAATCCTGAAATTCAAATTGATTTGATAGCTGAACTTATTGGAGTATAAAAGTATACATTTACCAAAACTATGAAGTCAGTTTTGAAACTTGCTATTTGATATGCATGTGTAGGAGAATGAAATCTTAAGAATGTAGAAGACAATGGTGTGTTAATGAGAGGTAGCTAAAGAGCTAAAGAAATGTAGATTAGAACATTGCTCAGTTCTGCTATTTGCTATGCATGTACCCAATTTGGTAGGAGACTGAAGTCTTAAGATGACAATGGTAGCTACAGAAAGAGTTTGCTATTTGCTATGCATATATCCTAAAAATGTAGAAGACAATGATGTGTTAATGAGAGGTAGCTAAGAGATGTAGATTAGAACATGATTAAGTCAATTGATAGAAACAATAGGGACAATGATGTACGTGAGGTACGTGTAATACGCAACTATAGATCGATTACATATGCTAATGCAACTGAACCAGGAGATTGCTATAAAAAATGCTGTGTCCGAGGATCGGTGGGCAATCAGCGACTAGCTCAATGACTGTCTCAGCTTTGATTTGCAAATTAAAGTTTAACCCTTCTTGAAGAATCTTCTGCGTCTCCTGGTCATTTGTGAGGCACGGAAAACCACGACAAACTCACTGACCTGGAAAATCAGGCTTGCAAAGTGTGCGTTTTTTTTAATGCTCCGTGATTGGTGTGTGGCATTGTGTCAGTCCTGGGTAACCCCCATTTGGGAGTTCGTATTGTGCATGGTCCATCGCAAAAAGCTCATACTCATGGTTTGTACTGAACGCCCAGAGCATGTAGGGATGACATCGGTCCTGATTTGCCCAGATCCAGGGGCCGTACACATGGGGTCTAAATAGTGGGGAGCTGTCCTCTTTGCCAGCATCATCAATTGCTTACAGGTTGATGACGGTGCGAGTTGGGGAGTTATGTGGAGTCTGAACGCTGCAGAAATTTCTGAGTGCGTCAGACGCTCTGGTAAGGCCACGTATTCACTATCCAAAGAAGGGAAGCCTTAACAACAGCTCTCTGGCCTCTTGGTCAGAACAGAAGGACTAAAGGCAATGTTCTCCCACAGAATGCCAGAAGATACGGGAATGTCTGAGCAGTTTGGAAGGTGGCTGCTGCTCCTTTTCCTGATGTTTTTATGCAGCAGAACATTTGATACGTTGTGGTGTCAGATACTCCTGTCAGCTCAGTTGCTGCCTTCAGTAGAATACATTCTGCTGATGGCTCTGCCTCTTGACTTGGCAAGCAGCAGCACTAAGAACTCTGCAGTGACAGCTAGCAATGGTTCCACGCCGGCTGATGCTGGACCTGTTCCACTGCAAGCCCAGCACTGGCAGGAGGCTCTGGCCATAGGCATCATTGCTCTCTGATACCATGTACTTCTGCTTCACACCCAGGAGATGCACTATTGTGTTCCTTTCACTGCGCTAGAGGGAGACTGCACAAATTGCCTGCTGCACTTCCTGCATGACATCTGCAACTGAACTTCAGAAAGGAATTCATCGGTTCTGAAGTGTTTTCAGATGCCTCAATGCTTTTCTGCTTCCATTACTCCCCTGAATTTATTTATCCAAAATACTTTTGCTTTACTCATAAAGATGTACCTCTTCCATAAATGTTTTTTAAAAATTACGCATGGTCTGCTTCTACATCCTTTTTAACGTCCTCGGTGCCTGAAACAACGGCATAATTTTCTTTCTAGCCAATGACAATACCAAGTGCAACCGTGTTCTCATAATTGCATAAGCTTCCATCAAGTCTCCCAGCCCAAGTTTGTCCAACTTCTTTTAGCTCGTACCCTCTAATCTGTACAGCATCCTGGCAAACTTTGCACCCTTTCCAAATCCTTCATATCCTTCCTGTAATGCAGTGATCAGAATGCCCAAATATTTCATTAGTTCCTTCATAATTTCACACTTTCTTTATGACATAAAGGATGGCCATTTTGGCCCTTCGTGCCCATGCAGGCTCTCGAGCTATTTCTATTCTCCCATTAATCTTTTTACTGCCACACACCTGCCAGAAGCTACCATTCACCTACACACCAGAGACGGGTTATCATAGCCAATCAATTCTCCTCCTACCCTGAGGAAGACACTTGGTGAATCTTGCATCTAGCACATTGTTCTAACCAGCAATATGAGGCAGATCAAGAGGCAGTTTCGAGATCCAATTTCAAATTCAAGTTCGAGTGACCATCACCAATAGCCCGTCCTGGTCCAACCACAAAAGCGCCTCTGCTTCCTCAGGAATCTAAAGAAATCTGGCGCGTCCCTGTTTACCCTCACCAAGTTTAAAACTGTGTGCCACAGAAGGCATTCTATCTGGATGCATCATAGCTTGGTATAGCAACTATTCTGTCCATGATGCTGTGAAATTGCAGAGCTGTGGACTCAATTTAGTGCTTCATGAAAACTAACCCCTCCTCTTAGATTCTGTCTGTACTTTTCAATGCTTCAGTAAAGCACTCAACAGAATCAAAGACCCAATCCACACTGATAATTCATAAAATCCTGAAAGCATGTAGCACCAGCCTTACTGGCACCTTCCATCCCACTGTTGTAATACTTCTGAAAAGACTTCTTGTATGATAAGATGGAATCCAGACCTCATAATCTACTTGTTACGACCTTGCACTTTATTATCCACCTGCACTGCACTTCCTTAGCAAAGTAATTATGTTCTACAGTACTGGGCAAAAGCCTTAGGCACGTGTATAGCTCGGATTCCTAAAACTTTTGCACAGAACTGTATTTGTCAACTTGGAGCAAAGAATGAGTTTGTAAATCTGGAGCAAGGGAATTTGGGAATGGCAAGGGTGGAGTGCTGGGAGGGGGTGTGGGACAGGTGGCAGAGAAGGAGTGCCGGGGCAGGGGGTAGACACACCCAGCCCTGAGACACCAGGTGAGGTGATTTGATACCAGACAACTGGTTTATTAATCATTACAGAATGTCTCTCTGGTGGTTTCTTCTCCCTTCCCCTTTTTCCAACCATGATTCCCCTCACTTCCTCCTTCCTACTCTCAGTCCACGACAGAGATCTATGTCAGAATCAGGTTTATCATCACTCACCTGTGTCATGAAATTAGTTTTTTTTTGCAGCAGCAGTTACAGTGCAATAATTAAAATTACTATAGTACTGTGTAAAAGTCTTGGGCACCCTAGTTTTATATATAGCCAGAATATTCAACAGGCTATACAGGTTATTTAAAAGTACATTTGCATATATACACAGTGCTTCTGTGACCTCCGCCTACACAATGCTTACTGGAAATAGCTGCTGATGCTGTCTAGTGTAGTTAATGTAAACCTCACTTTGTCAATAATAGCAATAGGGCAGGAAGAGCTTCAATGACCTCACAAGGGCGGTGAAGACACTGGGGTCGGGATAAACCCTTCAGCATCTCAGACCTCTTCGCTGGCTCTCCAGTTGCATCTCATTGCTTCTTGAAGACCATGAGGAGAGACTGGATAGGCTGCTGGGTGTTTTCTTAAGAGCAGAGATGGCTGAACTTATTCAAAATAGTTTTTAATCTAGCAATGACCATACCAAGTACAACTGTTCTCACCGAACATAGTACAGGGCGTTCATATCATCAGATTTGCCCTCAATTGCTGCTGCTGCTAGTTCAGGTTCATGGTGTGCACGAGGAACAGCCATGGAGGAGTAAATCTCACAGATGTAGCTCAAACAACGAGAAAAATCTGCTGATCCAAGCAACACACACTGGACTGACATGTTGGAATGGGAGTTCATGGCCTTCTCTACTGCCGCAATGAAGCCACACTCAGGTTGGAGGAGCAACACCTTATATTCTGTTTGAGTAGCCTCCAACCTGATGGCATGAACATCGATTTCTCAAGCTTACGGTAATTACCCACCTTCACCATTCCCTATTCCCACTTCCTCTCTCACCTTATCTCCTTACCTGCCCAACACCTCCCTCTGGTGCTCCTCCCTCTTCCCTTTCTTCCATGGACTTCTGTCCTCCCTGTCAGATTCCCCCTTCTCCAGCATTTTATCTCTTCTACCAATCAACTCCCCAGCCCTTTATGTCACCCCCCCACTTTCATCTATCACCTGCCACCTTGTACTTCTTCCCTCCCCTCCCCACCTTCCTATTCTGATCTCTTCCTCTCCAGTCCCCGTGAAGGGTCTTGGCCCGAAATGTCAACTGTTCCATCGATGCTGCCTGACCTGCTGAGTTCCTCTGGCATTTTGTGTGTGCCATTCACAGATGGTTTACTTAAAGCTAATAAGAATCTTACTGCATCCATAACTAAGTCTGTGACATCCACGCAAGGAGAATTACTTTTGCAGACTAGCCATGTGTGGCTAGCATCAAAGCACACAAAACTGTGAAGCAGTTTTTGATTTGTAATCTTGACTTGCTGACACATCCTTGTTGGTCAATATTTCAGAGAAGTTTCAAAAGCCTCGTGGGGGTTTCAGGCACGCTCAGTACTCTGACGCACTTGGTGTTCAGCTTCGTGGATGTGGTAGATATAATTCTTCACTTGACAGGCTCTGTTCCTGCTGATACAGTATCACCAGAGGCTCCTGCTCTTCCAGAGGACGGACATTCATCAGGAGCTGTCCTGTTTCAGAGTGTCAGCCTGTAATGAAAATTACTTTCAAATTCCTTCCGTGTTTCTTTTCTTACTGAGCAGGACTAGGTATTTGCAAACCAAGGAGGTAACATGCAACAATGCATGTGTTGAAGGCCACGAGAAATCACTTTATTAGAGTTATATAAAGATAGAGAAAGAAAGGCAAATGGTTACTGAAGTAGTTGTACAGAAAATAATTAACATTTATCATCCACTTAATGAGATGATCTACAACCATGCCAAAGGGAAACCACAGATCCCACAACTTCTCTTACAGTGCTCTCTCTCCCCCTCTCTCTCCCCCTCTCTCTCCCCCTCTCTCTCCCCCTCTCTCTCCCCCGCTCTCCTCCCCCTCTCTCTCCCCTCTCTCTCCCCCGCTCTCTCCCCCGCTCTCTCCCCCGCTCTCTCCCCCGCTCTCTCCCCCGCTCTCTCCCCCTCTCTCTCCCCCTCTCTCTCCCCCTCTCTCTCCCCCCCTCTCTCTCCCCCCTCTCTCTCCCCCCCTCTCTCTCCCCCCCTCTCTCTCCCCCCTCTCTCTCCCCCCTCTCTCTCCCCCCTCTCTCTCCCCCCTCTCTCTCCCCCCCTCTCTCTCCCCCCTCTCTCTCTGCCCCCACTCTCTCTGCCCCCACTCTCTCTGCCCCCACTCTCTCTGCCCCCACTCTCTCTGCCCCCACTCTCTCTGCCCCCACTCTCTCTGCCCCCACTCTCTCTCCCCCCACTCTCTTACCCCCTCTCTCTCCCCCAACACTCTCTTACCCCCTCTCTCAACATCTTTGACCCTGTCTCCAACCCTTAGCACTAGCACTAGTCAAGACCCAGCCTAAGAGAAGATACCCCATTTGTACAAAGAAATTGCCCCTTTTTATACCCTTCAGGAGCCCTTTTTATCTCTTATAACCTTCAGTCTTGATATACACAAATCAGAAATAGGAACAGCAGGCATGTAGAGGGGGAAACGTTCTTTACTGGTATCTAATCTTAATGAAATGTATTCAGAAATAGAACTAAAACATTGGTCAATAAGGGGGGAAACGGGCTGCTACCACAATCTGAACCGACACCATTTTGTCTTTCAAACTTCCAATTTATTTGAGCATATACCACAAAGGGATCACATTTAACTCTTTCCTTACACGCTGTGAGCCAGTGGCAGAACACTTGCCTCACATGCCAGAAGGTTTGGGGTTTGAGTCCTAGAACAGTGCCCCATCCTAAGACAGTATTGAACTCTGGTGGAGTGCTATAGTTTTGAAAGTGCTGTCCTTTTTAAAATAAAGTCTCACCCACTCTATCCAGTTAATGTAAGAGATCCAATGGAGTTATTTGGAAGGACAATTCTTACTCCTCCACCAATATCTCTAAACAAGACTTTACTATTTGTGGGATCTTACTAAGCTCCACAATTTCCTGCTGATTTTCCTACATCACAACAGTGCCGTTTGCTGTAAAGTGTAAATTACTGTACTTCAGAAATCCAAATCTTTAATTGCCACTCTGTATCATCCTTGTTTGTGCTGAGAACAATGCAGGAAATAGGGATGGGGTAGGCCATTCAGCCCCTTAAACCTGCCTCACCTTTACTAAGATGGTGGCTGATCTCCTCCTCAACACCAATTTCCTGCCTTATCTCCATATTCCTTTGTTCTGCTGATATCCAGAAGCCTACTGATCTGTGTTTTGAGTGAACCTGCTGACTGTGCCGCAGCGTGCGCTCACAGGAGTGCGCGGAGGACCGGCAAGCTTTCTGTGCTATAGAGGTTGCTGGCACCGACTCGAGCCAGGAGCACGCACCATGGTAGAGTGACCCCACAAGAGCACTAAACCAGAATACTCTTTAAATAATCATAGAAAGCAAGTCACAATGAACTCGGGCAGATTAAACTGAAAGCACAAGGGCCTAATGGCTTTAGTTAAGATAACGATGACTAAATACAGGTGCTGAAGAATCCTGGCAAGCCGTGGAGCTCATGACGGACTGAACCTCCGCAACATCCAGGGTAAAGAATTGCCCTCCTTGTTTGACAGACCTGCCACCCTATTAGATGAATCTTTACCACTCTGTTTCTGTTAAAGGAATATCAAGTTTAGCACTGGAGCTCAAAGCTGTGCTGAATACTCCCGGCATGGTCTCCTCAAAGCCCCAATTGAATTGCAGTAGAATAAGTTACTTTTGCACTTCAACGCTCTGCAACAAGAGCCAACGTTTCTTTTGGCTTCCAGTGATTTGTACTCAAGGGCACATAGATCATGTGGGACATCACCACTTTCCATCTCTCCCCCCCCCCCCCCCCATGTAAAGCACACAGTGTTTTCAGAATGTGCTGTGCCAGAGAGAATGGGCCAAACTTGTTCCAGCCTCACAGGCTGCTGGGTAACCACATTTGGCTTCACCCTCTCGGCCCAAGTGATGAAGCAAGGAATAGAGGCAGATATTCACCTCTGCCAGGAAAGGAGTCGCTTTAGGTCTTCCTTCTGGGAAGAAAGCGCATCAGAGGCAATGCCTCTCATAGTCCACAAACAGTTTATCAATTAAAACAGAAAGCAACGGAAACGCTCAGCAGGTCGGGCATCTGCTGTGAAAGCAGAAACAGGAGGAACATTTGTCAGAGAAGAGCGAATGGTCATGTAACCTTACCTCCATTTCTCTGGGTATTTCCAGCACTTTGTCGTTTCAGATTTCCAGCACCTACGCTTTCTTTGCCCGTCGGAGTTCTCGCCTGGCCTCAAAGAGGAACTGTAGCATCTCCTGTAACTTGCTGGTGAAAGTTACCGCAACTCAGGAATTGTGGACGAGTGGGGATAGACGCGGGGTAAAGATCAGAGCCACCAGGCTAATTGTGGAAACAGATTCACTTCCGATCCAAAGTCCTGTCTTGTCATTTAAGTAGATCCCGGTTTGATTTCCGTGCGTTTCCTGCCACCAGGTGACAGGAGCTGCAAGTCTCCGGTCTGCAGGTGCCAACAGTGCTCTGGCGGCATAAATCAGCGTGGTCCACTCCCTCTGCACCCTGGTCTAAGCTGTAACCAAGACGTCGCTGTGAAAGAGATGTCACCTTTTCAACCACGTGGATATGGAGTGTAACAGCCCACTCGGTATACCCTGAGGCACCCTTGGAGCGGAGGAACTCAAGGGGACTTCACCCAGGGTCGACCTCAACCACAAGAACTTCAGTGAGTTACTGGTTTTACTTGTCACTCTTTTTGATACCCCTTGCTCCACAACTGTGATTCGTTCCTGTTTTCTTCCTGTCCATCCCCTTTCTCTGTGTTTGTGAATGTTGTTTTTCATGTGGGATCCTTCCTCTGTTCCTGCCTTTTCGTGTGCTATTACAGTCTCCCATTGCTGCTGTTACACACTGTATGCCAGTTCATGACTATTCATGTGGTTGGTGCACAAGTGCCATGATTAGCACATTGCCCAAAACCTCCTGGCATCTTATGGCTGGAAGAGGGCGCAAGAAAGACCGCTGGTATCTTTCATTGCCTGAAGACCCAAAGATTTAATCAATTTCTCCTTTCCCTGAAACCACTTTCTCCCAATGGAGATCCAAGCAACACCTGCAAAATGCTGGAGGAACTCAGCAGGACCGGGCAGCATCTATCGAAAAGAGTAAACAGTCGACGTTTCAGGCTGAGACCCTTCATCAGGACTGCCAGTTTCATCAGAAAAGCCGGTTCATCACCACAGTTAGTCCAGGAGCCCATTCGTTGCAGGCCACCACCTCACTGGTCCTGATGAAGGGTCTCGGCCTGAAGCATCGACAGTTCACTCTTTTCCATAGATGCTGTCTGGCCTGCTGAGTTCCTCCAGCATTTTTGTGTGTGTTTCTCCCAATGGAGTTTACCACTCAGGTGACACCTCTGAGGAACAATTCTGTGAGGATTAATCCAGATGGAGAAATCCGTAATGAACACAGTAGATGGTGGTGAGTATTCGTAGTTCGGGTTGAGGTTCTGGATGTTGTGGTGTTTGCCAAGCTTGGCAATTAACTTTAAGGCATTTCATCACCATATTTTAAGGGACAACACATTTTAAATGTCCCCATATTTTGGGTGGCAGGGTAGAGATGCATCTCTACCAAAATTAAAATAAAATTTGTCTACCCTTCCTTAAATCATGTTCATGTTATATAATCAGGGTAGCAAGGTGGTAGTGGGGGGGGGGGGGGGTGGTTGGAGATATACATCTCTATCAAAAGAAGTGGAAAGTGCTTCTTCTCTTTGCTAGCCTGAAGGTCACCTTGGACAAGATGTACCACCTGCTTACCCCCCACCCCTTCCCGATCAGGGTCACATGAAGCCACAGGAGCAGGGGGTGGATGGTCGTCTGAGCAGCTGGCGCATATCACAAGCCCTGGTTATGCGACCACTGATGCCAGGCGGACAACCTCTGAAGAGTATTGATAATGGCTGGGGTCACCCGTCTTGTAAAGGCACTGTCCAGAAGAAGGTACTGGCAAACCACTTCTGTGGAAAAATTTGCCAAGAACAATCATGGTCGTGGAAAGACCGGGATCGCCCATGTCATACGACTCAGCACATGATGATGTTGATGATATTTAATATCTCCATAATAAATATCCCTATATTTTAAGTCTTTGCAACAATTGAAACACTAGTTGACTTCTCTAGCTAAGGCACTCCACATATTTTATCATAAGTATGTGTGTGTGTATATATATCTAAGACTTTTGCAGAGTACTGTACATCCAATGAAAATTCTTTGAGATGAAATTCCTATGAAGGCAGCCGAGTACATCTTGTTTCTGCCAGTACCACGGGCCTCCTCCAGTTTGTAACAACAATCCCCCAACTGCTGTTCAGAAATCAGTCTCCGGGTAGTTCAGCCCTCACCTTTTGGCATTAATCAGGTTAGGAACTTTACTGTGATGCCCAAGGCTGAAGACACGTCCTCCTGAGCCATTTCCAGGATTTGTGTACTTCTGGCTTAGTGAATATCCTTTTCTTTCCCCTCATCTGCCTCCAATGGGCATCACAGTGACACAGTCACAGGCCAGTACACCCCCACGTTGCCAGGCTTAAGAACTACTTCAGGCGTCTCTCCTCGTTCCACCAGCACACATTATCTGAAGAAGCACCTCTCCTGTTTGTGAAAGGAGACACACCATAGACTTTAAAACAATATTAAATTGAGTTCATTTTGCCCTCTTTTGTGCGTAATCTTTTTGCAGAGCTTATATTAATGGTCCTGCTGCAGCATTGCAGGGAAGTGGCAGGTTGTCTGTGTGGAGATGATTGTAGGCAGAAAGCCCAGAGTAATGGAATGGCAGCCAAGATCCAGTTCCCTTGTAATGAATGGACCGAAAGAAAATAATACAAAGAGGTTTCTTTTCTCTATTTTTGGTTAAGTATATAAAAGAAGCCATAAAAGAAGGAATGAAAATCGACAAAATAGGAAAACGGTATGAATTTAGTGCAATTAAATGGGTCCTCGAGAACATTATGTGAAGCAGTTTTGCCATAATGTAGAGCTGTTCTGATGTCACAAAGCAATTCTTTGCAGATGCAAGCTTCTTGGGGTCCAACGGGTTGCAGACATTTGTCAGGGACCGCCATTGAAAGCTCAGCTCCCAAACCACATGAGATGCAGCAGACATCGTGAGATCACTGAGCACAGTCCTTTCCCACAAAGGGGTCGATTGGGGACTGCACTTTTAGTGCTGTGCCAGAGTGAAGTGAGCTGTGTGGGCAGGGGAACAGTTCCCCACATGCATCTGTCTCAGGAATGGATGGCTCAGTGAGCGACTCAGCGGGACCTGGGTTCATGGCCACGAGACCCTGCACTGCAGAGTCCTTGACCTCAGATGCGGCAGGGTTGAGAAGACTGACTGGATTTAGCTTGGTGCGATGGAGGGACAAGGAGAGATGCAAAGGATCAAGTGATTCATCGCCGCTGCACCGCTCCCGACTGTGAGCTCTGGGAACATTTTTGCCAGGCCTAAAAAAAAAATCAGCATACCTATTTCCTCTTTTCAAAACCATGAACGTGTAAGTTTTCTGGTAACAGGCAAGCTGCAAAGCACGCTGGACAGCTGCCCCTGGAGCACGCCGGTCTTAGACCTGACTTTCCACAAGATGATATACGGCTCCATCGCAGACATTCCCTGCGTATATTTTTGTCTACCAGTCTTCACTGTGGGAGACACTAGCAGGATGGTGGAAGTTCCAGGTGTCAGGGGTCATGAAGCGTGTGAAGTTACCGTTACTAGGGAGAAGGTTCTTGTGAAACTGAAAGGTCTGAAGGTGGATGAGCTACCCGGACCAGATGGTGTACACCACAAAGTTCGGAAAGAGGTGGCTGAAGAGATCATGGAGGCATTAGTAATGATCTTTCAAAAATCACTAGATTCTAGAATGGTTTCCGGAAGACTGGAAAGTTGCACTCCATGGTTCAAGAAGGAAGAGAGGAAACTATAGGCCGGTTAGTCTGACCTCAGTGGTTGGGAGGATGTTGGAGTTAATTATTAAGGATGAGGTCTAAGGATAATTGGAGGCACATGGTAAAATAGGCCATAGTCAGCTTGGTTTATTCAAGGAAAAATCTTGCCTGACAAATCTAGTGGATGCTGTTCCAAAGCAGCGAGAATGTCAGCCGGCAAAGACGTAGAAATTTCTTTTTTCCCGGTTTTAGTACTTTTGTTAGACATTATAAGATAGATGTGTTCGCAGGCAAGTAAGAGAAACCTAATAAAATACCTAACTAAGGTTTAAGAATGGAGACATATAGTGCAAAGGTAGGGAAAATGACGGAGCAAAAGTTTGGAACAGCTAAACAGTCGCCATCTTACCGGAAGTCCCCTTGCCTGACAAATCTATTACAATCCTTTGAAGAAATAACAAGCAGGATAGACAAAGAAGAATTGGTTGATGTTGCACACTTGGATTCTTAGAAAGCCTTTGACAAGGAGCCTCACATGAGGCTGCTTAACAAGGTACAAGCCTATGGTATTACAGGAAAGATTCTAGCATGGATAAAGCAGGGGCTGATTGGGAATGAAGGGAGCCTTTTCTGGCTGACTGCTGGTGAAGAGTGGTGTTCCGCAGGGGTCTGTGCTGGGACTGACTCTTGTTATGTTATATGCCAATGATTTTGATGATGGAATTGACGGCTTTGTTGCAAAGTTTGCAGATGATACGAAGATCGGTGGAGGGGCAGGTAGTTTTGAGGAAGTAGAGAGGCTACAGAAAGACTTAGACAGATCAGGAGAATGAGCAAAGAAATGGCAGATGGAATACAGTGTCAGGAAGTGTATGGTCATGCACTTTGGCAGAAGAAATGAAAGGGTTGACTATTTTCTAAATGGAGAGAAAACACAAAAATCCAAGGTGCAAAGGGACTTGGGAGTCCTTGTGCAGGATTCCCTCAAGGTTAATTTGCAGGTCGAGTCTGTGGTGAGGAGGGTCAATGCAATGTTGGCATTCGTTTCAAAAGGACTAGAATATAAAAGGACGGATGTGATAAAACTTTGTAAAGCACGGGTGAGGCCTCACTTGAGTATTGTGAGCAGGTTTGGGCCCCTTCTCTGAAAAAGGATGTGGTGAAACTGGAGAGGATTCATGAAAATGATTCCAGGATTGAATAGTTTATCATATGAGGAGCATTTGATGGCTCAAGGCCCGTATTCACTAGAATTCAGAAGAATGAGGAATGACCTCATTGAATGGTGAAAGGCCTCAATAAAGTGGATCTGGAGAGGATGTTTGCAATGATGGGAGAGTCTAAGACCAGAGGACACAGCCTCAGAATAGAGGGGTGTCCTTTTAGAATGGAGACGAGGAGGAATTTCCTTCATCAGAGAGTGGTGAATCTATGGAATTCTTTGCCACAGGCAGCTGTGGAGGCCAAAGCTTTATGTATATTTAAGGCAGAGGTAGATAGTTTCTTGATTGGTCAGGTCATGAAGGGATATGGAGCGAAGGCAGGATTTTGGGACTGAGAGGAAAATTGAATTAACCATGATGAAATGGCGGAATAGATTAGAAGAGCCAAATGGCCTAATTCTGCTCTATCTTGTGGTCTTATAAAAGTGTTCATTATTACTTCACGTTCATCAGTGCATGGGCAAACATAATTTTAAGCAGAGGGTGTTTCTACTAAACATTCACACTTTGAGCCCATCTCAGAGCATCTAACTGAAGGCTGAGGTATAGTGGCATCTTACAGAGCTTCAGGTGAAAATAGCCTTCAGGAAGCTTAAGAAGGGATGGATTATATTTAAAGTTTGTTGTTGTTCCTCGCCACATTTTGTGGCGCCTCAGGAGACAACCTTGCCGTTTCTTTAGCATTTCTCTGTCTTTAATGTGGCCAATTTGCTAGCTCAGTGCTCAACCCAGCACTGACGAATGGAAAGTGTGGAAGGAGCTGGCCGGATTGGAACCCAGGACCACTCTCCTCGAAGTCCAGTGTGGATGCCACTACACCACCAGCTGGCATCTGACGTCTTAGTCACAAATTATTTGGGGGTTTATCCGTTTTGTTTTATTCTGCAGAGGCTTAATTAAGTGAAAAGGAATCGAGTAACTGCTTTAAATGCAAACATTAGTTTTGATCAAAGCAATTTCCAATAATTTTTTACTGAGTAAGCCATTTAACAGTTTCTCAGGAAACATTGGTTTCAGGATAGTTGTGCATAAAGATGTATATTACTCACTTCCTTAATTCACGGAATTCAAGGTTATACTACTTACTAGCTATTGTATTCACCCTCTCAGTCAGTGCAATCAAATACTCGACTGTACTCTGCATGAGCAGAATATCACATCTGATATTTTTTATGTTGACATCCTCCCAGAGAAAACAAAGAGCAGGCGTTACGGTCTATGTAAAAAAAAACCCTGCAAAAACAGCTCCTCTTTCTCCCTCCCCTCATGTTACTTTTGAGAAAATCTGCTCTGTGTGGTTTTTAGTTTAATCCATTAGTGTAGTATTAATTTCCCACACAGAATTCAGGTCACAGGGAAACTGTAGTTATGGGGCACTGCATAGCAGCTGAAGCTGTCAAGTCACTGGGAGAACTTAAGGCAGAGACTGATAGGTTCTTGATTAGTATGAGGAGAAGGCAAGACAATGGGGTTAAACGGCAGAACACACTTTGCTGGACAGAATTCTGAAATTCTATATCTTATGATCTAAGCTCACAGACCTCAGGATACTGACAGGATTACAATTGTTACTGTGCCATAAAGCTATACAGCATATTGAAGGAAATGAATGCCCATGGAGGATAATGTGGAAAGGTTCTATTGAATATAGGACATAGAACAGTACAGTATACACATTACCTTATGGCTCCTGAACTCAAACCTGACAGTCAACACACCACGTGTCTTCCTAACCACCCTATCAACTTGCACAGCAATTTTGAGGGATCTACAGACTTGGACCCCAAGATCAAGAGGATAATGTTGAGGCTTTATAAGACGCTAGTCAGGCCACACAGTATTATTAACCGTTTTGCACCCCGTATCTCAGAAAGAATGTGTTGTCATTGGAGAGAGTCCAGAGGAGACTCACGAGGATGGTTCCGGGAATGAAGGGGTTAACATGTGAGGAGTGTATGGCATCTTTGGGCTTGTTCTCACTGGAATTTAGAAGAACGCGGGGGATCTGATTGAATGTAGCGAATGTTGAAAGGACTAGATAGAGTGGATGCGGAGAGGATGCTTCCTATGTTGGGAATATCCAGGACTGGAGAGCACAGCCTCAAACACCAAAGGATACGGCGAGAAGGCAGGTGTCTGGGGTTGAGTTGGATCGGGGATCAGCCATGATTGAATGGCGGAGCAGACTCAGTGGGCTGATTGGCCTAATTCTGCTCCTATGTCTTATGGTCTTATCTCTGTGAAGAAGAGCCCTGTCATTAACCCTGTACTCTGCCTTCAAGTTAGACCTTCCAACGTGTATCACTTCACACTTTTCCTGGTTGAACTCCACCTGCCATTTCTCATTGAAGTAAAAATGACCCATAATGACTTGCGGAGCAGAGGTGAATGGCGTAGGCGTGCATCTGTCCCTAATGTTTGTTCTCTTTAATGAGATTAAGTCCAACTACGCTTGCAGAATGGACGTTGGTCCAGCTGCTGCAGCTCACCAGGTGAGTGTTGCCAGGGATTTCCATGAGCAATGGGTGGTGATATTTGCCAAGGTGGGAGTTGCCATTGCATCACAGTGGTCACTGGGGACCTCAGCATTGTGGGGCAAGCCCTTGATGTTCAGAGGACAGTAATTCATAAGGTCAACTTTTGTATGTTGGTAAAACAGATTATTGACCTTATCTGGAGGGGAAAAGGTGGTGAGTATTTTCCTCCTTCATTTTTCAAGATATGAGCATCACTATTAAAGCTAGATTTATTGCCCATGCCTAATTCCCCCTGACAAGGTGGGGGTGAGCCGACACAAGTCCTCCTTGACTGTGGCATTCTAGGATTTCAGTCCAGTGACGATAAAGGACCATCAGTATCTCTCCAGATAAAGATGGTGTGTGACTTGGAGGTGAATTTTCAGGTGGCGATTCCATTGATGGCTTTGTCCTGCACGCTGGTAGAGTTCGTCACTTTAAGGGGGTGTTACCTGAGTAGACTGGGTGTAACTTGGATACGTTTTGTAGATGGTACACACAGCATTATGTGCTGGTGGTGGAGAGAATGAATGTTTAGGGTGGTTTATCAAATCATCTGCTTTGTCCGAGATGCTTGTGAGCTTCCTGAGATTTGCAAGTGTATAGTATTCCATCATCCGCCTGACATGTTCCTTGTAGATGGAAGGTTTGGGGGTGCAGGAGGTGAGTAACTCCATACAGGAGTTCCAGGTCTGACTCACTCTTGTAGCACCCAGTATTTATCTGCAAAAAAAAACAAACCCTTCATCTGGATTCATGTGGCAAAGGAAAGTATGTCGATTCTGGGCGTAACCTTCTACGAAAGTTTAGAAGGACTGCCTCAAGCAGAGTTAGTATGTTTTTAAAGGAACTGAACCTGTTTTTAACAAATCTAGTTGGCCTTGTCAAGGATATAATTAGTGGGGTGGAACCAGAATACTTAGATTTTTAAAAATCATTTAAAAGCTGCCACATAAGTTATTATGCATAAAGTAAGTGTAAATGGGATTGGGGAAATACAGTATATTGTCATGGGCAGACGATTGATTTAAGGACAAAAAATAGAGACCAGGTAAAATGGTCACCTGTTTAATAGCAGCACAAGAAACAGAGAGTTATGAATGGGGTGCTGCTAAGATCAGTGCTGGAGTTACAGCCATACACAATAAATTAATAACAGCCTTTTCTTTCTTTCTTTCTTTCTTTTTACATTATTTTTATTCAGAAGAAAAAAACAAGATTTACAGAGTGCAACACATAGATACATCTCAACATAAAGTGTATACATTCATATATTGTAATAAAATTGATCAAAATGTTATAGCATAACACATAAAGGCATACCACTCTGTAATCAAAAATTTAAAGATAGGTCATACATCATAAAATAATTTTTTTTATATAAAAAGAAGTCAACCCCCTACCAACTACCAAAGAAAAAAGCTGATGGATGATAATGGATAATTAGAAAAAAAAACATATTCGCTTAAGAAGGGAAGATAGAAATACACATAAAAGTCTGTGCACTGTTAAACTTTATAAATTGGAAAAGTAATTTAGGAAAGGTCCCCAGATATCATAAAAAGATTGTTTCGAATTTAAGACTGAGCAGCGGATCTTCTCTAAATTTAAATACGACATAATATCACGTAGCCATTGAAGATGTGTAGGAGGGGTAGACTCCTTCCATTTAAGCAAGATTGCTCTCCTTGCTAAAAGAGAGGTAAAAACTAAAACCTGTAGGTTAGGAGTATTTAAAGTTATATCTTCATTTGCAGTAATACCAAACAAGGCAGTAAGGGGATTTGGGTCAAATTGGACCCTAAAAAGTTGTGAGAAGATATGGAATACTTCCCACCAAAACTTTTTAATTTTAGGGCAAAACCAAAACATATGAATTAAAGAGGCATCAGCAGAGTTGCATTTATTACAAAGTGGAGAAACGTTTGGATAAAAACTGGACGACAACTGTTTAGAAATGTAAGCTCTATGAACCACTTTAAATTGTAGAAGAGAATGACAGGCACAGAAGGATGATTTATTAACCCGGTTAAGAATTTTATTCCATCTTTCATCAGAAATCTGACAATTTAGGTCATCCTCCCAAGCTTTTTTTATTTTATCTAAAAAGTCTTGTCTAGATTCAATCAACAAGTTATAGATACCGGTAATAGAACCATTAACAAAAGGTTTTAAATTTAAAAGATCATCCAGTAAATTTTTATCAGGACCTATAGGAAAAGTAGTTAATCAGGAACGTAAGAAATCTCTAATTTGAAGGTATCTGTAAAAATGTGTTTTTGGGAGTGCAAATTTAGTTGACAATTGGTCAAACGAAGCAAGAGATCCTGAGATAAACAGGTTCCAAAATCACTTAATACCTACCGTAGATTCCGGACTACAGAGCGCACCTGATTAAAAGCCGCTGGCTCTAATTTTAGAAATAAAATCAATTTTTTACTTGTACAGGCCGCACCGGATTTTAGGCCGCACCGGATTTTCGGCCGCAGGTGTCCCACGTTGTAATATGAGATATTTACACAGAAAGATATTACACGTGAGGATTTTTTAACTTTTAATTAAATCCATATGGTAACAAACAAATATATATTGCAAATGCTTTTTTTCGAACCGTGCCTGTAATACGGCTACTTTTAAATATACATACGTATCGGTAACACAAATTACATTGCATATACTTTTTTACTGAACAGCACGAACAACATTCCAATATCTCCTAGCGACTGGTAAAAATATATATACTGCAGCCTACCAGGAAAAGTTATTGATCGCCTTTAACTTAAAAGCAGCGTTTTCGCTCGGGTCTGATGTGCTCGGGTCTAATGTGCTCGGGTCTGATGTGCTCGGGTCTGATGTGCTCGGGTCTGATGTGCTCGGGTCTGATGAGCTCGCGTAACGCGATCGGGTCTAATCGGGTCTAATGTGCTCGGGTCTGATGTGCTCGGGTCTGATGAGCTCGCGTAACGCGATCGGGTCTGATGAGCTCGCGTAATGCCCCCACCTTCCCGTTTATCGCAAACCGGTATCCCACAAGACGCGGCGAAACCGGGTGTGACGTCATAGCATCCCGGGATGTAGTACAGAAAACAAATATAGTTAAAACACTTCTAACTTTAACTAACAAATGAATTACTAAGCGAAAATATTATAAACTAAGTAACTGCCATAAAGGCAGCACAATGCTTTTCTTCGAGTGTTTTCCATGTTGATGAGGGTGAGTACAAATGACTGATTTACAATAATTTAATTGTGAAAGTGCGCTTGATTTATCGTACAATTTCATTGGACCTCTGTGAACTACTCATCAATTTTATTGGTCTACTGTTACGAGGCAAAATGTTTACGAGGCGGCATGAAAAAAAAACATGTATTAGCCGCTCTGGATTAAAAGCCGCAGAGTTCAAAGCTGTTCAAAATGTGGGAAAAAAGTAGCGGCTTATAATCCGGAATCTACGGTAGTTCATCCCAATCCTTAAAGACTTTGTCAGTCATGGAAGGGATGAACATATAACAAAAAGATATAAAAATTTAGGAAGAATCTTCATTTTAATCGAATTAATTCGGCCAATTAGGGATAAAGAAAGAGGAGACCATTTAGAAAGCGTCTTTTTCACATAATTCAATAAGGGGTTTAAGTTTTCTTTAAATAAATTCTTGAAGTTTTTAGTAATTGTTATACCTAGATATGTAAATTGACTTGTAACAACTTGGAATGGAAATTTGGCATTTGATGACATTAGGTCATTGAAAGGAAATAGCTCACTATTATGTAAGTTCAACTTATATCCTGAAAAAAAAACTAAACTGGGAAATTAAAGAAAGAACCGAAGGTAAAGAAGTTTCAGTGTTAGAGATAAAAAGTAAAATATCATCAGCGTATAACGAAATTTTATGAGTCATACCTTCCCTTAGTATACCAGAAATGTCCTTAGATTCTCGAAATGCTATTGCTAAGGGTTCTATAGCTAAAGTAAAAAGTAAAGGACTAAGAGGGCAACCTTGTCTAGTTCAGCCTAAATGAAAAGACGGGTAGAGTCTTTGTTCTCTTTGAGAGGACTCAAGCTGTCAGCAAAAGGAAAGGGGCAGGGTAATTGAGAGGAATCTCCACCGAACTTACATCCACATTTGGTGGGGATTGAACTACCATTTATAAGAACTTAATAAATTAATCACAAATGAACAATTAATTTATGCTTCGTATAAATATATTGTGTGACTCATCATGTCTTCCTGCATACAGCCATTTTAGATAGAACCCTTCCCTGCCCCCCCCCCCACTGTTATTGTAACTCCTTGAATTGGGGCTTTATTGAACCAATCCTTTATCATTAGGAAATGCCATTCTGTGTGGTGTTCAACTTTTATCAAGCAAAATGTTTTGATGGGGACATTTCTTTATTTTTCATCATGTTGAAGGTTTTGTGAATGGCTTTCACTCCACCAGTGATGTAAGCATTAACATTTCCAAAGGCATCAGGAATGAAGTCAGACTTAGTGATGCCAAAGTTGCCACCTCTCTGTAGATACCTTAATATAGGGTCAGCCGTATGGTTAAACTTCAACAAATGGTTCAGCATGGACTAAATGAGCCGATTGCCCTGTTCCTGTGTTGTACTTTTCTGTGACTCTGTGTCTCAAGCACATCTCAGCTCTTCTCTCAATTCCTTCCACTCTCAGCTTACTTTAAATTTTCATTAAGAAGCCTTGGTTCCATAAAACATGTTGGGACACGAAGCTTGGTCAGTTTTTATCTGTGAAAGCCATGGTTGCCTCTACAGAATAGACCACATTAATGTTGAGTTATGTTGCTGCATGTTTAGCTACAGAATTAGCAGAATGTAATAAAACGTGAGATATGCCTTGGAGGAAAGAAAAAAAATATAAAGGAAGTAGAGAAGTTAATAACAGTTGGTGTATGGAGAGGAATCTTGATCTGCTAGTGCAAAAAGCTGAACGAGTAATAATACATCAAAAGGTAAGGTATATGTTACTGTATATTGCAAAGGGATTGGAATGCAAAATGTAGTAGTCCTGGGTTCAAATATGAAGAAAGCATGGCAGCACCTCTACTTCTTTAAGAGTTTGTGACGATTTAGGATAACATCTAAAGTTTTGACAATCTTCTCTGAATGTGCAGTGGAGAGTATATCGACTGGCTGCATCACAGCATTTATTTGCCCCATAATTGAAAAGTTCCCCCAACCTATGGACTCATTTTCAATGACTCTTCAGCTCACGTTTTCGATATTTATTGCTTATTTATTTATTATTATTATTATTTATTTTTGTATTTGCACAGTTTGTTGTCCTTTGCACGCTGATTGAACAACCAAGTTGCTATGGTATTTCATTGATTCTGTTATGGTTGTTATTTTATTAATGATTTATTGAGTATGTCCACAAGAAAATGTATCTCAGTGTTGTATATAGCAACATATTTGTATTTTGATGGTAAGTTTACTTCAAAATTTGAAAATTTCTGTACTGTTCTGGGGTTAGTGAGAGCAAATTTAGAGCATAGTTTTGGTCTCCAGACATAGAAGGACCTACTGGCTTTGCAGTCAGTGTGGTTTGAATTCACGAGATTAATTCCTGGGATAAGGTGTCTAATAATGAGAGATGGAGGAACATAAGCCAACACTCATTGGGGTTTAGGAGAGTAAGAGGTGATGTCACTGAAGTATATAAGATCTGAGAGGGATTGAGAGGGTAGATGCTGAGAAGCTGCTTCCTCGGGCTGAAGAACCTATTATTAACTCAGGATTAAGGGACAGTTGCTTTGGATTCAGCTAACGCATTGAATCTTTAGAATCCATTCCAGAAAGCAATTCATGCCTTTGCCATTGGATTCAACACTGAGGTTGGAGGGTTTTGAGTACTATTGGAGGAGAGGGAGAGGAGGATCAGCTGGAGAAGTAATGGTAAGGTAGCTGAAGCCCCTCATCCCAAGAACCAGTCGACAATGAAGTAGGTCATTTTTTACAACTTCCGTGAACCTTCACATCCTTCCTAAAGTTGGATGGATGGAATTAGAAGCAAAGCTCTGATTGCAGCCTAACCATTGCTTAATGTAATATGATGTTTTACTCTATGCCTGGATTTAAGAAGCCCAGAAGCTTACATACTTTACTACACATTCTTTCAAGACCCAGTGTCATCTTTATGCTTATACAGACTCTTAAGAACTATGTACTTTGGTCTCAATTGTCTCTCCATCATATTTCCACCAAAGTGTATCATGTGATGTTTCTAGCCTGGCCACATTTCCAGCCTGTTTATGTCATCTTGTAACCTGTAGCTATTCTCATCAAGCTTTGTGTCATTCACAAATTTGGGAAGTTCACCCCTCGCCTAAGCCTGAAGCGATTGATATATCTCAATAAAGCCAGTGATCCCATGTTACACATGGGAAACTGTTCTCCATCCTGCTGTCACTGCTTTCTCCCTTATTGGTAATTTCCTGTCCACGCTGTCAGTGTCCGTTTGATTCCACAGACCATCATTTTGCTGGTGCCTTTTGTGTGGAACTTTCTCAAACACCTGTGGAAAACCTAAGTGGATAATATGTACTACATTTCCTTCATCAACCTGCTCTGTTACCAATAAAATAATCTTCTTCCTTTTAGAGAAAACCTATCTCCTGTAAATGGCAGAAGAATTAACGGGAAGATACCTGGAACTTTTGATGATGAACGGCATCTTGCACAGAATGAAGTAACTCGTACTCCTCCACCAGCTTGTAATGTACAAGACATTCCCACCAGTGGCAGCCTGAGAGCTATTAACCTGCCACCTTCCTTACGTAAGTGCCTCATTATTCATGTTACACTTCTGTAGAAGAACCAAATAAGACTGTTGAAGACTAATGAACTGTTAAAGTCAGATGAGGCCTTACACTGTATATGCCATCACGTCATTTCCTGGTCAATCTGACTGTCCAATACCCATTCAATATGGCCCACTCTCTGATCAGGTATTACTCCATGTGGCTCGTTGTTCTGCAAAGTATGACAGCTATGCTGTTTTTGCCCCCTTTAACAGTACCTGCATTTCCAAGGTACTCCATTATGAATTCCTGAAGATGAAAGGACACAGTAGAAATACTATTTCTTTCACCTTGTTTATGTCCAAAATGGAATTTTGCCATCGGACTACTGAGAAAACTTCTGTAATAAATACTCCGAGTTTCATGCTTTGAATAAATCTAAATTCAGCTCTCAGAGGAACAAGAATGGATTTAAGTGATTGATCTGATTGTTTCCTTCATTTGGTAGGAAAGGTATTTGTAACATATTCTGTGGACACAGCCAACGAAATCTGTTTCTTTGTGAAGTTCCTGCGTGTCAATGGCTTTGAAACAGCAGTAAGTAATTTTCACAATTTTCCTCCTGGAGAAATGGTGTAGGAAACAACATGGCTAGCAGAGTCAATTCCTTGCCTAGTGGTGTCATAATAACACATTGGGTAAATTTTCATGGAATAGTCTAGGTGGATGTGTGCTTTATTATTTACAAAACAGGAAGCAGGTGGAACTAAGGTGAATTTGTGACAGAAAGCAGGGGATGATAGTGAATAGTTACTTTTGTCAGTTTGGGAGGTGGTTTGAATCATGTTCCCCGAGGAATACTTTGGATCTGTGACTCTTTTCAAATGTTACAAGTAATCCAGACCCATTTGCAATGGGCATTTGTGCAGTTTGCAGCTGTTGGAAACAGAAATATTACAGTACATTACAGGCCCTTCGATCTGCAATGTTGTACAGTACTGACCATGTAAACTACTCTAGAAACTGCCTAGAATTTCCCTACCACATAGCTCTCTATTTTTCTAAGCTCTATGTACCTGTCTAAGAGTCTCTTAAAAGACCCAATTGTATCTGCCTCTACCACCTTCACCAGCAGTGCATTCCACGCACCCACCACTCTCTGTGTGAAAAGCCTACCACCGACATCCCCCTCATGCCTACTTCCAAGCACCTTAAAACTATGCCCCCATGTGTTGGCCAGTTCAGCCCCGGGGAAAAAGCCTCTGGCTATCCACATGATCAATGCCTCTCATCATCCTATACACCTCTATCAGATCACCTCTTAACCTCCGTCGATCCAAGAAGAAAAGGCCAAGTTCACTCAACCTAACTCAACCTATCCTCATAAGGCATGCTCTCCAATCCAGGCAACATCCTTGTAAATCTCCTCTGCACCCTTTCTATGGTTTCCACGTCCTTCCTGTAGTGAGGTGACCAGAACTGAACCAAGTGGGGTCTAACTAAGGCCTTGTGTAGCTGTAACATTACCTCACAGCTCTTGAGCTCAATCCCAAGAACGATGAAGGCCAATATACTATATGCCTTCTTAACAGCACTGTCAACCTGGTGTAAACATTCAACAAAGAAAAAGGTGGTTGCTGGTTTAATGACCTGATGGGGCTGCAGAAGGTGACTGCCAGACTCCAGTATAAAAATGACTAAAGGTCAAAGTCTAGATCACAAGCTAGGCTTTGCTGTCTTTAAAGATTCCATGGTAGATGCAGAAGGTTTGAAAGTGCAAAGGAAAGTGAATCATGCACTCCATCTGCTCAAGAAGGATTTGTGGTGGGATGGGGCAATAAACGTTGATTTTGTCAGTGATGCACAAATGCCAGTAAATGGGTAAAACAAAAATCTGATTGTTTATTTATTTATGTACTTATTTATTGGGATACAGTGCAGAATAGGCCCTTTGAGCTACAGTGCCCAGCAAAACCCCCGACTTAGTCTAATCATGGGACAATTTGCAATCACCAATTAACCTACCAACCAATATGTGTTTGGTCTGTGGGAGGAAACCCATGTGATCACAGAGAGAAGGTACAAACTCCTGACAGGCAGCGTTGGGCGGTGAACCAGGTCACCTGTACTATAAATAGTGCTAACCACTGCATGACCATGTTGCCAATGCCTCTGGATTAACAAACCCAAAGTCCCCATCCGAATAAAAGATTTGTTTTCACTGCTCTTTTTTTGGAGACTTTTGCAAAAAGAAAGCTTGCATCTTGCACCCCTCCCTTCCCCCAGTGCCCTTGGCCCGCCTCTGTGCAAAATGTCAAAAGCTCCAGAGAGGAGCTGAGAATTGATCTCACTCCAGAAGTTGCAAAGGTTCAAAGGTCTTGAATCCGAGCGGGTGGTAGAAACTGACTGAATAACGTATTTAGAAAAAGAAGAACTGGTGTCCAAAGATGAGGAACTTACAGGATAAGGAACAAAATTATGTAGGGAACTGGGTGTAAACACTACTGCTCTTTCAAATAGTCAGCCTAAGCATGAGAGGCCAGTGGCCTTTCTCTAGGTCTTATTATTCTAGGACACATACACATTAAACAATTTTCTGCGACTTGGGTAAGAAAGGTTTTTAAGGGGCATGATCTTTAGTGGTTTTAAAGGTATATCCCATCACTGTGCTGGTGAGTCGCCTGTGCAGCAACACGGGCCACCTGAATCGATTTTAGCTTCCATTGGCTGAGGCTCAGAGGAGTGTTCTCTCTCCCTTAAGGTTGTGGGTTCAAATCTCACTACAGTCATGTGGGCACAAAATGTGGACTGATGCCATCCTTTTGAATGAGACAATGAAACCGTGGTTGCTTTACCAAGTGATGTAACAAAACTAGATGCATCATCATCATTATGTGCCGTATGATGTAGGCGGTTATGGTCCACGACAGGAGTAGTTTGCCATTGCCTTCTTCTGGGCAGTGTCTTTACAAGACGGGTGACCCCAGACATTATCGATACTCTTCAGAGATTGCCAGCCTGGTGTCAGTGGTCGCATAACCAGGACTTGAGATGTGCACCAGCCGCTCAGACGACCGTCCACCCCCTGCTCCTGTGGCTTCACATGACCATGATCGGGGGCTAAGTAGGTGCTACACCTTGACCAAGGGTGACCTGCAGGTTTGCAGAGGGAAGGAGTGTCTTACACCTCCTTTGGCAGAGAAATATCTCTTCCCTGCCAAGTTGGATGGCTTTATTTAAATAGGGTTATAATTACTATCCTGCCCACTATTTATATACCTCAATCAACATTTTCAAATATTGGATTAAGACATTGTATCTTCTTTGTATGCAAATTGTTTCATCCATTTGAAAGTACATCAATGTCACAACTGGATCATCACCTGTGCTTTTCTTGTTCCACAGATCGACATTTTTGAGGACTCGGTTCGGGGAATAGACATTATCAAATGGATGGAAGGATACCTGACTAACGTGAGTACAGGAACCAGTCAGAAATTCAACCGTGACAGTGGCATTGATAGTTAATAGCAGGACTTGCCACTGGATCTGAAGGTAGCGGAATCAAGTACCACTTCAAGACCTGAACTTGTACTGCTGTTTTTTGTTTCTATGCCAGTACAGAGGGAGTGCAGCTCTGCCTGAGGTGCCAGATTTCAGATGAAACTCTTCCCATCCTCTTAGTTGAATGTAACTAATCCCGTGACTTTAGTGGCAGAAGCGGAAGGGAATTATCATTTGTGTACTAGCTGATCCTTTCATTCCTCCCCAGTAACGGTGTGGTAGTGTAGTGGTTAGCAGAATGCTTTATGGTACATTAATGGCTCCGTCTGTCTAAATAGACAATAGATGCGCCCAGTTTAGGACTCCAACCGCTCCGTGGCGCAGACCTGGGCGATGAATATGGGGATCCTGGGCTCCCCACACATCAAGATCCCCCTCTCGGCCTCGCGGATGTGGTCCAAAGGAATGCGAAGCAGTACATTTGGCATCAGCTTGGCTGCAGGAGCTGCCGGGAGGTGACGTGATACATTATCCAACTGCATTAGGGGCTCCACTCCGGATTTGTGTATGGTTTACTCCTTAGCCCTCTCTTCTCCCGAAGATACCCACAAGGCAGTGGGGTCCGTAGCCCTGGATAGGGGCCCATACCGGGTACTGTCAGCGGGAGCTGGCCAAGCCTGGGGCTCGCGTAAGGCAGGGACGTCGCGCCCTGTAGTAGTGACACATGGAGCCAGTAGTGGCCACCACCCACCTTATGGTATCAGTGACCTGGATTTGTTTCTTGCCGCTGCCTGTAAGGAGTTTGTATGTTCACCCCATGACCGCATGAGTTTCCCCGGGTGCTTGGGTTTCTTCCCACAGTCCAAAGTCATACCAGTTGTAGGTAAAGTGGTCATTGTAAATTCTCTCCTGATCAGGCTGGGATTAAAATCAGGGGATTGCTGGGTGGCACAGCTCAAAGGGCCAGAAGGGCTTATTTTGTGCTGTATAGCGAAATAAATCAATAGATAGATAAATAGTCATGGCAACCTTGCTTTGACAGCTGCACTTTGGGTCAAGGAGGAAGGAGGAATCAGTTTAAATCTGCTCTCCTGACTGCTTTCAGTTGGTCACCCTGGTCAATTCCATCTCTCTCCCCACAAGTACCACCCACCAGCCACAGTAGATGCCAAACCACGAGGGCCAGGCTCTCTCACCCTCAGTGATACTAGATCCGTTTTCAGCTCTCACTGGGAAGGAAGAACTTGCCCTTTTATAGCACCATTCAGGACCTCAGAATGTCCCTATCCCTCTCTAGGCTGTGTTTTGTTTTCCAGTTCTGGTCACCAATTGCTTACCAAAAACTCCTATAAAATAAATAGCCAGATGTTAATATGACACCGAAGGAGGTTGTTTGGCCCTCTTGAACTTTACCAACCCACAGCAACATCAACAGTCCTATTCTATTAATTTTCGTTAACTGCCCACATACTTCCTGTTTAATGCACCAACTCCGTAGAAGCTCTGAAATCCAGATCATTGCAACTTGACAAATAAAAACAATTTTACCACAGATCTCCCTTGTATCTTTTGCCCAAATTTTTAATCTGAATCTTCTGGGCTTTGAACCACTTGCTAAAGGGAACAGCCTTCCCTCTGTTTACCCTATCCTATGTCCCTCTGTGAAATCCCTTTCAACATTCCTTGTATGAGTAATGATCATGTCTCAAGTCTAAAATAGCATTTGAAATCCTCTACCCTGGGACTAATTTAGTGCGCCCATTTTTTATCTCTGTCTGGGCTCTGCATATTCTTCTCGCTGTGGCCTAAGCAAGGTTTTACTTGTTTAAAGTCAGTCTTTGATATTCTGCCCTTTGCCCCATCCAGCACTGTGCAAACTCTGACCAGAGTCTTGAACAAACTGGAAGGGTTAAAGGTCAGTAACTGGGACGTGGGTGTGAACATGTTAGCTACAGTGTAGAGAAAGAGCCCTTCAGCGTTGGGGCACACAGGGGAGGTCACAGATCATGAGAACGGGGAAGGGAGAGCATGATAAACAGAGGGTCAGGCAAAGACTTCTTGTGGTGCTGGCCGGGGGGGAATATTGGAAAGGCACACCTTATCAAGTGAGCTTGTCCCTGTCTTGAAGACAGTGCAGAGGTGAATCTCCATTTGATTCCTGTCATAAAAGGGTTGTCTTGTAAAGGATGAGAGGGCAGCTTGGGCCTGTACTCCTCGATGTTCAGAAAGGTGACCCTATTGAAATGTCAGAGTTTCAGGGTAGATAGGGTGGGGGAACCTAGAGCATGAAGCATCATCTGAGAGCAAGAGGACACTTATTTAAAGTGCGATGAGCAAGATTTCATCTTCGTGAATCTTTGGGATGCTCCACAGAGAGCTGTAGAAACTAAGTGAATGAATATAGCTGAGTCTGAGCCAGAGGCTTAGATGCAGAAGAACAAAGTTTATTAGGACTGGGCATTTGAAGTCCAAGGTAAGATAGGCTGATCTTACTGAATGATAGAATAGGCTGGAAGACCAAGTGGTCCACTCCTCTTCCTATTTGTTTTGACTCTGTTTCTCTCTCACTGCCACTTTCTCAAGAACTGGGGAAGCCAGCCAGCAGATGCATAATCTTGAGTAATTCTGCAGATGCTGGAAATCCAAAGCAACACACACAAAATGCTGGAGGAACTCAGCAGGTCAGGCAGCATCTATGGAAATGAACAAACAGTCGACGTTTCAGACCGAGACCCTTCTTCAGGACTGGAAAGGAAGGGGGGAAGACGCAGGAATAAAAAGGTGGGGGGAGAGGATGGAGGATAGCTAGAAGATGATAGGTGAAACCTGGTGGGTAGGAAAGCTAAAGGCCTGGAGAGGAATGAATCTGATAGGAGAAGAGAGTGGACCATAGGAGAAAAGGAAGAAGGAGAGGACCCAACAAGAGGTTAGACTGTCATGTGCCCCGTGAGAGCTAAGTTTAAATTTTTAAATGACTTCGTACACCTCTCCATGATAGACAATAGACAGTGGGTGCAGGAGTAGGCCATTCGGCCCTTCTAGCCAGCACCGCCATTCATTGTGATCATGGCTGATCATACACAATCAGTACCCCGTTCCTGCCCTCTCCCATATCCCTTGACCCCGCTATCTATAAGAGCTCTATCTAACTCTCTCTTGAAAGCATCCAGAGACTTGGCCTCCACTGCCTTCTGAGGCAGAGCATTCCACATATCCACCACTCCCTGGGTGAAAAAGTTTTTCCGCATCTCTGTTCTAAATGGCCTACCCCTTATTCTTAAACTGTGGCCTCTAGTTCTGGACTCACCCATCAGCGGGAACATGCTTCCTGCCTCCAGCATGTCCAATCCCTTAATAATATATGTTTCAATCAGATCCCCTCTCATCCTTCTAGATTCCAGTGTATACAAGCCCAGTCGCTCCAATCTTTCAACATATGACAGTCCCACCATTCTGGGAATTAACCTTGTGAACCTACGCTGCACTCTCTCAATAGCAAGAATGTCCTTCCTCAAATTTGGAGACCAAAACTGCACACAATACTCCAGGTGTGGTCTCACCAGGGCCCCTTACAGCTGCAGAAGGACCTCTTTACTCCCATACTCAATTCTTCTTGTTATAAAGGCCAGCATGCCATTAGCTTTCTTCACTGCCTGCTGTACCTGCATGCTTGCTTTCATTGACTGATGTACAAGAACACCTAGATCTCATTGTACTTCCCCTTTTCCTAACTTGACTCCATTTAGATAGTAATCTGCCTTCCTGTTCTCACCACCAAAGTGGATAACCTCACATTTATCCACATTAAACTGCATCTGCCATACATTTGCCCACTCACCTAGCCTGTCCAAGTCACCCTGCATTCTCATATCATCCTCCTGACATTTCACACTGCCACCCAGCTTTGTGTCATCAGCAAATTTGCTAATGTTACTTTTAATCCCTTCATCTAAATAATTAATGTATATCGTAAACAGCTGCGGTCCCAGCACCAAACCTTGCGGTACCCCACTGGTCACAGCCTGCCATTCCGAAAGGGACCCGTTAATCACTACTCTTTGTTTCCTGTCAGCCAGCCAATTTTCAATCCATGTCAGTACTCTGCCCCCAATACCATGTGCCCTAATTTTGCCCACTAATTTCCTATGTGGGACTTTATCAAAAGCTTTCTGAAAGTTCAGGTACACTACATCCACTGGCTCTCCCTTGTCCATTTTCATAGTTACATCCTCAAAAAACTCCAGAAGATTAGTCAAGCATGATTTTCCCTTCGTAAATCCATGCTGACTCGGACTGATCCCTTTACTGCTATCCAAATGTGTCGTAATTTCCTCTTTTATAATTGACTCCAGCATCTTTCCCACTACTGACGTCAGGCTAACTGGTCTATAATTCCCTGTTTTCTCTCTCACTTCTTTCTTGAAAAGTAGGACAACATTAGCCACCCTCCAATCTGCAGGAACTGATCCTGAATCTATAGAACATTGGAAAATGATTACCAATGCGTCCACGATTTCTAGAGCCACCTCTTTAAGTACCCGGGGATGCAGACCATTAGGTCCCGGGGACTTATCAGCCTTCAGACTCAACAGTCTATCCAACACCGTTTCTTGCCTAATATAAATTTCCTTCAGTTCATCCATTACCCTAGTTCGTTTGGCCACTATTACATCTGGGAGATTGTTTGTGTCTTCCCTAGTGAAGACAGATCCAAAGTACCTGTTCAATTCATCTGCCATTTCCTTGTTCCCCCATTTCTGTCTTCAATGGCCCAATTTTGGTCTTAACTATTTTTTTGCTTTTCACATACCTAAAGAAGCTTTTACTATCCTCCTTTATATTCTTGGCTAGTTTACCTTCGTACCTCATTTTTTTCTCTGCGTATTGCCTTTTTTGTTCTCTCCTGTTGCTCTTTAAAAGCTTCCCAGTCCTCCGGCTTCCCGGTCATCTTTGCTATGTTATACTTCTTCTCTTTTATTTTTATACTGTCCATTACTTCCCTCGTCAGTCACGGCCGCCCCTTCCTCCCTTTAGGATCTTTCTTCCTCTTTGGAATGAACCAATCCTGCACCTTCTGCATTATTCCCAGAAATACCTGCCATTGTTGTTCCACTGTCTTCCCTGCTAGGGTATTGTTCCATTGAACTTTGGCCAGCTCCTCCCTCATAGCTCCATAGTTCCCTTTGTTCAGACCTTTGTGTCCCTTTGTGTCAGAGCCCTCAGACACCTCAAAAGCTCACATATGAAGGACGGTGAGCTGGGGTAACTGTTTTTCATTTTAAAATAATTATGCATTTTTGCCACATACAGTACTGTGCAAAAGTCTCAGGCACATATATAGCTAGGGTGCTTAAGACTTTTGCACAGTACTGTATTTGTCAATGTGAAGCGGAGAACAAGTTTGTAAATCTGGCGGGAGCTAACAATATTGGGATTGGTGAGCGTGGAGCGCTGCGAGAAGGTTGCGGCAGGGAAGAAGTACCAAGGGTGGGGGGTGGTGGGTGGGTGCAGACGCACCCAGCCCTGAGACACCAGGCAAGGTCATCTGATTCCAAACAACTGGTTTATTGATCATTACAGAATGTCTCTCTGGTGCTTCCTGCTCCCTCCCCTCTCCCTTCCCCTTTTCCCAACCATGATCCCCCTCTCCATGCCCTCTTGCCGCTCTCAATCCACAAGAGAGACCCCATATCAGAATCGGGTTTATCATCACTCACATATGTCATGAAATGTGTTTTTTTTTCTGTGGCAGCAGTACAGTGCAATACATAAAATAACTACAGTACCGTGCAAAAGTGTTAGGTACCCTGGCTATATATAAGTGCTTAAGACTTTTGCACAGTTCTGTACTGCTACTTGTTATATTCTTCTTTCGAAGGTTTTAATAAAATTCTAACTTTAGTACTGATTCCACCAAAGATCCTTAGACTGTACATTTGCTCAAAACAGACACGTGGAGACCTTTGTGGGGATGGGGGATAAAGTTTTGAAATTAAATAAACTTTAGAAAATCTCCAATTCTTTGACTTTGAATAGCTATATTGTCATTCATACCAACAGAACTTTTACATTAGCCGGATGTCACAGAGTCAGCAATTTTCTCTTTTTGTTTACAGAGAGAAGTGATGATCGTAATAGCGATTAGTCCAAAATACAAGCAGGACGTTGAGGGAAGTGGATTGGAGCAACTGAACGATGAGCACAGTTTGCACACAAAATACATCCACAGAATGGTGAGAGCTCCCGGGTACCTGACCTGTTTGTTCATTGGTCACCACCCCAGCACATCGGTGCAGTGTCCTAAAGCCATCCTTTCTCAGCTAATTCGTCAATCATCTTCCTTCATAAGGTTAGAAGTGTCCGTTCATCTTGTCATATCACAAAGTTCAAATCAATTCACAACTTCTCAGCAAATGAAGCAACCCATGCCTGCACATGTCAAGATGTAGACAATATCTGTGCATTGATTGAAAAGTGTCGGGTTATATTGAGCTATAGGAGTGCGAAGCTGACAACCACCTCCATAAAGGCGGTGCTTAAAACCACATAACCTTGATATTCACTGGCATTCATTTTCCAAAATTCCTAGCACTAACCTTATTAAGGAAACCAGTGACCAATACCTCATCTGGACCAGACACATAAGTACTCTGGCTGCAAGAGCTGGTCAGAGGCTGGGTATTCTGTAGCAAGTGACTCACCTCCAGACACCCAAAGAATATCCACCGTGTACGATGTAGAAGTCAGGAATGTGATGGAAGTCTCTCTAGTTATCTGGATTAGGGGTCCCCAACCTGTGGTCCATGGACCTGTTGCTTAATAGTATTGGTCCATGGCATAAAAAAGGTTGGGAACCCCTGGCCTAGATGAAAGCATAGCAAGCAACTCTCAGAAAGCTTGAGCCCGCTTGATTAGCAACCCATCAGTCATCCTGAACCTTCTACCTCTGCTGCACAGTGGCTGTTTTATATACCATTCACAAAGTGCACTGCAATTATTCACCCAAACTAAACCAGCAACACATCCCAAACCCCAACCTACATGTTCACCTCCAAGTGGAAATATTATTAATTCATCTTCACGGAGTCCAAATCCTGGAATATATCCTACCTATGACAGGCTGAGCGCATCAAACATTGGGCAGGACTCCAGGGGTAATTTCCACACTGTTCTTTGAGACAGTGCCAAGGGATCTATTTCAGCCAGAAGGGATGGTTAAATTTCTCATGCAAAAGAAGACAGTTCTGACTCATACAATACTGCAATTTCAGCCTATAATGTTTCCCATATAAGCCTCTGGTGTAGAATTTTAATGAACAACCTTCTGACCTTGAGGCAAAGTGTTACGAAGTAGAATCATTTGTAATCCCTCCCAGGTGAACTTATGCACACTTCATTACTTTGACTTTCCTGACCAATGATATGCTCCAGGATCTCAAAAATAATTTAAGGTTATTTGTGTTTCTCCAACCGTACTTTTGCACTTTATGATTGTCTTAATAGGGAGCTACTTGGGTGACACACAGCAAACTTTGTTTATTTGATGACTGCGACGGCACACCAGGTATAAATCAGTAGTGATACCTGTCATTGGCATGGCCCAGTCAGCTGTTCACACAGCTGCAGATCCAGCACCTGTGGTGAATTACACCCTGGTGTTTGAGGTTCACGGGCATCTGTAGCATTCAATAACAGCTACTCTTTTCTCGGGAATGCACCATTTATACAATTCTCCCAATAAAGCAGCTAAACTAATAGTGGTTGAGTTCTTTACCACCCATGACATGCAATTCATTATAAATGTCTTTTTTTCATCCTTTTGCTTGCCAGGACACATTATCCCACCTAAACTCACATGCGCACGTTGATTGTTGGGAGAATTGTCCAATGCAGTTCACCACTGCAAGTGAAATGGTACAATTAGACAAGACATTACCAGTCCCCATATAAGAAGTGATGGCTCCCCTTGTGTGTGGTGAAGATGTTAGATATGGTAGGAGTCACCACGTAAAGTGTACAAAGAAAGGCACCCTTGCGAACAGACACAAATTTGTCGTTAAAACATGCCACCGCATTTTTGTCTGATCTTCTCAGGCCGCTCGTGCCTTTTCTCCTGATAGGGACTCTATAGCCTCCTTCAAGACCATTGTAGGATGAAGTCATGCAGCTGCATTGCGATGATTGTAAGACCCAGGATGAAGCATCCGTGTTCCTCCAGTGAATTCGAAATCAGATTCATTCTCACTGACATGTTGTGAGATGTGTTGTTCTGCGGCGGCAGTACAGCTCAAGACATAGAAGTTACCACAGGCTACAAAATTAAATAGGTGGTGTGAAAGATGAATAATGAGACAGTGTCCTTGTGTTCATGGACCCTTCAGAAACCTGATGGTGGAGAGGAAGAAGCTGTTCTTAAAATATTGAGTCTGGCTCTTCAGGCTCCAGTACTTCCTCCCCGATGGTAGTAACACGGAAAGGGCATGTCCCAGGTGATGAGGCTCCTCAGTTACGGATGCCGCCTTCCTGAAGCAGCATCTCAGGATGTTGATCCGGGGTTGGGACTTGCGTGGATCCACAGTTTCAAGTGCACTACCAGTGGTAGCTGTGCCCTCATCTGTCTGCCCTCCAAGTTTCTGCTGAGAGATCTCTCTTCAGTTCTCTAAGATACTCCTTGAAACCCAGACCTTTGAGCAAAAGCTTCCAGACATTTGTGCTGAGAACTGTGTTTGAGTCAGTGTTGAATTCTATTTTGATATTTTTTTTAAAACAGATTTTAAAATCTACTTCCAGTTGTCCATCTATTTCTTTGTCAAGCTCACTGTTTAAAAAGCCTCACTGTGTGGCAGGAGATTTTATGTTTGGAGTGGTTGATGTGACACCAATCAAGTGGGATGCCTTTTCTTGATGGACAAGCCTCTTGAGAGTTGTTGGAGCTGCACTCACCCAGGCAGGTGAAGAGTGATCCGTCACACTCCTGATTTGTTTCTTACTGATCGTGGAAAGATTTTGGGGTGTCAGGAGATGTGTCAATTGCCACAGGATACGCAGCCTCTGACCTTCTCTTACAGCACAGTGTTTATGTGGCTGACTCCAACGGGGTTTCTGGTTAATGGTGACTACCTTTGGTGAACAGTGGCTACTGTGTGGACTACCTGTAAAATGAACTGCAGTTTTCACCTAGGGTACTCCGACAGCATCACTCAACCATATCACTTCTACAACCAAGTAGGGCGAGGAAGCATAAAGATGGGAAGTTTACCACTTGCAGGTTTCTCTATGTTAAATACCATCCTGATTTGAGATTTCCCATCCTTTGCAGTTCAAAAAGGTTCAAAGGTTCATTTTATTATCAAAGTATGTATCCAGTATACAACTCTGAGATTCATCTTCTCCAGATAGTCACGAAACAAAGAAAAATCGTGAAAGTCATTGAAAGAAAGGTAACAGTTGCCCCCCCCCGCACAAAATAAAAGAAACAAAAACTCGCAAACCCCAAGCACTCAACACCCTCGCAAAAAAAAAACCCACTAACATATAATCCACACGGAAACAGGGCAACAAGAACACCAAACCTCAACCCCCCTCCCTTGCAAAAATAAAATCAAACCCCAAACCCCCAATATGCCATTCGGCAACAAGAAAGAAAACACAGAAAACTGAAGGAGACCGATATGTACCACAGTCCACACCGATGATCACGCAAATCCCGGAATTCTGATAACATCCACCGACAGCATCAAGGAGAGCTTCCAAGGAAAGGAATTCGAACACCACGGCTTTCCGAGGAGAGCGACCCAATTCAGCGGCTTCCAAGTGAAGCCTGTTTGAGCACAGAGGCTTTCCAGTCATGTAGATCATCAGTTTGTGTAGATCCTGGAGCTCCCTACCCAACAGCACAGTGGGAGCCCCTTCACCAGGACCGCAGTGGCTCCCTCTGCCCAGGGTGTTGGCAGGGACGTGCCTTTGAGTGTCAAGGGTAGGTGTGCAGACTTTGTTTGATTGGAGGTCGGCATTTCCTGTGGAGTGAATGTTACTTGCCGTTTGTGAAGCCATGCCCAAACATTTCCTCGATCTTGTTGCATTCTGGTTTGAGCTGCTGCTTTTGCGGAAGTGGCCCTCGGGACGGAATGTTGTCCAATCATCCTTGAGCAACCCAACTTCCGACATCGTGATGGAAGGAAGGTCATTGATGATGCAGCCGAAGATGGTTGGGTCTAAAGCACGGCCCCGAGAAATCCTGTTACACCGTTCTTGGGGCTGGTTTGATTCATCTGCAACTACAGCCATCTTTCTTTGTGCAAGACGTGACTCCACCCTTTGGAATATTTGTCTGCTTGATGGCCATAGACTTCAGTTATACCAGAGTCCCCTGATGCCATATGTGGTCAAAATTTGCCTTGCCAAAAAAAAAATGCAGTTATTTGCACTTCACCTGTAGAATTCAGCTCTTTGATCCACATTCAGACTGACACTGTGATGAGGGCTGTGGGAGAGAGGTCGCAGTAAAGCCCAAACCTGCATCCGTGAGCAGCTACACAGAATAATCTTGATCTCCAGGAATGTGTTTGTTTATTACTTTACTGTCGTCAAACAATTGATACTTGAGCATACAATCATCACAGCGATACTTGATTTGCGCTTCGCGGTCCATAGAGTACAAATCGATAGTAAATATAATAAAAATTTAAATTATAAATCATAAATAGAAAAGGGAAAGTAAGGTAGTGCAAAAAAAAAGAGAGACAGGTCCGGATATTTGGAAGGTACGGCCCAGATCCGGGTCAGGATCCGTTCAGCAGGCTTATCACAGTTGGAAAGAAGCTGTTCCCAAATCTGGCCGTACGAATCTTCATGCTCCTGAACCTTCTCCCGGAGAGAAGAGGGACAAAAGTGTGTTGGCTGGGTGGGTTGTGTCCTTGATTATCCTGGCAGCACTGTTCCGACAGCGTGCGGTGTAAAGTGAGTCCAAGGACAGAAGATTGGTTTGTGTGATGTGCCGGGCTGTGTTCACGATCTTCTGCAGCTTCTTCCAGTCTTGGACAGGACAACTTCCATGCCAGGTTGTGGTGCACCCTAGAAGAATGCTTTCTACGCTGCATCTATAAAAATTAATGAGGGTTTTAGGGGACAGGCCAAATTTCTTCAGCTTTCTCAGGAAGTAAAGGCACTGGTGGGCCTTCTTGGCTGTGGACCTTTCCCTTTGAGTATACAGTGCACTGCCATAAAAGCAAGTGTCATTGCTGCATCCAGTAAAGAAACCGCTCACTTGCACAATACTGCCAAATGCAAAGCAAATTTGCACACTGACAGAAAGATATCTGCTTATAGACATCAACAAAGTTATTGATGCAGGAAACTGGCTCGTGCAGTTTCTGGCTGCCGGTGTTTCAAGGAATCTAGAAGAATGAGGCTACTCTCCTCTCACGTTGGATAGTGTTTCCATGAGGAAAGTGATAAATGTTCACAGACATCCATTGTTAAGTAGAAGGTTAGACTGCAATGTCAATGCACAGTTTAGGAAGTGCTGAAGTTTGGCAAGGTGCAATAATTTTCAGAATCAGAATCTGGTTTAATCGCCCCGGCGTATGTCGTGAAATTTGTTGTTATGTGGCAACAGTACATTGCAATACATAATAATAAAAACTGTAATTTACAGTGAGTATATATTATCTTTACAAAGTTATATTAAGTAAGGGCAAAAAGAGAAAAAAAAGAAAAAGTAAAAAAGTAAGAAAAAGGAAAAAAAAGTAAAAAATAATCATTACATAACGTCATAATGGCATTGGTCTTGTTGGTGGCATTTGTTAGTCTGTATGAGCCTTCCTGATAAAGGTGGATCAAAGTAAGGCCACCAGGGATAATAATCCTCATTCAAACCCAGTCAGACATATGGGTGTTGGCTGCTGCAGTTTTTGCATTAGGTAGAGATAGTTATCAAGTCATACAGCGTGGAAATGGGCCTTATGTTTCAACTGATCCTAACCGATCCCATTTTATCACACTTTCTCATCAGCTTCCCCCACCTACGCGCTAGGTTTGATTTAGAGTGGCCAATTTACCTGCCAACCTGCATTCTTTGGGATGTGGGCGGAAACCAGAATGGCTGAAGGGATCCCACATGGGCACGGGGAGAATAAGATAGAACCAGAGGACAAAGTCATACTTCAGTTGCTGAACCTATGAGGCAGCATTTCTGCAGTTTTGTCATTAAGCCTCTTTAATTTTTGGGGCTTTTCCTTCCTATCTGGAGCAAATTTCAGCCCTAGATGTCAACCAGGGTTAATACTAAAGTGTCCCACTGGAGTTCATGGGGTATTTTCTAGTGTTTACAGAGCAGAGCTATAAATATGTTCTCTTGTTTCAGATGCAGATTGAATTTATACAACAAGCAAGCATGAACTTTAGGTTTCTTCCAATACTTTTTCCGAATGCTACCAAGGCAAGTAAAACCTAATGTTCTATTCATTCCACCAAATGTACACATATAGGCCCAACAAGAATACTGTATGGAATTTCTAAAAGTAAACCAACACATAGCTCTGTCCTTCTCAAAATAAGTGATCACTCACAAAGTTAAGGGGAAATTCATTCTCTTGAGGAACTGTGAATCCCTGAAATATGCAGCTTTGAAGAGCAGTTGGATGCTGGTCCAGTGAGTATATCAATGGCTGCATTAGAGGAGGACAAAATGGAAGGAGAAAATAAAGGCAAAGGCTCAAATGATCCATATTGTTAATGAGGCATGCTACAGGCTTGAGGACCCACATCACTTCTTCCTTCACTGACATTCCCAATTTCTATAGAGCAAAGTCCTTCATTACAGAGTCAAAGAGTCAAGAGTGATCTATTTGACAAAAAGTACACTTTATTAAATTTTAGTCAATGTTAAATCTGATCACAAAAGTAACCAATCTAAGGATTATTTGCCATTTTCCCAACATCAAGCTAAAGCACACAGCCCTGCATATTCATTATTATTTGAAGCTTACCATAAGATATAGGAGCAGAATTAGGCCATTTGGCCCATTGAGGCTACTTTGTCATTTCATCATGACTGATCCATTTTCCCTCTGAACCCCAGTCTCCTGCCTTCTCCCCATAATCCTTTCATGTCCTGACTAATCAAGACTGTATCTATTTCTGCCTTAAATACGCCTAAAAACTTGGCCTCCACAGCCACCTGTGGCAATGAATTCCACAGATTCGCCACTCTCTGGCTAAAGAAATGCCTTCTCATCTCAGTTCTTAAAGGACACCCTCTATTCTAAGGCTGTGTCCTCTGTTCTTAGACTCTCCCACCATAGGAAGCATCCTCTCCACATTGACTCTGTCAAGGCTTTTCAACATTCAATGAGCTCCCCCCTCATTCTTTTGAATTCCAGTGAATACAGGCCCAGAGGCAGCAAACGCTCTTCATATGACAAGCCATTCAATCCTGGAATCATTTTCGTGAATGTCCTTTGAACCCTCTCCAGTACACTAAAATATGAAAACTAATTGGCTTTTGCTACTTATTCTTTGTGTGTGTTGTAATTTAACCCAGGCAACCTGTTCATATTCTATACCTTCGCAGTACGGTCCAGGTCAATTTTGACACGGCCCAAGATTCCCCTCATAACAAGTGTCTATACCAAATTTTGAACCACAGATCTATTTAGAATGTATAAATAGCCTATCTGACATTAATAAATGGGTGATTAATCCTTAGTTAATGTTTCAGAGATCTAAAATCCATTTCAATAGATACGGGTCAAATTTGACCCAGAACAGCCTCAATGTACAAAAATTTGTAGCACCTGTACAAAAGTATAAAATTTTAAAATATTTTCACTTTTGCGCATCTTGGGTCACTTTAGGAAAAGTCATCAAATTTCAGCTAAAAAAAAATGGCATTTAGGGTGTTTTTACAGCTGTCAAATGTCAAAATGGGTCAAATTTGACCCGAAAAGTATGAAGGGTTAATAATATAACCCAAGATGCTGTATTACTAATATGTAGGAAAGATTATAACTTTGTTCTATGTTGATATTTTAAACTGCAAGTTTAATATTTCTCCTCAAAGAAACATATTTGTCCTTTTATAATTAACATTACCATCGCAGACATGATGGCTGTGCAATCCTGGAAAAATACATGGTTTTTTTTGTAACTTTTACAAAACCGTCAGGCAGTTTAAGAATGTGAACTCAGAAGAACTAGGAGCAAAGGTAGGTTATAAGTTCCCTCAAACCTACTGCTATATTCAGTAAGATCATGGCTTCAATACCATTTTCCTGACTGTTTCCTAAACCCCTTCATTCCCCCATGGTCTAGATGACCATTGGTCTTTGTCTAGAACATAGAAAATGGAAGAGTGCAGCACAGGACTAAGCCCTTGGACCCATGATGAAATGTCAACTAACTAAACTATTAATTAAATGCCTAATCAAATTAATCCCTTCTATCTACACAATGTGCATGCTCCCCCATTCTTTGCACATTCATTTGCCCATCTAAGAGATTTTTAAATGCCTTTATTGTATGTGTCTCTGTTACCATCCCTGACAGCATATTCCAGACACACACCGTGCTTTGTGTGTAAAATTAACTGCCCATATCCATCTCCTTTGAATGTATCCTCTCTGAACTTAAATGCCCTCTAGTATTAGACATCACAACCTTGGGAAAAAGGTACCAGCCGTCTGCTCTGTTTACATCTCTCATAATCTTATAAACTTCCATCAGGTCTTCCCTCAACTTCTGCCTCTAAAGAGAAACCATCCCAGTCCATCCAACTCTTCCCCATAGCACATGGTTTTAATCAAGGAAGCATCTCTTCTGCACCCTCTCCAAAGCCTCTGTGTCCTTCCGACAATGAGGTGACCAGAACTGAATGCAATTACAATATTCCAGAGACAGCCTAACCAGAGTCTATTAATAACAACTCCGCCTTTCCTGATCGGCAGGTGCGTATCCCTCCTCATTTCAATCTTAAGTAGCTGATCCTTTACTCCAAGAATATAGCTGATACACTCTTCCACCAGCAAGTACATTGGAAACCAACCTCCTCCTTCAATGTCCTGTAGGTTTTAAATAATCAACTCAATGATTTGATTAACTGCATAAAAAGGCACATTTATACAGCACCTTGCTCAGTCTGGGGATGGTCCCAAACACTTTACAATTACTGATGTGCAGTTTGTTGCTGTGATGGAGGTATTCCTGCAGCCAGTTTGTTTGCAGTAAGGATCCTCTCATCCATAAGGTGCCACTTCCAGCAGACATGTTGCCTCTCAGTATTGGACTGATGCATCAGCCTAGATTTTTAGGCTCAAGTGTCTGATGTGGAACATGAACCTCCTATTTTTTTTCTACTGTATTACATGAAAGATGGAACTAACCAAGCCACACCCAATGCCAGAACAGATTCATACAAATGTAGCATTCACCTTTCACTTGGGTTGCACAGGTTGCCGTGGTGACATGGAGAGAACTTGCCCAGTTTGTGGATGTTTGTTGCTGACACGTTGTGTGCAGTGCAGTTTGGCCCAACAAAGATATACCGAACTTTTACTAAAGTAAGAGCATTCATAGCAGTTAACTGGGCATATTCTGGAGTTATTGGAACATATGGAAACCTGTGGCTAGTGGATCTGTGCCAAGACCTTTGTGTGTTGGTGATAATATGGTAGCAATTTAGATATGGATGTAGGAGGTGTGATTTGTAAGATTGTAGACGATATGCAAATTGAAGATGTTGTGGATATTGAGGAAGGTTGTCTAAAGCTGCCAGAGATTATGGAAAGTTGAGCAAAACATTGGTAGATGGATTTTCATCCCAACAAGTGTAAAGTGATGAATTCAAGGAAGTCAAATAAGGGTAGGGTAGGACATTCTGCATACTGTAAATGTTAGGGCTGTTGATGAATAAGAGAGACCTCCAAGTCCATAGTTGCATGAAGGTGGCAACACAAGTCCATAAGGTGGTGAAGAACACATATAGCATGTTTACCTTCATAGGTCAGGACAAAGAACAAAAAATTTTGTATGAAATATTGCAATTTTTAAAAAGAGTGGTTAAGTCACACTTGGAGTATCGGTTGGAGGACTTTAATTATGTGGAGAGATGGAACAGGCTGGGCTTGTTTTCCCTGGAATCGAGGAAACTGAGGGGTGACCTGATAGAGGTACACACAATTATGAGAAGCATAGGCAGAATAAATAATCAAAATCTTTCTCCCACTGTGGGGTATCAGAAACAAGAGGGTTTAAGGTGAGAAGGAGTTCTAAAGGAAGTGTAAGGGTAAGTTTTTTTTTAAACAGAGCGTAATTAATAAAAAAAATTACACAGACATTTAAATAAACAGGGAAGAGAAAGACACAGAACTAATGCAGACAAATGAGATTATGGTAGATGGTCAAAAAGGTTAGCATGGACTTGATTTGGTGCTGTAGACTCTGTTAACACTAAGCTCTACAAAAAAAACAATAAACTCAAATGTACATAGAATACTTCAAAGGGTTATTTCTGGATAAAATATTTTGAAGCAAGTATACTATACTCTATGCGATACATAAAGCCAACCCACATAGAATAAAAATATGAAAAAAGCACTGACCAAATAAGCAAGACAACAACCCATGGATGATATTGCTTTTTAATTCTGCTGAACTTAAAAGCAACAGCATGAAAAATGTCCTCACAATTCTGCTGCTTTTCATGAAGCTCCTGTTAGAACATAAAAAATTAAGCACAAGAACGGCCCCTTCAGTCCACAATGTTGTGCCAAATTAATTTAGCTAATGATACCTAATTAAACTAATTCTTACTGCCTGCACGTTGTCCATATCCCTCCATTCTCTGCATATTCATGTATTTATTTAAGATTTCTCCACCACTCACAGCTGCTCATTCCAGGCATCCACTGCTCTCTGTGTAATATTATTGCCCCACGCATCCCCTCTGAACTTTCCGCCTCTCACCTTAAATGCATGCCCTCTAGTTTTAGACAGAGAAGGAGATAGCAGCTGTCGACTGTTATTGATAGTGTAGTGTTACCCCAGGTTTCCACTGCTTTAACTAATTGCAACTTGCTGAAGTGAATGAGCACTTTGTCTTCCACCAGTCTGTGTTGCCTTGTATGCTCTGTAACATTCTCCCTTACATTACAGGCACACGTGCCCAGCTGGCTGCAGAATACACACATCTACAATTGGCCAAGAGATCAGAAGCGAATCCTCCTCCGACTGCTGAGGGTAGAAGAGTATGTTGCTCCACCAATTGGACAGTTGCCCACGATTCAAACAGTCCCTCTTTGATTCCTTTATTTCATTGACCTATTTTGTTTTGAATTAACCGTCTGCATACATTCTTGACTCAATAGAGGCCACCTTGTTAAAGTGGACTGCGTAGAGGTTACTGTAATTGCCAAGCTGGGTCAGTGTTTGATCAATACGTTTCTCTTTGGTGAGTTATCGTGCAGTGGATTGGCTGCTGCACCCACTCGGTCAAGGTCAACCCTGGGATTGTCTGTGACCTCTGTAAATCTGAAAAAATGCTTCAAACATCATCAATTTGCATGTCATTGGCAAACTTACAAATCAGACCTAATGCATGCGACATGCTGGCTGCCCATCAGGCAGGGAGCATCTCACACATAACATACTTTCTTAAAAAGCCCTCCACCTGGTGAGCAGTGGAAGATTACAAGACGGGTAACAAAATGTCCCCTCCCGGCTGGCCTTATTACTCTAGATGTTAGAGTCATCACAGAATGAGGAACTCCTACCCGGGCTTTTTTGCTTCCTGTTATCTATTTTCAGAGTGACCACAAGCGCTGGGGAAACCTCATTGCCAGAGGCAGTGGAGAAAGCAGAACAATAAGAACATTGACAGGCAGACGCTTATTAAAAGAATAGCTATGTTTTTAAACATGTCCTTTCTCCCTCAGGTTCTCAGCTCTGGTGTTTGCCGCAGCCACTCTGGCCATTAGCAAGCACCACATTCGAGACATTCTCTTCGTAAAGACTTTGCTCTTAATTTCCCCTGTTGAACTTATGAAAAAGGGAAAGCAAGGTACACATTTTATACTGTTTCTTAAAAGAACGGGATGCCTCTGAATACTTCTCTGCCGGTGAGGTATTTCAGCAGATGTTGCAAGAACTTAATGCAGATAATCTGTGCACAGCAAGTTCCGTTGTCAAAGACATGATAATGGCCAAGACATGCGATAAGGTAGTTAAGTCACATGCCTTTCCTAGAAGTAGTACTACTGGATACTTTACATTCACCGAGTCAAACGTACCTCTCAGCCCGCATTGCTATGCCAAACCAATTAAATAATTAAATGGGTAATCAAATGGTTAACTAAACTATTCTCTTTTGCCTACATAAATGTCCATATCCTTCCATATTCCTCACATTCATGTGTCTATCTAAACATCTCTTAAAATCAGTGCAAGGCCAATAAAAAGAGGGGAGGTGAAAGTGGAGCGTCCACTGTGTGAGTGGGCCAGTGTTAGAGTGGTTAGACACTGCAGGCTTGGGCAAGCACAAACATAGGTTCTAAGTAAGTTTCTAGTAAGTATTTTTTCTCTGTTAGTACACTGAGAATGGGTGCAGAGGTAGTGGTATGTTCTTTATGCAAGATGTGGGAAATCTAATAAAAAGGGAAGTGGAGCTGCAGCTAGGTGACGTTTGGCTCATACGGGAGAATGAAGCGGTGATAGATAGGAGCTAAAGGGAAGTAGTCACTTCTAAGTTGCAGGAGGCAGGTAGCTGGGTGACTGCCAGGAGAGGGAAAGGGAATGCCAATGCAAAGTACCCATATGGCCTTAATAACTTTGGATACTGTGGTGTGGGTGGGGGGGGGGGGCGCGAAATTACCTACTAGGGAGAAGCAGCAGTGACTGAGTCTGGCTCTCTGGCTCAGAAGGGTAGGGGGAAGAAGAGGAGTGCAGTAGTGAGAGGGGATTCCATATATAGAAGAGCAGAAAGCAGATTCTGTGGATGTGAAAGAGACACCGGATGGTATGTTGACTCCCAGGTGCCAGGGTCAGGTATGTTTTGGACCGGGGCCACGGCATTCTAAAGGGGGAGAATGAACAGCTAGAAGTTGAGGTACATATTGGTACCAATGACATAGAAAAAGGGAGGAGCTCCTGGAGAGAGAATATAGGGAGTTAGGTAGAAAGTCAGGGTAGTAATCTCTGGATTGCTGCCTATTGCCACGTGCTAGCGAGGGTAAGAATAGGATGATTTGGCAATGAATGTAAGGCTGAAGAACTGGTGTATGGGGCAGGGTTTCTGATTTCTGGATCATTCTGGGAAAGTTATGACCCGTACAAAAAAGATTGGTTACACCTGAACTCAAGGTGGACCAATAACCTTGTGAGCAGGTTTGCTGGAGCTGTTGAAGAGGGTTTAAACTAATTTGGTAGGGGGATGGGAACCAGGGTAATAGGCCTGAGGGACAGATGGTATACAACTAAACACAGTGTGGAGTGAGAAAGGACAGGCAGTTAATAGGGCAAAATTGCAGTAAGTGGGATGGATTAAAGTGTAACAGAGAGTCAAATTCAAAAGGGGTGATGAATATAGGACTGAAGGTGTTATATTTGAATGCACACAGTATATGGAGTAAGGTAGATGATCTTGTGGTGTAATTAGAGATTGGTAGCTATGATTTTGTGGGCTGAAAGAATATCATAGCTGAGAGCTCAGCATTCAAGGATACACATTGTATCGACAGGGCAGGCAGGTAGGCAGAGGGTGTGGGTGGCTCTGTTGGTAAGAAATTCTTAAGAAAAGGTAACATTAGATCAGAAGATGTAGAATCCTTGTGGGTAGAGTTAAGAAACTGCAAGGGTAAATAGACCCTGATGGGAGTTGTATACAGGCCACTGAACAGTAGCCAGGATGTGGGCTACTAATTACAATGGGAGATAACAAAGGCATGTAAAAAGGGCAATGTTCAATCATCATGGAGGATTTCAATATGCAAGTAGATTGGGAAAATCAGTTTGGTGTTGGATTCCCAAGAGAGGGTATTTATAGAATGCCTACGAAATGGCTTTTTAGAGCAGCTTGTGGTTGAGCTCACTGGCAGAACAGCATTTCTGGACTGGGTGTTATGTAATGACCCAGATTTTTGATTAGTGAACTGAAGGTAAAGGAACCCCGAGGAGTCAGTGATTTTATACATGATAAAATTCACCCTTTCATTTGAAAAGGAGAAACTAAAATGGGATATATAATATTACAGTGGAGTAAAGGGAATCACAGAGCATGAGAGAGGAGTTGGCCAAAGTTGACTGGAAGGGGCTCTAGCAGGGATGACAGCAGAACAGCAGTGGCTGATGTTTCTGGGGGAAATTCAGAAGGTATACATCCCAAAGCTGAAGAATTACTCTACAGGGAGGGTGAGGCAACCGTGGATGACAAAGGAAGTCAAAGACAACATAAAAGCAAAAGAGTGGGCATATAATAGAGCAAAAAATAGTGGGAAGGTGGAGGATTTTGAAGCTTTTAAAAACCAACAGATGGCAACTAAAAAAAGCCATAAAGAAAGGAAAGATGAAATATGAAGGTAGGCTAGCTAAAAGAGATTACAAAAGGTTTTTCACATACACGAAGATTAAAAGCAAGACGAGAGTGGATATCAGACCACTGAAAAATGACGCTGGGGAGGTAGTAATGGTGGGACAAAGAAATAGCAGATGAACTTAATAAGTATTTTCACTGTGGAAGACACGAGCAGAGTGCCAGAGATGTGGAAGTGTCAGGGGCAGAATTGAGTGTCGTTGTTATTACTAAGGGAGAAGGTGCTTGGGAAGCTGAAAAGTCTGAAGTTAGTGACCTGGACTAAATGGACTACATCCCAGAGCTCCGAAACAGGTAGCTGAAGGGATTGCAGAGGCATTAGTAATAACCTTTCAAGAATCATGACGTTCTGGAGTAGTTCCTGAGGTCTGGAAAATTGCAATTGTCTCTAATGTTTCTGCCTTACCAGCTCCTCAGGCAGTGTATTCCAGGCACCCACCACTCTGTGTAAATAAAACTTGCCCTTCACATCTTTGAAATTATCCCCTCTCACCTTAAACGCATGCCCTCTGTAATTAGACATTCCAATTCTTGGAGAAAGGTATTGTCTGTCTACTCTATCTTTGCCTCTCATAATCATATAAGCCTCTATCAGATCTCTCCTCAGCCTCTGCTGCTCCAGAGAAAACAACCCAAGTTTGTCCAGCCTTATGTTATAGCACACACCCTCTACTCTAGGCAGCCTCCTGACAAACCTCTTCTGCACCCTCTCCAAAGCCTCCAGATCCTTCCTATAATGGGGTGACCAGAACTGTATACAATACTCCAGATGCGGCCTAACCAGAATTTTTGTAAAGCTGCAACATAACTGCAACATTGCTTGTGTTTTGTGTTAATTTTTTTATGATGCATTCACTGAGACCACACATTCATTCTGCAGGTCGATATCTCCTAATCTCTTAATTTAGTAAGCTTATTTTCTGTTCTCCCCAGCAAAACCAAAATATCACATTGCCTCCTGTTATCCATCACCATTCTCTGAGATAGAGACTGATAGCATGGTTCATTAATAGTTACGTGATGAGTGCCAGTAGCATTGCTGGTAGAGCTGCTACCTCAGACCTCCAGAGACCCAGAGGCTGTGTGGAGTTTTCACTTTCTCCCATGCCTTGCTGTTGCCTCTTTACATCTACCTCACAGTATACCAGCATACTTTCATCAGGACTTCATCAGAACATTTCAGGCCGAGTCCTGATGAAGGGTCTCATCCCGAAACATTGACCGTAGATCTATAGATGCTGCCTGGCCTGCCGAGTTCCTCTTGCGTTTTGTGTTTGTTGCTCTGGATTCCCAGCATCTATAGAATCTTTTTTTGTTTATACTTTCCGATGTAGCCTTGTGTTGTCAGCAGACCTGCATTCTGTCAGTCCTTCTCATCAGCTGATCTGAATTGTGGTTATTTCCTGCAATCAACTCTGGAAAAGATGAGGAGCGATGAAAGCAAAGTTTCAGATGGGTACAAGAGCTGAGCAGTTAAGTGAGTGGACTAGCAGCTGGGGTTCTGGACCATTGATCCAGAGATATGAAATTGAATACCACCTTGGTTGCTGGATATTTAAAAAGTCTGGAATATATAAAAGCAAAGCTCTTGGTAGTTGCAACCTTGAAAATAACAGATACTGATTTTTATAAAAACAATCAGGTTAACTGATGTCCTTCAGGGAAGAAAATCTGTTGTACGTGCAAGGTCTAGCCCGTATGTGACTCCAGACCTACTAATGCGATCAACTCTTAACTGCCTCCACAGTTTAGGTATAATTAAAGATGAAGTACAACATATCCATTGCCAGTGACATCCACTGCCTGTGAGCAGAGAAGTTTTTAAGGGGAGTTATCAAAAAGTGGCATGAAATGAGCAAACTTCATCTCAAAGTATAATTGGTGCTTTCCTTGTTGGTAGATGTTTCTTTCACCGAGCAGAAATCAGAATGGACATTGCTTCTTCGATGCCAGTGATCCCTCATTGTGACACAGCAGTAGCAACATGCAAGTAGATTATAGGGCTGCTGCAACTAAAATGTTTTTCATTGACAAGAAATTGGCAAGCTCAGAAAATTTGTTTATGACTGTTATTAAGATGCAAATTACTTGCATGACATGATCTTCCCTCTGGTTCCTCTCTTCCTCCAAATGTAAAGATAAAATGTCAAGCTACATGGCTTTAGGGGATGCCAGTCCTGCAGAATATCATTGCTTACGGTGTCATGAAGTTGTTGAGAAGCATGTTTCCTACAATTATAGGTGGAATTTTATTTGACATGTAATTATTTATCATTAATTAATTAAATCATAACTTATGATGCAGAAGGAGGCCATTGTGTCCACGTCAGTAAAAATAGATTTTGGATTAATCCCACATTCTAGCTCCTAAACCCTGATGGTTACTAATGAGTAAGGTACTATTCAAGTGTACTGATGGTTTCTACCTCCACCACCTTTTCAAGCAGCTTTCCAGACCACTACCTCTGCTGAGTACAAACTTCCTCAGAAATGTTATCAAATTACACAAACTGATGATCTTCTGTTAGAGATCTTTCAAAAAAAAAAGAATCCTTCTCAGAAATTTCAGGACATTTACAGGAATTCTGAAAAAGTTGGCTTTTACTGTCTTCCCATTTCAGTTCTGTTCCACACTGAAGATTATTAAATTGGGTTTATGTGTATTTCCTTCAAGATCAATGATCCATTCGTGTAAGTGATACACCGGATTTGTCTTACATCAGAAGCCCATAGAGCTATCCAGATTGTATTGAATTGACCTGTGCAATGCACTTCAATTAACGTGCACTTAAACTTGTCATCTTTTATTTTCTAACTAATATATTTGAAGGCAGCAGTCTGACCTCCATACAAGTCCTGATTCAATGGTAAAGAGCTCAGGGAAGCAGCATGATTCCAAACGAAGGATAGTTCATCACTGAAAAATAAAATCTCTCCTAGCTGAAGAATTGATTTTAATGCAATAGTAGTCATGCAAAGCTAAACTCAGAAACTCGACTCAATGAAGGTGAAATGAGCTTTGTGTGTGTACAGAGGTTCTGGCCTTGTGCACTGGATTGGTTGTTGGGTGAAGTGGACAATTCAATTACAGTCTGATTAATTCTAAATGCAAAACACTGCAGATGCTAGAAATCTGAGATAAAAAGACGGTGCCAGAAATATTCACCATCAAAATACACCTCTGAAGAGAGAAGTGGATTACATTGAAGGCTGATGAACTTCCATTGATTCAGAGTCAACACCTTGACTCCATTTCTCCCTCTGTAAACGCTGTCTGACAAGCTGAGTACTTTCAGCATTTTCTGAAGATTATTTATTGACTGGAAACTTGTTTACATATACTGTCTTAGATAAGAAATGCATTGCCTCGAAATTTTACATTAACCCCTCCTACTGGAGTTAAGAATCACTTACCCTTTGGATTTCCTCCAAAACACTACCGTTTGTTAGAGAGGCTGCAGAAAAGATTCACAAGGATGTTACCAGTCCTGGAGGGCTTGAGCTATAACTACATAGTTTGGGACAATTTCCCTGCAGCTGAGGAGTGACCTTTTCACAGCTAATTCACAACATATGCCTTTAATAAAACTGCTGGAATAAATAATAATAAACCTGAGTCTGATTATAAAATCACGAGGGCTATAGATAAGTGAATACTCTGTCTTTTTCAAAGGGTACGGAAGCCTAAACCTAGAGGCAGAGGTTTAAGTTGAAAGGGAAAAACTTTAAAGGGGACTTGAGGACTGCTTTTCCACACAGAGTGTGGTGGGTGTCGTGCATTTAATATTTCATTAATATTAGAGTAATCTGGTAAATATATATATATATATAGTTGATTAAGCATTCTTGTTTGTTTAAATAATTCATCATGGGTTATATGTAAAAATACTTGAATTGCATACGGCATCACACTACCATGTGATATGTGTGCGCCTTGCTTAAAGTAAACACAAAGTTAGACCTGCATTTTGGACTCCTGTGTCTTCCTTTGAATTAGTCTAATGTTTTGAAGTTACGGAGCATAACACTGGGTACATGGACAATCTGTCAGAGGAAGTGTGAAAGCAAGTACAAGCACAATATGTAAAAGACATTTGAACAGGCTCATGGTTGGGAAAAGATTAGGGATATGGGTCAGATGTAGACAAATGCCACTTTGGTCAGCATGGATGAGCTGGACTGAAGGGGCTGTGTGACTCTTTGCTGGTTCAAGTTAATGTGTAACAGACTTATTGAAACCATCTGTTTAACCTTTGAAGCAGCCAGGGTGTGATTCAGATCTGCATGGATATGATCTGCTTTCATCTGTTACTTATCTCTGCCTGAAGGTGAAGTGCCACTTCTGGTATCATCGTGAGCAAACATTCCTTAGTCGGTACATCTTGCAACGAGTTAAACCAATTCAGCATCACAGCAAGAGTAACCAGAGCAAGGAGCTTGCCTGAAAAGCCTCCCCGTGACCTCTCCCCCGTTCTCACAGCCTCTCATCACTGCTCTGCGCCTTCACCAGCGGCAATCCTCTGACATAACATTTCCCAGCAAGGAGCCTGTGGTCCCCGGGCTGGGAGCCCATATTAACCAAGCAATACTGTAGTATCACAGCTACATTCCCAGACTGGCATCACATGACCTGGCACTCAGTTCAAGGAAAGGACTACAACGAATGGCGAATTTAAATAGACAGTTTCACTATGGTGAACGTGAAGTTATTGAATGGTTTCAAAAGTTCATCTTGTACATTGGGAAGTAGATCCCTAACCAGTCTAGCCTGTATGTGACTCCAGAATCCAGTGTAGTTGACACTTGACATCCTCCTCAGATCAAAGGCAAATTAGGGATGGGCACTAAATTACAAACAATATTCACATCCCATAAATCACAGAATAATGGAACTCCCATTGCAGGGAAGAGAAAAAAAATTGCATAAAGTCAGCATACCATCAAAAGGTCTGCAGTCAGATAGTAAGCATTGGAATTGTCTGAAATGATGGTAGGGGTCTCCTTGCCAACCATCGGGGACATTTATCAGGAGCACTGCATAGATAGATAGATAGATAGATACTTTATTCATCCCCATGGGGAAATTCAACTTTTTTTCCAATGTCCCATACACTTGTTGTAGCAAAACTAATAACATACAATACTTAACTCAGTAAAAAATATGATATGCATCTAAATCACTATCTCAAAAAGCATTAATAATAGCTTTTAAAAAGTTCTTAAGTCCTGCCGGTTGAATTGTAAAGCCTAATGGCATTGGGGAGTATTGACCTCTTCATCCTGTCTGAGGAGCATTGCATCGATAGTAACCTGTCGCTGAAACTGCTTCTCTGTCTCTGGATGGTGCTATGTAGAGGATGTTCAGAGTTTTCCATAATTGACCGTAGCCTACTCAGCGCCCTTCGCTCAGCTACCGATGTTAAACTCTCCAGTACTTTGCCCACGACAGAGCCTGCCTTCCTTACCAGCTTATTAAGATGTGAGGCGTCCCTCTCCTTAATGCTTCCTCCCCAACACGCCACCACAAAGAAGAGGGCGCTCTCCACAACTGACCTATAGAACATCTTCAGCATCTCACTACAGACATTGAATGACGCCAACCTTCTAAGGAAGTACAGTCGACTCTGTGCCTTCCTGCACAAGGCATCTGTGTTGGCAGTCCAGTCTAGCTTCTCGTCTAACTGTACTCCCAGATACTTGTAGGTCTTAACCTGCTCCACACATTCTCCATTAATGATCACTGGCTCCATATGAGGCCTAGATCTCCTAAAGTCCACCACCATCTCCTTGGTCTTGGTGATATTGAGACGCAGGTAGTTTGAGTTGCACCATATCACAAAGTCCTGTATCAGTTTCCTATACTCCTCCTCCTGTCCATTCTTGACACACCCCACTATGGCCGTGTCATCAGCAAACTTCTGCACATGGCAGGACTCCGAGTTATATTGGAAGTCTGATGTGTACAGGGTGAACAGGACCGGAGAGAGTACGGTTCCCTGCGGCGCTCCTGTGCTGCTGACCACCGTGTCAGACCTACAGTCTCCCAACCGCACATACTGAGGTCTATCTGTCAAGTAGTCCACTATCCAATCCACCATGTGAGAGTCTACTCCCATCTCCGTTAGTTTGTGCCTTAAGATCTTGGGCTGGATGGTGTTAAAGGCACTAGAGGCACTACGCAGGGCCCTTAGTATTATTAAGGATCCCACCCGTCCATCCAGCATCATCAGGCAGGAAACTATGATGCATAAAAACAGGAACGATCAGAATGGGAAATAGGTTCTTCCCTCAGTCCATTAGGCTTCTGAACTCCCTGCCACATCACATTCAAAGTGCCACTGGTTAATCTATTCTGTACTCTACAATATTTAATTTATGGACTTTGTTCATGTGTAATTCCTCTATAGAGCTTTTCTTCCTCTCTTTGAAGGAAGTTCTGTGAGGCCCTCTCTCACTGCTCTGCTCCCCCTCTGGATCCATCGCCTGTGTCACCACTCCACCCCACCCCCACCCTATCTTCTCTTTCCTCTGTCAGTCCTGATGCAGGATTTCAACACAAAACATTGACAATTGCTCTGCTCACCCCAGATGCTACACAGCTCTCTGATTTCCTTCAGCAGGGTTTAATTTTTGCCAGAGATTCCAGCATCTACAGTTTCTTGTGACTCCCTCAAACTGTAGATTTCTTGTTTCCATGTCTAAGGAATCATCATATGTGCCGTGTCCTATGACATAGGTGACCATGATTGTTCTTGGCATAATTTTCTTCAGAAATGGTTTGCCACTGCCTTCTTCTGGGTAATGTCTATACAAGACAGGTGACCCCAGCCATTATCAATACTCTTCAGAGATTGTCTGCCTGGTGTCAGTGGGTCACATAACCAGGACCTGTGGTATGTACCAACTGCTCATACGACCATCCACCACCTGCACCCATGGCTTCATGTGACCCTGATGGGGGACTTGCTCCACCTTGCCCAAGGGTGACCTGCAGGCTAGGGAAAGGAAGGAGCCCCCTTTGACACATCTCCATCCTGCCACCCTGGGCTAAGGAGTACTTTGTCATTTACCCAAAGTTCCTTTCCAAATTATTTCTCACATTTGTCTGTTAAAAAAGTCAATTTGTGGAGGATACTTAAGTCTTCGAGCAAATATGACAAAGTCCAGTTCTATGCCATCAATAAAATGGCTGACAGTTGCTTGGTGCCCTGGCTAACACTGTTGGCAGCTGTGGTTTAAAATTGTTTCAGGTATTTTCTTTTTCAAAACTGGTTGGCAGCACTGGGACTTTAATATTTCTGAATTACTGGGCTGAGGAAGAAGGGAGTTCCCCAGCATATAAACACCCTAGAACTGTATATAAAAAAGCCCTAACATCTGTTGACATTGTACTATTCTCAAGTCCCAAATCTAAAGAACTCCCTCAACACATGTTAGGTTATCCTTCAGGGCTTCTGTCTGTAGTACTCATGTATGTTATTTATAATGAGACTTGCCAACTTTAGACAGATGTTGGTCTTAAGCTTCAGAATCCATCTGTTGAGTGTTTTCTAACTTCTATGGATGATGAATATCAGTTATAAACATCTCTTATCAAAAGCAAGAGAAAACTGGCAGATGCTGGAAATCCAAGCAACACCCACAAAATGCTGGAGGAACTCAGCAGGCCAGGCAGCATCTATTGAAAAAAGTGCAGTCGACGTTTCGGTCCGAGGTCCTTCACCAGGACTGGAGAGGAAAAGATGAGGATTCAGAGTTAGAAGATGGAGGGAGGAGAGGAAGAAACACAAGGTGATAGGTGAAACTGGGAGGGGGAAGGGGTGAAGTAAAGAGCTGGGAAGTTGATTAGTGAAAGATGAACAGGGCTGAAGAAGGGGGAATCTAATAGGAGAGGACAGAAGGCCATGAAGAAAGAAAAGGGAGATGGGCACCAGACCGAGGTGGATGGGCAGGTAAGGAGATAAGGTGAGAGAGGGAAATGGGAATGAGGAATGGTGAAGGGGGGGGGGGGGGGTGGACATTACCAGAAGTTCAAGAAATCGATGTCCATGCCATCAGCATGGAGGCTACCCAGATGGAATATAAGGTAATACACAGGAGGCCACACTGGGCGCACCAGATACATTAGGTGACCCCAACAGACTCACAGGTGAAGTGTCGCCTCACCTGGAAGGACTGTTCAGGGCCCTGAATGGTAGTGAGGGAGGTGTAGGGGCAGATGTAGTGCTTGTTCCACTTGCAAGGGTAAGTGCCAGCCCTGTATCTCTTTCACCAATCAACTTCCCAGCTCTTTACTTCACCACTCCCCGCTCCCAGCTTCACCTACCACCTTGTGTTTCTTCCTCCCCCTCCTCCACTTTCTAACTCTGACTCTTCATCTTTTTTTCTCCAGGCCTGATGAAGAGTCTCAGACTGAAATGACTCTTTTCCATTGATGCTACCTGGCCTGCTGAGTTCCTCCTGCATGTTGTGTGCATTCGTTGTAAAATCATCTCTTATTGGATTTTGAATTGTTTAAATACTGTAAACTTAATTCCAATTCTACTATGTCACAACCACAGTTGCAGGTAAAACCTTTATTAAACTACAATGAAAATCATTTGGAAACTGCAAGGGTGGATGCACTAAAGTACAACAACTGAGGGTGAACTAACAGCCAGCTTCATATTTCTCCTGATTTCCACTTACAATTAATTCCATAAGACCATAGATCTAGGAGTAGAATTAGGCTATTTCACCCATCGAGTCTGCTCTGACATTCCATGGAGCTGGCTGATCCATTTACATCTCAGCGCCAAGCTCCTGCCCTCTCCCCATATCACTTCATAACCAGACTAATCAAGAATCTAGCAACCTCCACCTTAAATATACCCAATGACTTACCCTCCACAAAATCACCACTCTCTGGCTAAAGAAATTTCTCCTCATCACTATTCTGAATGGACATCTCTCTATACTGAGGCTGACCCCTCTGATGTCAGATTCTCCCACCAGAGGAAACATCCTCTCCACATCCACTCCATCAAGGTCTTTCAACATTTGCTAGGTTTCAATGAGATCCCCCCTCCTCCCCCCCCCCCCACCAATGCTTCTGAATTCCTTAACATCCTTTAACAATTCAACAGAAATAAGAACATAGCAAGTCACAATTATGGTGTTATACTGTCAAAAGCAGGCATTTTGGCCCAACTTGTCTATGCTGACCAAGATATCTTCGTCAGCTAATACTAGTGGTCTGCATTTGGCCCAAATCTCTCCAAACCATTCCCATCCACATATCCATCCAAATGCCTTCTAAATGTTGTAATTATACCTGTGTCTACCATTTAATCTAGCAGTTCGTTCCATATGCTCATCATTGTCTAAATGGACAACTTGCTCCTCTCAATATATGCCTATACCCTCTGGTTTTAGATTCCCTTATCTTGCAATCCCTTTCTCTCCCTCTCCCCTCTTTTTTCTATCCTCCACTCTGGCCTCTTACCTCTTCTCATATGCCTATCACCTCCCCATTCCCTTTCTCTTATGGTCTACTCTCCTCTCTTTCAGATTCCTTCCTCTACAGCCCTTTATCTTTCCTACCTACCTGGCATCACCTATCATCTTCTAGATATCCTCCTTAAAAGGGATAGAGTTCCTCTTGTTCTCACCTACCACACCAAGAGCCTCTGCGTCAAATACACAATTCTCCACAATGTCCACCACCTTCAATGGGACACTACTACCAAACACGTTTACCTCCCCCCATCCCCATTCTCTGCCTTCCACAGGAGCCACTTCCACCGTGATACACTTATCCATTCATTCCTCCCCTCTAAGTCCTGGCACTTCCAGTGCCTACAAAAAGTATTCACCCCCACCTTGGAAGCTTTCATGTTTTATTGTTTTAGAACATTGAATCAGTTCATCCCCCAGAGAAGGAAGGATTCAAAGGGGGGAAAGGGGCCACAGTGGTTGACAAAGGAAGTCAGGGATTGTATAGCATTTAAAAAAAAGGAAGTATGACAGAGCTAAGGTGAATGGGAGGACAGATGATTGGGAAGTTTTTAAGGAACAACAGAACTTAACTAAAAAGACTATATGGGGAGAAAAAATTAGGTACGAACGCAAGCTAGCCAGGAATATAAAGGAAGATAGCAAAAGCTTTTTTAGGTATGTGAAGAGAAAGAAGATAGTTAGGAACAATGTTGGGCCCTTGAAGAATGAATTGGGTGAAACTGTTATGGGAAACAGAGAAATGGCAGAAGAATTTAATGAGTACTTTAGATCTGTTTTCACTAAGGAAGACACAAGCAATCTCCCAGATGTATGGATGGGCCAAGGACATAGGGTAACAGAGGAAATGAAACAGATTGACATTCCGAAGGAAACGGTGATGAGTAGACTGATAGGACTGAAGGCTGACAAATCCCCAGGTCCAGATGGTCTGCATCCTAGGGTACTGAAGGAGGTGGCCCTGGAAATTGCGGATGCATTGGTAGTGTTGGGGTTAATTAGTATTGGGGTTAATTCGTGTCGGGGTTAATTCGTGTTGGGGTTAATTCGGGACCGCCATTACAGGTCAGGAGTGGCTCACGTAACGCACATCATGTTAGGAAGCTGGAATGCGAGCGAGGGGGAGCGAAACTGGGGACCCCGCTACACCGATACTATTAGTTTCACGCGATACAGTAAACAAAAGAAACAGGTAACTCGTGAGCATCTGGCTATGGGCCAATAGATGGACACGAGTGCCCGATATTACCTAATATGTAGCGGGGGGTTGTGCTGGGGGGAAAAGGGATATAAATAAGAGCAGATTGTAAGGGGAGGTCGGAACGCGCCTTCTCCAGCGATTCCGTCGATTCGCTGTACCAGTTACGAATTCTGCAATAAACCTAAGTTTTGTAATATTCCGGTGTTGGTTGTCTCTCTTCCTAAACGAACACAGGGCAGAATTTCAAGCCCAACATTTGGTGACCCCGACGTGGGGAGGGAGAGACAACACAGGCTGGCGGGTCCGACGGCAGACAACTTGCGGCCGCAAGCTCGACTAAGGTCAGGAAGTGCCTGTTATATCGAAGACTTCCACTAGATAGTTAAATCACTGAGTTAGATCTTGTCTGCTGACGGATCCTCACCAACCCCAAATTACCCTGGGAGAGATCATTCCCGGTGCAGAATCGTGACTGGTAAGTACTAACTCTTATCTGTTTTTAGGAAGATCCTCCGCCCGTGGAAAAGTCTTCTGAGTGAGGGTACCCGCCGCCCACGATGGGCATAAAAGTCTCAGGAGTGAGGAGGAGAAGAGAAAGTGTTCCGCGGTACACCTTAGTGCACGGGGATACTGACGGCGCCTACCTTAGACTGGTTGTTAAGAGGAGAAATCTCCCACGCGAAGGTCAGGTCTTGAAAGGCGACCGTCCCATATTTGATCCTCTCTGTGTACTAGGGAGCCATGGAGCACTTCAATTTCGAGTTACCGAAACTCAGACATTTGTGTGTTGAGTAACAGAGTATATGAGAGTTTTTAGAAATATGGTAAAATTGATAACTGTGCGAGTTCAATAAACTAACAGTGAGCAGCCGCAGGGGTCGGACACCATCAAGGTAGGAGTGAAAGTGTTCCTCCGAGGCCCGGGGAAGCTCACCTGGAACGGAAAACGGTGGCATGGTCCATACCCTGTCACCGAGGTCTCCAACAGGGCATTAAAAGGTAAGAAGGGAGGGGGACAATAACTGGCATCATTTTCTACTGGCTAAATAAGACCTCTGGCAAGTGGGGAGCGTTTCTGGGACAGTCGGCTCTAGGACTGTCTATTTCAATTGCTATCTTTATTACGTGTGGTTGTTGTTGCGGGACTATAGATCGAGCCTTGACCGGAAAGGATGGAACTCCACCGGCGTACCAGGCACCCTTGTTCCCAATGGAAGGGGAGGACACGGCCCTCCCGGAAAGCGGACGCGCTATGGGAGGACACGGACTGAAATGGACCATGGCAAGGGGGGGATTGTGAATTTGTTCTTGAATAAGTTTTCTGAAATGTTGCATGCTTCTTGTAAAAATTGCGGATGTTTAGGGAACCCCTACCCATATTTTGTGACCCTAGGTCGGACAAATCAGGATAAGCAAATAGGGAGGACACGCCAAAGAGTGCCGGGGGACGCTCACCTCCCTGCCTGATCCCGGCAGCCGCGGAAAAGATTGTAAGGGATGTGGGGATGTGGCCTCTGGGAGGCCAAGGGAGGGAGTGTTGGGGTTAATTAGTATTGGGGTTAATTCGTGTCGGGGTTAATTCGTGTTGGGGTTAATTCGGGACTGCCATTACAGGTCAGGAGTGGCTCACGTAACGCACATCATGTTAGGAAGCTGGAATGCGAGCGAGGGGGAGCGAAACTGGGGACCCCGCTACACCGATACTATTAGTGTCACGCGATACAGTAAACAAAAGAAACAGGTAACTCGTGAGCATCTGGCTATGGGCCAATAGATGGACACGAGTGCCCGATATTACCTAATATGTAGCGGGGGGTTGTGCTGGGGGGAAAAGGGATATAAATAAGAGCAGATTGTAAGGGGAGGTCGGAACGCGCCTTCTCCAGCGATTCCGTCGATTCGCTGTACCAGTTACGAATTCTGCAATAAACCTAAGTTTTGTAATATTCCGGTGTTGGTTGTCTCTCTTCCTAAACGAACACAGGGCAGAATTTCAAGCCCAACATTAATCATTTTCCAATGTTCCTTAGATTCAGGATCAGTTCCTGAGGATTGGAGAATGGCTAATGTTATCCCACTTTTTAAGAAAGGAGGGAGGGAGAAAACAGAGAACTATCGACCTGTCAGCCTGACATCGGTGGTGGGGAAGATGCTAGAGTCCATTATTAAGGATGAAATAGTGGCATATCTAGATAGCAGTGATAGGATTGGGCCGAGCCAGCATGGATTTACCAAGGGTAAATCATGCTTGACTAATCTGTTGGAGTTTTTCGAGGATGTAACCAGGAAGTTAGATGGGGGATGTAGTGTACCTCGATTTTCAGAAGGCATTTGATAAGGTCCCACATAGGAGATTGGTGGGTAAAATCAAAGCTCAGGGCATCGGGGGGAAGACATTGACATGGATCGAAAACTGGTTGGCAGATAGAAAGCAAAGGGTAGCGGTGAATGGGTGTTTCTCGGAATGGCAGGTGGTGACTAGTGGGGTGCCACAGGGCTCGGTATTGGGACCACAGCTGTTTACCATTTACGTTAACGATTTGGATGAAGGCATAGAAAATAACATCAGCAAATTTGCTGATGATACTAAGCTGGGTGGCAGTGTGACATGTGATGAGGATGTTAGGAGAATTCAGGGTAACTTGGATAGGCTGGGTGAGTGGGCAGATACTTGGCAGATGGCGTTTAATGTGAATAAGTGTGAGATTATCCACTTTGGGAGTAAGAACAGGAAGGCAGATTATTATCTGAACGGTGTAGAGTTAGGTAAGGGAGAAATACAAAGAGATCTAGGAATCCTTGTTCATCAGTCACTGAAGGTGAATGAGCAAGTGCAGCAGGCAGTGAAGAAGGCTAATGGAATGTTGGCCTTTATTACAAAGGGAATTGAGTACAAGAGCAAATAAATCCTCTTGCATTTGTACAGAGCCCTGGTGAGACCACACCTGGAGTATTGTGTACAGTTTTGGTCTCCATGGTTAAGGAAGGACATCCTGGCTGTAGAGGAAGTGCAGTGTAGATTCACAAGGTTAATTCCTGGGATGTCTGGACTGTCTTACGCAGAGAGGTTAGAGAGACTGGGCTTGTACACGCTGGAATTAAGGAGATTGAGAGGGGATCTGATTGAAACATACAAGATTATTAAGGGATTGGACAAGATAGTGGCAGGAAATATGTTCCAGATGCTGGGAGAGTCCAGTACCAGAGGGCATGGTTTGAGAATAAGGGGTAGGTCATTTAGGACAGAGTTAAGGAAAAACTTCTTCTCCCAGAGAGTTGTGGGGGTCTGGAATGCACTGCCTCGGAAGGTAGTGGAGGCCAATTCTCTGGATGCTTTCAAGAAGGAGCTAGATAGGTATCTTATGGATAGGGGAATCAAGGGATATGGGGACAAGGCAGGAACCGGGTAGTGATAGTAGTTGATCAGCCATGATCTCAAAATGGCAGTGCAGGCTCGAAGGGCCGAATGGTCTACTTCTGCACCTATTGTCTATTGTCTATTGTCTATAATAGATTTAATTTGCCTTTTTTTGACAAGATCAACAGAAAGAGTTTCCTTCGTGTCAAAGTGAAAGCAGATCTCTTGTTTTCTAAATTAATTACAAATATAAAACACAAAATAATTGAGTGCGTAAGGATTCATCCCCTTCAAGTCAGTATTTAGTAGATGCACCTTTGGCAGCAATTACAGCCTTGAGTCTGTGTGGATAGGTCTCTATCAGCTTTGCACATCTGGACACTGCAATTTCCCTCCATTCTTCTTTACAAAACTGTTCAGACTCTGAAAGGTTGCATGGGGATCGTGAGTGAACGGCCCTTTTCAAGTCCAGCCACACGGTCTCAATTGGATTGAGGTCTGGATTCTGAGTTAGGCACTCCAGGAGAGTAGCTTTGTTGTTTTTAAGCTATTCCTCTGTAGCTCTAGCTTTATGCTTGGGGTCATTGTCTTGCTGGGGAACAGATCTTCTCCCAAGTTGCAATTCTCTTGCAGACTGCATCAGGTTTTCCTCCAGGATTTCCCTGTGTTTTGCTGCATTCATTTTGCCCTCTACCTTTACAGACCTTTCAGAGCCTGCTGCGGTGAAGCATCCCCACAGCACGATTCAGCCATCACCGTGCTTCATGGTAGGGATGATATGTGTTGTTCGGCTTATGCCAAACATAACGACAATAATAATAACATAATCTGATGGCCTAAAGCATCAATTTTGATTTCATCAGACCACAGAACCTTCTTCCGGCTGACTTCAGAATCTCCCACATGCCTTCTGGCAAACTCTATCCAAGATTTCGTGTGATTTTTTTCCAACAGTGGCTTTCTGTTTGCCACTCCTCCATGAAGCTGCAACTGGTGAAGCACCCGGGCAACAGTTGTTCTATGCTCAGTCCCTCCCATCTCTGCCACTGAGGCTTGTAACTCCTCCGGAGCTGTCATAGGTCACTTGGTGACCTCCCTTACGAGTCCCCTTCTTGCACGGTCACTCAGTTTTTGAGGACGACCTGCTTTAGGCAGATTTCCAGCTGTGCCATTTTCATTTCATGCCATGGAAAAACAAATTTCATGATGATAAACCTGATTCTGATATGGGTCTCCATTGTAGACTGAGAATGGGAAGGGGGAGGAAGAGGGGATTCACGGTTGAGAAAAGGGGGAGGGAGCAGGAAGCACCAGACAGGCACTCTCCAATGATCAATAAACCAACTGTTTGGAATCAAATGACCCTGCCTGGAGTCTCGGGGTGGGTGTGTCTGCACCCACCCTTGGCATCCCTTCTTTGTCATCTAACCTACAACCCTCCCGCAGCACATCAACCTCACCATACCCAACATCCTTTGCTCCCGCCAGGTTTATAAACTTGCTCTCCACTCCACTTTGTCAAATACAGTACCATGCGCAAGTCCTAGACACCCTACCTATCCATATGTGCCTAAGACTTTTGCACACTACTGTAACTCAATGTTTTTTATTTGAGATCTTATATTTCAAAAACACTCCGTGATCAAAATCAGCGGAATAAAATCCAATTGTCTTTGATTCCACTGGGCTTAAAGACAAGCTAATGTTTAAACCATCGTCCCTCTTCAGTCCTCTGAAATAATAAATCATCCGGTCAAAAAAGCAGCTGACACACAGATAAAGAAAATGTACTTAATGGGAATTCCTTGGGCCAATTCAAGGGTAGCCAAGCTAAGGCTTTCCATGGAATCCATTTCCATTTTCTTGACTTAAATAATTTGTGCCTCATTGTGTTAGCAGAATGCTGTATTAAAAGTCCACTTTTAGCTACAGTTAATTCCAGGAGCCTTTCCCCATTCACAACTGCTGCTGCATTTGTGAAATTGAGGAGCTCCTATACTCCAGACTGTAGTGTTCTTGAAGTGAAAGAACATAGAATATAGAACGGTACAGCACAAGAACAAGCCCTTTGGTCCACACTGTTGACCCAAACCAGCTAAAAAGCAAATTCAACCCCCAAAACCAATTCCTCCATCTTCCTCATATGCATATGCCTATCTAAATGTCTCTTAAAAGCCTCTACCACCAAAACAGGCAGCAGATTCTAGGCATCTACCACTTGCTGAGTAAAAGACTTCCCCCCCTCATCCCTTTTGAACCTACTTCCTTTCACCTTCAATGCATTCCCTCTGGTGTTAGACATTTCTACCTTGGGTAACAGATACTGTATCTATACCTCTCATAATCTTATAAACCTCTCTCAGATCTCCACACGGCCTCTGCCGCTCCAAAGAAAACAACCCATGTTTGTCCAGCTCCCTGTGATAACTCATGCCCTCTAAACCAGACAGCATTCTGGTTAACATCTTCTGCACCCTCTCTAAATGGCACCACTGTAAATCTGTCTAGAGCAGGCTGTCCTCAAAATCTGAGTGACCGTGCAGGAAGGGAACTAGTGAGGGAGGCCACCAAGAGACCTATGACAACTCTGGAGGAGTTACAAGCTTCAGTGGCTGAGATGGGAGAAACTGCACATACAACAACTGCTATTAATAAATAAATAGATAGATAGATAGATAGATAGATAGATAGATAGATAGATAGATAGATAGATAGATACTTTATTCATCCCCATGGGGAAATTCAACATTTTTTTCCAATGTCCCATACACTTGTTGTAGCAAAAACTCATTACATACAATACTTAACTCAGTAATAATATGATATGCATCTAAATCACTAACTCAAAAAGCATTAATAATAGCTTTTAAAAAGTTCTTAAGTCCTGCCGGTTGAATTGTAAAGCCTAATGGCATTGGGGAGTATTGACCTCTTCATCCTGTCTGAGGAGCATTGCATCGATAGTAACCTGTCGCTTAAACTGCTTCTCTGTCTCAGGATGGTGCTATGTAGAGGATGTTCAGAGTTATCCATAATTGACCGTAGCCTACTCAGCGCCCTTCGCTCAGCTACCGATGTTAAACTCTCCAGTACTTTGCCCACGACAGAGCCCGCCTTCCTTACCAGCTTATTAAGACGTGAGGCGTCCCTCTTCTTAATGCTTCCTCCCCAACACGCCACCACAAAGAAGAGGGCGCTCTCCACAACTGACCTATAGAACATCTTCAGCATCTCACTACAGACATTGAATGACGCCAACCTTCTTAGGAAGTACATTCGACTCTGTGCCTTCCTGCACAAGGCATCTGTGTTGGCAGTCCAGTCTAGCTTCTCGTCTAACTGTACTCCCAGATACTTGTAGGTCTTAACCTGCTCCACACATTCTCCATTAATGATCACTGCACACACAACAACTGTAATTAAAAATAAATACTAATGTGCATTCAGCAACAGTTATTAACAAATAAGGAATAAATATCAAGAATATGAGATAAGGAGTCATTGAAA